>NC_135825.1:28513255-28852547 GCF_964213995.1 Mustelus asterias | reverse complement strand
TCCAGCCTGCAAGCGCTCATTATGTGTTGACAAGGTTCCACCTGAAAATTGGCCTTTGTAAAGTATTCTCTTAAAAGAATTTGCTCTCCTCATACAGTTATGGCTGGTGGCACTTAGTAATGCTTGGTTTGTGATTCTTAAAAACAATGGAATAAAAATAACCACATCACAAGTCAGGCCACCACAATTTTCATTCAGCAATTCAATCCAGAGCATAAAAACAGTTAACACAACGTACACCTGAGGGAAGAAGATTTTATAGTCTAACTTATTCTATACCTCAAGGCCAACATTGTTAGGAAATTGACTGAATTTAATCTGCTGAATATACGGTCATAGAATAATGCAAACCAGAGTTTTTGTCTGTTTACATTAGTAAAATGCAGCACAATCTAGGCGGATTCAGCCAAATTAGCACAAAAGATTAGTGAATTTAAAACATCACATTTTTATTCACCCTGATCTTTTTTGTGCCGTTCAAAATTCAATTTGGGATCCGGCTCTACCCACTAAATTAGCCACACTCTCCAGGCAGAATTTCACTGGAAGGCCCTTCAAATTGGATTATCTTTGGTGCACAGGAAGTAGCAGACGCATTTTAAAAGCTTTTGCGTGTCAAAAATATTTAATTTGCCAAGAAACTGACTAGTGTACACCAATAAAACTACTAAACAATCCTGTGTGCTTATTTTTAAAAACCATGCACAGTAATTTTAAATCAGGTTACCCACAGACAAATGAATGTATTTATTTTGGTGATAAACTTATTTTCCGGGAGCAATAAAACTCCATCATTCTTAAATACTTTCAGCAATATATTTCAGCGGAAAGAAAAGAAACACTTACGTTCTATCATGCTGCCCAATTGCACTGGTTCTTGGAATATTTTATGTTTGTGACTAATTTTAACTGTAATTTGACCAATGTAATTTTGTGTCCATTTTAGCCTCACTTTCCAAAACGGAAAATCCGATGTTTGAGTAAGAATGCTATTTAAGGATGTAATGCTTGGATCAGAAATTCTGTATGGAATGGTATGTGAATGGAATGTTATAACACTGAAATATGAGCCTGTTTTAATCAAATAGGCCATTATCCTAAGTGTATATTAATATTTCTACTGATTGTAAGCTTTTCAAATTCAAAACCAGCACCAAATGGAAACCACCATTTTTTTTAATGCTGCTTTTATTTTTGCCTTTGAAACTCCCAATACTTCTCTTATAGAGCCAGTTGTTGCGTTAAAAATACTTAATCTAAGAGAACCGGTCAGTCTGAGCTTTTCAATACAGACACTACAGCTATACCTCAAGAGACGAGTAAAGAATATGTTAGGAGGATATAATTGCCCCCCCCCCACCCCCCAAATGACAACTCACTCATTTATATAAAAGGCACATGGATATGGATGACAGGCAACATTGGGACTCAACCTGATGACCATGTAGTTATGAAGCAATGCACTATATGTACACCTTGATCATCATAATATCAGCTGTATAGAGTTAACATCTGTTCAACATTTCTTGCCTGTTATTCAGTTAATGACTCAAGAATTTACAGCTTAAGAAATTTGACAAGCCATTTATTTATATGGTAGATGTACACTATGCATTCCTTGCAATTGCTTTTAATTTATTACAGTGCAACTTTGGTATATTTAACTAAATTATGATTATGCTAATACTAGGTCTAATATAAACCTAACAGTTTGGACATAGTAAACTGAACTGGCTTGAAATGTAAATTGGTGGTACATATTCAAAAGAAGTAACAAAAATAATGTGACAAAAGTTACTACCAATGACCCAGAAACATTTGTAGACATCAAATCTTCCCATCTGAGTGAGAAATCTGTTGTATGAACTAATGTGGTTGACTCTCAACTGCCCTCTGAACAAGGGCAACTGGGCAATAAATCCTGGCCAGCCAACGACGTCCATGTCCCACGAATGAATAATATTTTAAAAATTCACTTGAGGGCTGTTTTCTAAATTGTTTTAAGATGGTTTGGTAAACTTGTCTCGGTTCAGCCTGACTACATTATGAGACTGCAGTTAGACAAGATCCATGCCTCGCATCATTATATATTAAACATAGAACAGTACAGCACAGAACAGGCCCTTCGGCCCACGATGTTGTGCCGAGCTTTATCTGAAACCAAGATCAAGCTATCCCACTCCCTATCATCCTGGTGTGCTCCATGTGCCTATCCAATAACCGCTTAAATGTTCCTAAAGTGTCTGACTCCACTATCACTGCAGGCAGTCCATTCCACACCCCAATCACTCTCTGCGTAAAGAGCCTACCTCTGAAATCCTTCCTATATCTCCCAGCATGAACCCTATAGTTATGCCCCCTTGTAATAGCTCCATCCACCCGAGGAAATAGTCTTTGAACGTTCACTCTATCTATCCCCTTCATCGTTTTAAAAACCTCTATTAAGTCTCCCCTCTGCCTCCTCCGCTCCAGAGAGAACAGCCCTAGCTCCCTCAATCTTTCCTCATAAGACCTACCCTCCAAACCAGGCAGCATCCTGGTAAATCTCCTCTGCACTCTTTCCAGCACTTCCACATCCTTCTTATAGTGAGGTGACCAGAACTGCACATTTTAACCAATATTTGGAAATAATATGTGATGCTTTACATAGCTAAGTGAAACATGCATATATTTGACTTTAGCATCTGGAATATGCTTGGGAAAGTATTTTATACATCCAAAATGAGATTTACCTGATCTGATATTTCTTGTCTCTGTAATAGTGACAAGTATTTTTATTGTGAAATCTATGTAAATAACCTTTTCTTTTTGGTTTATTGCAGTTACTGAAGGGTGGTCACCTGGTGGGTTGTTCCATTAAAATAAACACCAAAGCAATTAATAAATGGAAATGTTTTCCCATTGACTTAACACAACTGGAAAATGGCCATGTTAATAAAAACTGATGAGAAATTAATTTGAATATAAGAGCTTTACGTCAATGTGAAAGAAAAGTATAGTGATTACTTATGAATAAGAAAAATTAATAAGTCAGGAATAAGAACAGAAGTAATGGAGAATAAATGTTACACAAATGGTGGTAGACTTGTTGCTATTGCAGCGAGCGGCATAACTGAGATCAGGAAACAATTATGATTCTGAAGGGAGATGTTGGTTTGAAGATTTATCAAGAAAGAAATGGTCTAGCTAGGCTCTCCCACTCATCAAAATTATTGCATTATGATCCAAAACAGCATGAAACCATTAACCCATGCTAATATTGTGACCAACAAACAAAACTCAAAAACATTGCTCGATTAATGGCAGCTAGGAGGAACACCCATGGCCAGTCCTACAATACATTAGTGATCATTAAATGCCATTGATAAGTCACTAAAGGAACAATTGGTCCATTGTTGGTAAGAGAAAAACAATTTCACAACATTGGCCACAGAAATTCAGTCTATCAAGTGTACTAGGGGTCATGGTTTGAGGATAAGAAGTAAACTACAGTGAGGAGAAATTTCTTCACCCAGAGAGTGGTGAATCTGTGGAATTCTCTGCCACAGAAAGTAGTTGAGACCAAAATGTTGTGTGATTTCAAGGAAAAAATAGATATCGCTCTTGGGGCTAAAGGGACCAAAGGATATTGAATTTGATGATTAGCCATGATCAAAATGAATGGCGGAACAGGCTCGAAGGGCTGAATGGCCTACTTTGTCTTCTAATTTCTATGTTTCTTTCTATTCATTCCTGTATCTTGCTTAAATGGCAAAGAATATTTTAGTTTTGGGGAATATCAGTACAGTCTTTGCCATATTTCTTCAAGCTACAGTCATATTTCTTCCTACATGCACCTTCGCCACTCTAGATCACAAAAGAACTGTGGCCAAATAAGAATGATAGATGCCTAATCCCAGGGCTCCATGCTCCGGCATGAATGCTCGAAGATAAATGAGAGCATATAAAGATCACTTTATTGAGAAAATGTTAGAAACAGGGACTTCTGCAAAATTTTTATTTTGCTTATGTAACCTTGATAATTCTTTTACCAATAATCTGTGGGTGTTGATAGTAATTGCAATTTCCAGCGACAATTAACTGCCATGAAATGAGTTCAGCTGAGTTGTCTCTCAGATCTTCCTTCAGAACAAAAGTATTTCTCATTCTGATGAAATCTGTAAAAGGAATATTCTATGTTCATTTCTTCAAGAAAACTCTCAAAACCTTACTGCTTCAAAAACTGATGTTGATGCAATGAAAACTTTGGTTAAAGAAGGGATAATAACTGCATCCCTTCACTACATTACTTTGGAACTATTTTCTTAAAGGTAAAAAATGTATTGAAGCTTCTTTACAGATTTCAGTTTCTCCTGCCCAAATACTTAGAGTCATAAAGAGGCCTTTCAGCCCATCGTGTATACAACAGTCATCAAGGACCTATCTATTTTAATCCAATTTTCCAGCACTTGGTCCATTAGCCTTCTATACTATAGCATTTCAATTGCTCATCTAAATGTTTCTTAAATGTTGTGAGGGTTCCTGCCTCTACCACCCTTTCAGGTAGTCAGTTCCAGATTCCCACCATCCTCCCTTTAGGTGAAAAGTTTTTATTCAAATCCCCTCCAAATCTTCTGCTCCATACTTTAAATCTATGCCCCCTGGTTATTGATCCCCAAGGGAAAAAATCCCTCCCTAGCTACCTTATGTCCCTCATAATTTTATACACCTCGATCAGATCCCCCCTCAGCAACTCTGCTCTCAGGAAAACATTTGTATCCACATTGCCTGCAATTGCTTTACATTTCCAAAGTGAAGGGCGGCACGGTAGCACAGTGGTTAGCACTGCGGCTTCACAGCTCCAGGGACCTGGGTTCGATTCCCACTCGGGTCACTGTCTGTGTGGAGTTTGCACATTCTCCTCGTGTCTGCGTGGGTTTCCTCCGGGTGCTCCGGTTTCCTCCCACAGTCCAAAGATGTGCGGGTTAGGTTGATTGGCTGTGCTAAAATTGCCCCTTAGTGTCCTGAGATGAGTAGGTTAGAGGGATTAGTGGGTAAAATATGTAGGGATATGGGGGTAGGGCCTGGGTGGGATTGTGGTCGGTGCAGACTCGATGGGCCGAATGGCCTCTTTCTGCACTGTAGGGTTCTATGATCTATGATCTACTGTGCAGAACACCGAGATGTTCTGTGGTATTTCCCCCAAAGAGTACAACTTAAGCGCACAAACTTGCCAGTGAATCCCATCCTATCAGTGGCAGAGTGGTCAGCACTGCTGCCTCACAGGGACCCAGATTCGATTCCCAGCTTGGGTCACCAACTGTGCAGAGACTGCACATTCTCCCTATGTCAGCGTGGTTTTCTTGGGGTGCTCCGGTTTCCCCTCAGTCCAAAGATGTGCGAGTTACGTTGTTGGCCATGGTAAATTGCCCCTTTAGCGTCAGGGGGATTAGCAGGGTAACAGGGAAAGGGCCTGGGTGGGATTGTTTTTGATGCAGGCTCGAAGGGTTGAATAGCCTTCTTCTGCACTGTAGGAATGTTATGATATTCCTGAATAAGTTCAAATTCCACCCTTTGGATAAATAATTTTGCATCCACTAAAGTGCAAAACAGATGTTTTTTCTTGTCACTCAAAACACTGTACTGGGTAGATATTTGCAGCAAGTCTTTCCTCATTTCTAAGAAATGAATAACTTTTTGAATATATGGGTTATCTAATTACCCTGTGTTTCTATCCCATTGCAAAACAAGCTCACTTGTTGGTTTCCTTGTTTGTACCCTTTTGAATGTATATTGTTTCCATGTTTCCTATTTCATCAGAAGAAGTGGAATAGCGCGAGACTTTTGGTCAGATAAGATTAATTCTAATGCACAACCACAGCCTACAAGAGGAAATATTCTATAGAGTGAGACCATATCCCTGTGTGGTGCTGTCCAATCAAGATCATTCACCTCATTCTCCTCCGACCCTGATCACAGACAGCTCTCTGGAAAGAATCCGCTCACCTCCTCCCCTCATAAGAGGGCCCTGCTGTTACAGTAAGCTGCACCTATGGGTCTATTTAGAAACTGACAATACTACCTCCCACCCCCACCACCTTAAGCACAACAAACAAATCTGTCAAAACTGTACTCAACTCTTTATTGCTCATGCTTCTGATTATGTGTGCATTTTATAATGTTGTGTCAAGTCATTACAAATCAGGACTTCATTACAATCTTTATTTCACTGAAAGCAGTGCATTTCAGCAAAACAGCATGAAGCTAAACAACACAGGCCAAGCATCAGATCCTAGATATTATTTCAACTGTCCTTGAAAATGTCTTTCAGCAGCTCAGGAATATGCAGTTGACTGTGCCACAAACTGGATTTCTAATCAACCTTTACAAACATTGCATTAAAAAGAGAATCCATAGTCCTTCAGTCTCCAGCAGCATGGCATGTCACTGGATTTGGCATTTGTTTGGCACTGCATGTTTCAGTCCCATCAGTTTAACACTGACTGAATTTCTGATCTCACTGGAGGCTATCTGGAACAGCGCTTACCGAGGTGCAGTGGTTCTTTGGTTTGGGAAAATAAAATTAGACAGTCAACCCACACTGCTTTTGTGCACCCTCTGCTGATCAGTTCAGAGCTGCATTACGGGAAGTCTAAGCAGGTTGCTGCAGGCACTCTCCATGAAGGAGAGATGTACGGGATGGGCAAACTTGGGAGGCACTGTGGCAGCTATTGCATTCTCTTTCTGCTGCTGCTTGCATTCAAAACATATAGCAGTAGTAATGTGTACATGCCAAACATATTCATACTTTTGCACAGCACAGATGCATCATATCAAGAGAGTAAGGAGATTGCTTGCAGGATTTTAGCTGGGGATCTCAGACAGGCAGGTACTTTTCCAATGCAAGATGCAGATGGAACTTGATTCCATCTGAATCTATACTATTGAACCATTCATCAATTTATATTTCTACTGGTCATACATTTTAGGTAGAATTTGTGTCTTTGAACATTGTTTTTAAATTCCTCATCCCACTATCCAGAAGGAAGCCTAAGAGGATAGTTAGGAAATTCTATTCAATGTGCGGCACGGTGGCACAGTGGTTAGCACTGCTTCAATTCCAGCCTTGGGTCATTGTCTGTGTGGAGTTTGAATGTTCCCCCCATGCCTGCGTGGGTTTCCTCCGGGTGCTCCGGCTTCCACCCACAGTCCAAAGATGTGTGGGTTAGGTTGATTGGCCATGCTAAATTGACCTTAGTGTCAGAGGAATTAGCAGGGTAAATGTGTGGCATTACAGGAATAGGGCCCGGGTGGGACTGTCGTCAGTACAGACTCGATGGAACAAATGGCCTTCTTCTGTTCTGTAGGGATTCTATGATTCTAAAATAAAAGCAAAATACTGTGGATCCTGTGAGGAAGGGTCATCTAGACTGGAGACGTTGGCTCTATTCTCTCTCCACAGATGCTGTCAGATCTGCTGAGATTTTCCAGCATTTTCTGTTTAGGAAGTTCTATTCTTTTGCCCTTGTGAAGGAGAATCTGTTCTAGCTCATGCATGTTATCCTTGACTACCACTTGTAACATACAGTAGTGGTTAAAAAAACATTTCAATCTGATCCATTTGTTTCTGCACGAAATGTTGCAAAGGCGATTCGAAATTGTGACAAGGCAAAATTCCTTGCATGTTATTTCACATCCTCGAACCTTTGAAACCAGCCTCAGCTACACCACTGTCAACACAGCATCTGAGGCTCAGAGATTGGAATCGAGTGCTGCGACTGCAACAGATTCTTTAGAAAGACCCAACTCAGTAAATAACACACTTGAGGATTTGGGAATGCTCAGCAGGTCAGGCTGGTGGAAAGGCAGGGTTTACGATCCATGATGACCAGTCCCCTGACTAAGACGTGAGTCCCGTTGAAAGGTCATCCACCTGAAACCTTTACTGCTTCCAGCATTTTCTGCCTTTAACTCAGATTCCACCCCCCCTCCCGATCTGAAAAAAAGGCAGCGTGATTATTTGACCCCACACCCCTCCTTTTTGAATGTAGTGCGGGGGGAACCACACGTCCATTCACAGGACATGAGTGACTTGCATATTTATGTGTCAGTTTCCCACTGTCAGGATTTCTCCAGTGTTCGCTGCTCAATGTTAACTTCGCTGTTGAGGGCCGCGAGCGCCCCCAGGTACCTTACATCTGCAACCTGCCTACCTAACCCCTACCTCCCCCTCAAAAAGAAAGTAATAAACTGGAAAACGACTCTCAGCAAATGGTGGTTCCGCGATAACTTTGTCATTCGGATTGTTGGCCATTTCAGCTCTCCTCTCTGTAACTCGGTGCATTAGGAGAGGGGGAAAGAGACTACCCCCTCCCCCCCTAGTATTTCAGCTCGGGCACCTTCTGATTTAACAGTCGTGTTCAAACCCCTGGGCCACATGTTGGCAGACACAAGAGGGAAAGTGATTCGTGTCTTGGGTGGCATTCGACCCAGGATTCGGGCACTGGCGGCTTTTGAAACTCTGAACTGTTCCTTTCCGGGAAGAAAAAGATGGGGATCAGTCATTTCTACCAGTTATAATTTCTCCCGCCCTGTTCAATGTTCAGAATTAAATAGACTGGCACTCTATCGCTGCACACATCTCACCGTCAGTTTAAATTTACTGGAATACGTGTGTGTTTAGTTACATACACACTACAAGCACCGTGTACACTAAATACAGCCATGGCCATTTACGCAGACAGAGGGAATGCGTACATATTTACTGGAATTATGGAGGCGTGTATAGGTGCCCAGGCTGCTTTCTGAGCCAAAGATATACATTCATCTGGCTAAGCAAAGCAGCCACGTATACCCTGCTCGTTATGTAAGCTCGTGTCCAAACACAAGGGCGAGACAAGTATGTGGAGTAAATACACTTTAAATTACAAGGGACACAGAATGAAAAGCAGAATGTGGCACACAAAAAATATTTTAAAAAATAACACCCTTCGGTATTTAGCACTTGAACTTTTTTTAAAAAATCAGTGCTTCCTTCAAAAAGGGAAGCCTGTGACAGAATATTGCAGTGCTATTTATCACGAGAGGCGCCCGTTTACCTTCTTTGACTAAGTGCGAGTAGATGATCCAGACGAGAAGGCAGCAAAGTGCTGCCCCTGCCCCGGTACAAAGCCCTCTCCAGCCGGGCAGCATGTTCGGATCCCCCAGTTTCAGAGCTCAGTTTCTGTGCGCACCGGGACCACACATACAGATCTCTCTCTCCACATTCAAGCCCACAGATTTCCACAGAGAGAGAGGGGGGGGGAGAGGGAGAGAGGCACTATCCAAAAACAAGGCACCTGTGTAAATCTCCTGTCTGGGTTGTGAACGATCGCGCGAATCCACTAAGCAAACACCCCGAGATCCGCACGGCGGGGTGTGAGTTTGGGTTGGAAAAGCCCCACTCGCTTCCCTTTATCATCCTCCCGCACGCCTAGCAGAACCACATAGTGCTTGATCCCTGCAGCAGCGAGGTCTCCAACTGCAGCTAGTCACTGCTTGGCAGCGTCTATTGATCGCCTGTTGTAATTATCCAGATATGCAACAGCGCGTAATTAACCCTGCCAGTGCTGAGATCGCCCCATAAATAAGTCAGGGGTGTTTAATTTACTGACTGGTGTGCCGCTGACAGATTCCTGCTAGAGAGACTGCCTTCCCTCTCTGCTGCGGGGAGGAGGAGGGGAAGGGGGAAGAAAAGTTTCTGCAACGTGCGATGCACAAACACATCCCCCTGCTGCAGATTGCTTCTCTTAAGGTAGCCCAGCCAACGACATGGTAAATTAAATACTCCCACTGTTCTTCAGTCACCGCCGTGAACTGTGTTACATAAACCCAACTAACTTTCAACTTCAGAAACGCAATCTCTTCCCGGTTGAAATGTTGCGCTGCTTTTTTTAAAGCCTGCTAGAAAATGGCTGTTGGAGCAAGATTGACTAACTTCCTAATCATTCAATTGGGTTAAAATGGGTGACCTGAGATACAAACTGCCCCTGTTCTGTAAAGGTTTAAGTAAATTAAAAAATCCAAGTTAAAAAATGGCATGTTTTCCCCCCTGTGGTAGAATCGCAGCTTCTACTCTGTCTATAAATGTCAACCTCCCATTCCATCAGAGGTCATTACATTATTGTTTAGGACTAACTCCCCTTTGGGATACTTCCCCCGTCTGGGTTTCCTCCCACAGTCCAAAGATGTGCAGGTTAGGTGGAATGACCATGCTAAATTGCCCCTGAGTGTTCAAAAATGTGCAGGTTATGTGAAATTACTATGAGTGACCTGAGATACAAACTGCCCCTGTTCTGTAAAGGTTTAAGTAAATTTAAAAATCCAAGTTAAAAAATGGCATGTTTTCCCCCCTGTGGTAGAATCGCAGCTTCTACTCTGTCTGAGTGTTCAAAATTGTGCAGATTCGGAGGATTAGTTATGGTAAATGTGTGAGGTTCTGGTGATAGGGCAGAGGGAATAGTTGGCTCCATCGCGCAGTGGTTAGAGCACTGGCCTTGTAAACTAAGAGCCGCAAGCTCAATTCTCGCTGGAGCCTCCGATTCAAGTTTAACTGATGGGAGTAAACTATGTGGCAAGGATGGGGGAGGATGGCGGGGAGCGAAACAGGTGATAGGGCAGAGGTGAGGGCCGGGGTAAAATATTCTTTCAGAGAGTCGGTGCAAACTCGATGGGCCGAAAGGTAGCTTTCTGCACTGTAAGGAGTCGGTGGTTCTAAGATGCCTACATCTCTACAGTATCCAGGGATCACCGTGCCAATCTACTGTGCACACCGTTAAAACCACACACTTGGCATTAAGGATTTTAAATGGAGTGGACGATTAAGTATGACTATGAGATGAGTCGGGGATATCAAAAATAATTTGCTTTTCAACATTACTGAAAGGAATCCAGCTGACAGTTTGGTCAGAGGGTTGTAGTTCAGTGGAGCTGAATGCGCTCCGTCTGTGATTGGAAGGGGTGGCTAAGTGTACCTTTTAGTGTACTGCCCACAAATACAACAGTTCCCGATAATAAACGGTGCGGAAACGTGAAATATTCCTCTTCCAGAGTGCAACACTCTGCGACATGGTCTGGTTGAATATATTTCACGCTTTTTAATTAAATCGCTGACAATGAATCGATTCATTAGCACTATCAGGCATCTAAAAGCACCATTCACATTCTTACTTCGTGGAGTCAAGACATTTCTCCAGTAGTAAGGCTGTATCGACCCACTCTAATTATCAGCCCGTTTAGTTCTAAGTACCTTTCACTAGACATACGTTCCGAGTAACAGTACATCTGTAAGAGTGTACGGAAATCAGCAGCGACATTAAGCGAGCATCGCTAACGCGCTTGTGGACTCTCCTGAATTCGCAAGATGTTATTTATTTTTGAAAACCCAGGAGTTAATTGCGACGCCAGTTATTATTCACTGCGAGCAGGTGAAAGGGAGCTCCCAGCATCGGTAACAAGCAAAATATAACTTTAAAATACAGAGTTATAAGAATCTTGACTTGTTTTTAAACCGCCGTGAGGGTATTTATAAAATGTTTCGGTATATTTTCAAAACATTTCAGGAAACAGCTGCAATAAGAAAAGCAGCATTATGCCAATAATTTAATGGCTGGCGTAAATCAACATGCCACTGTTGGGGGGGGGGGGGGGGGAATATTACAGACTTCCAGTTAGCTACTATTCAGTACAAGTAATTTTCGTGGTTCCGGTGATTTGCAAAGCATTAATCTGAAAGTTAATCGGACATTTTAGACGGTCATTGTTCGTCCATTCAGAGGAATGGTGCTAAATGGACAGAACTCGCATCTGCACCCTGATCTGATTCTTCATTACACTTCTGCCTTGGTCTGGTTGTTTTACCGCGTTACAGATGCGATAAGAATTCATATGTTGTTTTAATATCCTGGCGGTTTGCGGTATTTCTTTCTTCCATGATGTACCGAAAGGGCTAGTCATCGCATGCTGCTGGGGAAATGATGGATTGACTTGTGAAGCCCCACGAGTCCTCCACTCGTTATTGGAGATTGGGGAAGAGGCTCCACACTGTTGTTGAAGTTAGCTGACTGCCTGCTGGCCGCGAGGTGGCGGCGGCGAGTGCTTTCCGCATTTTATTTTCCCAAACCTTTTTCCAAAAAACTCTAGCTTTCACGCAACCTTTTTTTTGCTGCAAACTTAAAGCACGTCGATTCAGCTTGCGGGGAGCTTACTTTCTGTGCTCCCCGTCGTTTCAAATGTAGAAATAACAACGCTTTCACCTGTCCTGTCTGAGGACACCCTGGTAAACTTTCAAGGGTTGGAACGGGGGTGGGAGGGGGGAGTAAGGACATAGAAACATTCCCATACAAACGCACAAGTTTCATCGTCACAATGCTTTCTAATTTTTAAAAGAAGAAACTCATTCCACAATCCACCTTGTTTCATCCAAGCGGTTAATCAGTGCAACCCTCTGAATGAACGTTGGGCAGCTTTTAATGTGGCGCAAAATACTGAAAATTCTATATGGCTTTATGGCTAAACAACAATCGCCAACAGGTTTTTGTGTCTCGTTACCAATGCATGGCCTTATATTCAGGATGTATGTAAACCCAGGTGAGGCGCAATAGCTACCGCCTTTTCATGCGTTGTTGAACTGTTGCCCTCGTTTGTCCCTCTTAATCCGGGTAGAATCATCATAGAATCCTTACAGAACAAAACAGGGCATTTGGCCCATCGAGCCGACACAGACAACAATCCTATCCAGGCCCTATCACCGCAATCCCACGTATTTACCCTGCTAATCCCCCGACACTCAGGGCGAGATTTTCCAGCCACGCTAGTCCCAAAACCAGAAAATCCCACCCGAGGTCAATGGACCTTTGCATGGTCAGTCAGTCCCTTGCCTGCTCCAATTCCTGTGGTGGGTGGGATGGGAAAAATCCCCCCTAAAGGTCAATTTATCAATTAACCTAACCAGCACATCTTTGGACTGTGGGAGGAAACCGGAGCACCTGGAGGAAATCCAGACAGACACAGGGAGAAGTGCAAACTCCACACAGTGAACTAAGGCCAGAATCGTACCCTGGTTCCTAGCACTGTGAAGCAGCGGTGCTAACTACTTGGCCACCATGCCACGTGCAGTGGCCTGACGAGTGCAATTTGTCTTTAGATAAATGTTGCCACCATCTCGGCATACAACCATGGCAGGATTGTGTCTCCACTAAAATTACATGTGGAGAATTAGAAAGCAAGAACCCTGAACTCTGTATTGTTGGGGGAGAGGGGGGCTTATTAACACCATCCATCTAGATCTTATATTCCAGTCTGTTAACTCTTGTCAACAATTATCATGTTGCCTGGGGAAATATCATCAGAAAAAGCATCACAGTATTAGCTTGGCTGTCATGAGACCTTTGCTAAGTGTCAATTTGATATCAGACTCTTTACATCACAACATTAATGTGAGACCACATTTGGAATATTGTGTGCAGTTCTGGTCACCTCACTATAAGAAGGATGTGGAAGCGCTGGAAAGAGTGCAGAGGAGATTTACCAGGATGCTGCCTGGTTTGGAGGGTAGGTCTTATGAGGAAAGGTTGAGGGAGCTAGGGCTGTTCTCTCTGGAGCGGAGGAGGCTGAGGGGAGACTTAATAGAGGTTTATAAAATGATGAAGGGGATAGATAGAGTGAACATTCAAAGACTATTTCCTCGGGTGGATGGAGCTATTACAAGGGGGCATAACTATAGGGTTCGTGGTGGGAGATACAGGAAGGATATCAGAGGTAGGTTCTTTACGCAGAGAGTGGTTGGGGTGTGGAATGGACTGCCTGCAGTGATAGTGGAGTCAGACACTTTAGGAACATTTAAGCGGTTATTGGATAGGCACATGGAGCACACCAGGATGATAGGGAGTGGGATAGCTTGATCTTGGTTTCAGATAAAGCTCGGCACAACATCGTGGGCCGAAGGGCCTGTTCTGTGCTGTACTGTTCTATGTTCTATTCTATGTTCTATCAATGACAAAACTCCATTACAAAATTTGGGTTGTCCCAGACCTGATTCTGAAGCAAAACTGTGCGAGTCCCAGAGAGTATAAGAGGCCAAATCACTGGAGTTTTACATTCAGGGAACACCTTGCTATTATTTTAAGTATCTTTACAGTACAGAAAACACTGCCCGCTTTGTCTAAAGACCAGTGAGTCAAATTCCTCAGTTCATTTCCAGAAATATGCTGGATAGATATTTCTGGCCATTAATTTGCGATGGTTCTGGATCCATCTCAAACCAATGGGTGCTAATACAGAGTAAGTATGAGATGATGTACTTGGGCAGAAGGAATGGGGAGAGGCAATATAAACTAAATGGCACCATTGTAAAAATGCACAAGAGGGCCTGAAGCTTCATGTGCACAAATTTTGGAAGGTGGTAGGACATACTGAGAGAGTGGTTAGAAATTCATATGGGATTTATAGAGATATTGAGCAGAAAAAATTTGCTGAACCCGTATTAAACTCTCATTAGGCAACAGCCAGTTCTGCTCATCACACGTTAAGAAGGGTGTGAGGATTCTGAGGAGATTTACCAGTATGGTTCCAGGGATGAGAGATTTTAGCTACAAGATTAGATTGAAGAAGCAGAGACTGTTCTCCTTGGAGCAAAGGAGATTGGGGGAAGATTTGAATGAGATATACAAGATCATGAAAGGTTTAGATAAGATGGAGAAAGAAAAGCTGTTCCCGTTATTTGATGGTATAAACAAGGGAACACAGATTTAAGAAATGGGGCAGGGGAGGGTGAGAAATAATTTTTTGTTATACAGTGAGTAGTAATGATTTGCAACTCGCTGCTTACCAGAGATGATGAATGACTTCAAAAGGGAATTGGCTGTGTTCTTGAGCTAAATAAACTTGCAGGTCTTCAGGGATAAAGTGGAAAAGGGAACTGATTTGATTTCTCTACAGAGAGCTAGCAATGACTCAATTGGCAGAATGGCCTTCTTCCGTGCCATTCTAACTTAATGGTTCAGTGATTATTGTTCTCTTAGGTTCTGGCATAGAGTATATGATGATTCAAATTTCCAAATGTCTTCAGAAAGTTCATTAGAATGGAGAGCTTTTAATGGTTTAAAATGTGAATTTGCCAGTATGATGTTAGAATTAGGGTTAGTGTCGATTTGTAAATGTGAAATTCTCATAAGGCAACAACAATTAGATGGTTCTGTTAGGGATGAGTAACTGGCCTGATTTATGGCGAACACAGGTTTATTACAGGACAGCTCAAGCCACCATACCATCTGTTGGAATTGGGTACCCAAGTTGATAGTACAACACTGCAGTGAAAACCGCCCCACTACATCTCCACCAGCTATTCGGCATGGTATTATGCCCCCACCTGCAGCTCCTAATATAACACGCACAAAATATTATCTCAGGAGGAAATGAGATATAACAAATGTCCACTGAGACTAGTCCATGACCACTGTGAACGCAGCGCCAGTACCGGTAGCCGAATGGCAATATCTATGGCAGATTGAAATGGCTAACCCACACAGACTGCTGTTATTTCAGGGGAACGAAAGTATCACGACCAAGTCTGAACACTGGAGGCGCCAGTGAGTTGATAGACTTCTGTACAAGTAGTGCCTGCGGCGCTTGGTACCTGTGAGAGTTTGTGTCTTTTTGACTATATAGGTGTGTTTTAGCTTACTTTAGAGTTCAGAATTCCCACAAAGTTCTAATCACGTACGATGTTGGCCATATTTGATTAAAAATTATTTATAAAGTCAGTTTCATAATTGGGAATAAAAAAAGCTTTGATTTCACTTCGGAAAGTCAGGCTTATATTAGCCGATCTGCACTGTCAATACTCACTCGGATGATAAAGTCAGAGGTTTTACCATTCTAAACGCGACCTTTGCTCATTGCAATAAAGACACTCGTTTTTTCAGTGTCTGGCCGTTGTTGCCTGTTTTAACTAATCCGTTCAATGGATACATTATATTTTTCTGAAGTCATTAGACACCATTCCAAATACACAATATCTCACTTCATTTTCATTCTGGAAACCTGTTTCAGAGTCTATCATCAGCACCCAACAATAACCAGTCTCCACTATCCTCACCGTCACCACATTCAGGATTTACAGTAAATATTGCTGCGGTTTTTTCCTTCCTCTGGGATCACTTTCCAGCCAGCCTGCCGGCATAGGCATCGCCAGCTGGTATCTCTCGCTCTCTCTCTCTCTCTTACTCTCCAATAAGAAGTCGAGCTGCAATAAATGGTGGATACCAGAATGTTTCTGATGACATTTCCACAACATTTATTTCTGTCTGACCTTGCTTGTGAGTCAGCGTCCAACGCCAGACACCCGGGCTATAGTACAGGAGGGGGCATGTGTGGGCATTTGAGACAATGCTATGGGGTCGCGCACGGAGGTGACAGCAAGTGCGGCAACTGAGAATAGATTTCCAGTTCCACTCTGAGTTACATTGATTACCATGTCAAGATGTCTCATTGGAGTAAGTGCCAAGTATGGGGGGTGAGGGAGGATAGAAGTAATGTAACATGTAACATTGGAGGGGGGTTCCATCTACCTATTCATCCGTATTAAAAAGGTGGTTCTAACACAGCCGTACTGAATCACCAGGACTATAGGAACGACGCAGAACGATAATATATTCAACTAGAAAAAAAACAGAACATTTCACCGTGCGGTGAAATAATATATCTTGGAGTCCTGTACAAGCCTCTGGAATACCGAATATTCCATCCTCCCTCTGTGGACACTAAACTATTTGTAACGGTGCGTTCATGATAAATATATTGTACTTTCAACGCCGTTCTATCTTCAAAGCGATTTTACATTGTGAGCAGTCGCTATTTTGCGATAATTTATAAATTGCTTTAATAAACAAGTTCAATCCAGGAAATTGTGCCGCACAACTATTTCATTTCTCTTAATACTTTTCTCTAGAAAAAAAATAACGAAAGCGTACTTACTACAAAATGCAATGAGAAGCGCAGAAAGTATGGCTAGAAACCAAAAAGTTGATGGCATGTTACTGTTCCAGCAAATACCCTTCCATCTGAAGTAGTCAGCGGGCGCGGGGGGCGGGGGGACTCCTGCAAAAATCAGAACCTTCCTTCGCAAGGACCTTCTGGGACCCAACTCCAAGCTGAGCTGGACGGCATGTTTCGATTTGGGTGCCTAAGGCTAAGTGAATTGGCCTCACTCTCACACTGAGACAGCCCTGCAAGGATCACTTGGAAACAAGAGGGAAGCGAAATTGGAAGGCAGTGACAAAGAGCGGAATAAAAAACACCCGTCCGGAAATGAAGCAAGACTTCTTGCTGTTTTGTCCTTTCAGTTTTCGAGATCCCGTTTGATTTCAGCACCCTGGACGGCGCCCGTCTTAATTGCTGCGGCTGCTAGTGTCCCCTCTGGCACCCAGGCACAATTGCATAACACAGCACATTCTGAGCAATACATATGTACTATTCTGACTGAGAGGAGGGCGGTCTGTTTCAACAATCTCCAAACAACCTGTACTGAACAAATACGCGGATGTGTCTTGAGTGGTCGGTCCTACCTGGTTATGCCACAGTCCCCGTTGGCATTTCTGTACCATTTATAGAAAAAGAAACCCAGCCACCCTGCATCCAAGCAATAGTTAGACAATATAATTCCACAGTTAAATAGGTGTCCGTGAGTTTAGTGGCAATCTGAGCAGATAAGGCTTTTCCTTCTGTTTAAACCCCATGCTTTGGAAGACTAGAATGACATCCACCAATTAAAAATAAAACTGAATGGTGGGGGGGGGGGGGGGTACTTAAAACCAAACATATTGATCATGTAAGGATAACAATTTGGGGAGTATCCTCTCGTGTGTATCTGTACTGGGGGTTGTGTTTTACCTGCGATGGTCCCTCCAGATAATTGGCAGGATTCGAGGTTAAGACGCCGTCTGGAAGGGAAAGATAAAATTATCAAAACCATCAAATTCATATGGAGATATGTAAAAGAACAGTGCTGCAAAATGTGGTTACTTTGAACAGATTTCCAGAAGCTCAGAAGACAATTGCGCCATCTATATCTATCTGGTGTTGGTGTGAAATAAGTTTCAACGATGCAAGACCTGAAGTAACCACAAAAAAAGACTGATAATAAACATTTGATGCAGCGTTGTCCCAATCGAAAGCAAACTGAGGCAGGTCTTGCATTTATCGAAACCTCATTATTTAGAACTCGGTACCGTGAAAAAAGGCAAGCACTATGTAAAATCCACTCCAAATGGCTGGGAGAATTTTTGGCATTATAAATAGCACGCGTATTTCAGGACAGAGTGCTAGACCGACACAGCAAGTATCTTTCACCTTGGCTGAGTTTCACGCATGGAAAATTGCATCCAAGGTTGTCCTCATTAGTCAAACTGCCTTATTAACACACTCTTCATCCGCAGGTATGGTTTCTCAGAGAAACAGTCACAGCGAGCGACGCAAGAAAGCAAACTTGTTGTTTAATTACGATATCAGAGGAAAAGATACACCACAACTCACTTGGTGTATACACTTTTGAAAAGTTGACATGATGCCCTTACCGGCTGTTGTGGGTTTTTTGGAAGTTCGACCAAATAAAGTTTAAAAGTTAAAGTTTATTTATTACTCATAAACAGGCTTACATTAACACTGCAATGAAGTTATTGTGAAAATCCCCGAGCCGCCACACTCTGGTGCCTGTTCGGGTACACTGAGGGAGAATTTAGCATGGCCAATTCACCTTACCCGCACATCATTGGACTGTGGGAGGAAACTGGGGCACCTGGAGGAAACCCACGCAGACATGGGGAGAACGTGCAAACTCCACACAGACAGTCACCCAAGCCAAAAATCGAACCCAGGTCCCTGGCGCTGTGAGGCAGCAATGTTAACCACTGTGCCACTGTGCCACTCTGTATTTCATCTTCAAGTTTTTCCTTTTCAAACAGAACAAAGCACTCTTTCCATCGAATGGAAAATAATCATCAAATTTGATTTCTCTGTGAAACTGGGATTGCATAATTTGCTAGGATGTTTGGAGTGGAATTTCCTGCTTATTTGTATGCAATAACCGGGACATAAACATTATAGAATCATTGGACAGCTGCAGTACAGAAGGAGACTATTCGGCCTGTGGTGCCCAGTTGTCCGGAAGAGCACCTCATCAAGCCCCTTTCCCTGTAACCATGCCAATTATTCTGCTTCAGGTAAGTATCCAATTCTCTTTTGAATGCCTGGATTGAATCTGCCTCCACTTCACTCTCAGGCAGAACATTCCAGATTCTAACTAGCTGCTGGGGAAAGATGTTTTCCTTCACCACTGTTGCTTTTTTTGCCAATCACCTTAAATTGGCACCCTCTGGTTCTTGTCCCTTCCACCAATGGGAAGAGTTTCTCTTTATCGACTCTGTCCAGAACCCTCATGATTTTGAACAACCCTATCAAATTTCCTTTCAACCTTCTCCAATAAGAACAGTCCCAGATTCTCCAATGTGTCTATGTGACTGAAGTTCCTCACTCTTGAAACACTCTCATGAATCTCTGTAAACTCTCCAATGCCTTTCTCATCCTTCCTGGGGTGTGGTGCCCAGAACTGCACAAGATGCTGCAGTTGAAGCTGAATCAATGTTTTATACTGAATCTTTATACTTTCCTTTTGTACTCTATATCCCTATGTATAAAGTCCAGGATCCCAGATGCTTTCCCACTTGTCCTTCCAGCTTCATATATTTGCACATATATACCCCAAGCTCTCTCTGCTCCTGCACCTCCTTTAAAATTCTATATTTCATATCGCCTATCCTCATTCTTCCAAACAAAATTAATCACCACATTTTTTTGCATTGAAGTTAATTTGCCACCATTCCAGGCCATTTTGTTTATCACAAAATCCCTGTGTAAAAGATTGAGCAACCTCAGGGGAAAATATGTTAAAGACCAAATTCACACAATCGCATAATTACCATGGCGCAGAAGGAGGCCTTTTGGTCCATCAGGTCTGCACAAGCAAAATTAAGCTACCTCCAAATGTCCTCAATCTTTTATGCATTTCTGATGCTCCTTGTGCCTGAGCAAACACAATTCACTTCATAGAAGTCATAGAATCATAGAAACCCTACAGTGTAGAAAGAGGCCATTCGGCCCATCGAGTCTGCACCGACCGCAATCAGTCCAGGCCCTATCCCCGTATCCCTACATATTTACCCGCTAATCCCTCTAACCTATGCATCCCAGGACACTAAGGGGCAATTTAGCATGGCCAATCAACCTAAACCGCACATCTTTGGAGTGTGGGAGGAAACCGGAGCATCTGGAGGAAATCCACGCAGACACAGGGAGAATGTGCAAACTCCACACAGACAGTGACCCAAGCCGGGAATCAAACCCAGGTCCCTGGAGCTGTGAAGCAGCAGTGCTAACCATTGTGCCATCATGCCGCCCCACCTGCAAAATACTGCAGATGCTGGAATTCTGAGATAAAAACAGACAACACAGGAAACACTTAACAGGTCGCGCAGCATCCGTGGAGAGAGGAACACCTTTAACATTTCAGGTCAATAATATTTCACCAGAATTGGGAAAGGTTAGAAATATAATCGGTTTTAAGCAGGTGAAATAGAAGAGGTTGGAAGAATAACAAAAGGGAAGGACTTTAATTAGGCAGAAGACAGCAGACATTATGCGATAAAGGATTCAGTCGTGAAGAGTCAACAGCAGTTGAAATGGGACAGGCGAAGAAACAAACAAGGGGTCTGATTTTATCATTTTGATTCTAAGTGCTGAATCTGGGAGTGTTTCAGATCCGACTTTTAGACCCGTTTTCCGGCGCCCTCATATGCACTCTGCCTGAAAAGATAGCACCGATTCTGAATTGTGCTGCAGAAGCCTGTGGGTGAGGCTTATCGTGTCCGAAATGCTGCAGCTCCAATCAGAGCCTTCAAATGCACATGCGTAGTAAAAAAAAATAGAAAAATGCTCCCCTGCTACATCGCTCTTGGGCCCAATAATGCCTCCCCCCTGGCTCCCACAGACATTGTCCCACCCCCACGACATAACTGTCTCCCTTATCCCTCCAACTACCCAGACTGATCGCGGCCCCCTGCCCCCTTTCCTCCCCACCGATCACACGTAGAGTGGCAGTGGACCCCCCTGCCGCCCATCAGAGAGCCATCTGACCCCGCTCCCTCCTGCCCCCCCCTACTAGAGAGTGAACTGACCCACCTCCCTCCACCCCCCACTGATCTGAGTCAGGGAGCTGCCAGAAGCTCTGAACTTACAGCCTCAGAAGCTGGAGCGCCCGAATGGGAGCTTTGTGGACCATATCTTTTTCGTGCCGAATCTGGACGGGTGACCGAGGTGGTAAAGGGGAAAATGCTGGTAAGTTTGGGCGTCCAGTCCATTAAGTCAATTTAAATGCATGCAAATACATTTAACTTGACGTTGCGCCCGTTTTGGGCGCGGTGCCGACGGTGACCATTTTAGGCCCTTGGTAAAGGGGGAATGGGCACAGAGGTGGTCGCGGATTGTGCTACTCGCCTCATGCCCGACTTTACCAAGTTTCCACGCCTGAAAACGGGTGCAACCTGATGGTAAAATCGGGCCCAATGTGTCCAGAGGTGGTGTAATTGTCAGAATGATGAATGGCAAAAGCAAAGCAAGAGAAAAACAAGAGTAAGACTGCAAACTGTAATGAAAAGTTCAACACCATCCACTCTTCTATCAATTTAACTTTCGCATCTTCTACTCTATCAAGGCTTTTTTTGCTTATTCAGCCTTCCCCATTTTACCTGCTTAAAACTTAGTACAATTCTCTTTTCCCATCCTAATGAAAGGTTATTGACCGGAACTCTGTTTCTCCCCACAGATGCTGCTGACCTGTTGGGTATTTCCAGCATTTTCTGATTTTATTTCAGTTCATTACATCTGCCGTCCCCCCCCCCGCCCAACCCCCACACCCGCCGCCCCCCCACCTCCCCCACCCCCCACACCCCACACCCCCCCCCAAGAAACAAACATCTATGGGTGGGATTTTACGGCCTGGCCCAAAACAGTAAAATTCCACCCGAGGTCAATGGAACTTTGCATGGTCCGCCACTCGCCTGCTCTGATTCCCATGGCGGGCAGAACGGTAAAATTCTGGCCATGAAATCTCTTGGTTATAAAACCATAGAATCATAGAATCCTACAGTGCAGAAGGAGGCCATTTGAACCATTGAGTCTGCACCGACCACAATCCCATCCAGGCTCTTTCCCCACAACCCCATGCATTTACCCTAGCTAGTCCCCTGGACACCAAGGGCAATTTAACATGGCCAATCTACCTAACCCGCGCATCATCTTTGGACTGTGGGAGGAAACCGGAGCATTCAGAGAAAATCCACGTAGACGCAGGGAGAATGTGCAAACCTCCACACAGACAGTGACCTAAGGCTGGAATTGAACCCGGGTCCCTGGCACTGTGAGGCAGCAGTGCTAACCACTGTGCCACCGTGCTGCCCCTGTGGAGCAGCATGATGGCACAGGGGCACAATGGTTCAAAAGGGGTTGCTGTAGGTAAAATAATACCTCTGAGACTATTCGTGAGTCAAAGTACAGTGGCTTTATTACAAAAGCTTTTGGGAGAAGCAGGTTCCTAAAAGCGGTCTGCCAGGCTTCTCCCTGAGTACAAATAAGTGTGGGTATTTATACATCATGGTTCCCAGCCCCAGTCACGATGCAGTCCCTGGTTCCCATCACGACCCGCAGTTCCCGGCTTCAGTCACGACCCGCAATTCCTGGCTTCAGTCACGACCCGCAATTCCTGGCTTCATTCATGACCCGCAGTTCATCTGGCGGCTTCAGTCATGATGCAGTTTCTCTCTGGAAGTAACTTGTGTGGACGCGGCTGCCCCAGCAGGATTCCTCCTTTCAAACAGCCGTTATCGTGCTTTAACATCTGCAGCTGTTTAGCTATGTTTAGCTAACAGCTAGCACACAAGCCTGCACAAACGGGTAAGGTTTACAATGTCCTTGCACAGATTCTAGGTACAAAATTCATTAACTTTTTAGCTACAAAATTCATTAACTCTTTAGGTACAAAATTCATTAACCCTTTAGGTACAAAATTCATTAACCCTTTCCCTTCTTCAGGGGTGCAAAACAATGCCTAGAATTTTAGGCAGTGCAGGAATCCAAAGTACGTTTTTCTGGTGTTTTACTGTGATTTTTAAGCATTTTTGATTTAAAAATATCATTATTCTCTCTGAGAGTTGCACTATAGAATTCACTTGCTTCATCCTGAATTGGTTGTCCATCAATTATTTGTAAGAATGCTAAAACTGCATCTTCCTCCTGTTAAAAATGTGCAAACAGTTCCATCACTGATACTCACACCACGGGATGAAAATAATTGGTTTGTACTGTTAATCTGCCAGGTATTGGATCCATTTGTTTAGGTTTAAAGAGTTTCAGATCAATACCTACCTTGAGTTATCTTGCCACCTCCACATTGAAGTCTGGTGAGTGCTGTTACCTCCACATAATTCATATTAAAAACTTCCATGATTGCATCTTCAACATGCTGGGATCAGTCTTGACTTTGTGAGTATAAAATGGATGATAGTGAATGGGCAGACTGTTTTACATCTTTCCTGATATTTGACTTAAATACACATAAAAATCAGGAGGGCTATACTAAACTACCCAGTACGAGCATACTGCAAAGGGTGCAGCATTACATAAAAATATAGGAGGAAAACCAAATAAATCATACCTCTGACCATGGGAAACTGGGAGTGAACTGATGACATTGCAAAAAATGAACATGCATTGACAAAATCATATAGATTTATTGCGACCATTGATGCAATGGTTGTTCTATTTACTTTCACCTCAATAAATCATAGGTTTTAACCATCTCCAGCACTTCACTTTCCTAATGGAATGCAAATGAGTATGGGTGTTGCTTCATCCTGAATTGGTTGTCCATCAATTATTTGTAAGAATGCTATAACTGCATCTTCCTCCTGTTAGAAATGTGCAAACAGTTCCATCACTGATACTCACACCACGGGATGAAAATAATTGGTTTGTACTGTTAATCTGCCAGGTATTAGATCCATTTGTTTAGATTTAAAGAGTTTCAAATCAATACCTACCTTGAGTTATCCTTTCACCTCCACATTGAAGTCTGGTGAGTGCTGTTACCTCCACATAAGGCAATAGTGAATAAGAGGACACTGTACATGCAGGATCAAGTTTTTTTTAAAATCATTAATTTTTGAATTGTTCTGCTTGCTAAAACTCCACTTAATTACAGACTGGAGAATGACAGGGAAACAAACAAATTATACTGTGAGTAAATGTTCACCATTACATAATCACGGCCTTTATCTCACCAAACATCTTTATCGAAACAACTCTAGTGATGGCTGACTTTCCAACATATAAATGAGATTTGTAGTATTAGAGCATGCATATGTTTGAGAATTGTGTGTGTGTGTGCTCGCGCGTGCGCTGTTCCAGTTATTTGTCAAAAGCGATTATCAAACTACGATCTGATTAATGAATTGATGGACATATATTTTTCAGCAACCCAGATTTAGTGACACCATATAGCTCAAATTCTATCGTCCTGCCCGCCATGAGAATTGGAGCGGGCAAGGGGCGGACAATGGAAAGGTCTGTTAAACTTGGGCAGGATTTTACGGTTTCGGGTTGAACGAGGCCATAAAATCCTGCCCCATAAGCACAATCACATATTATTTAAGATGTGTGGTAAGGACTTAGGAAATTAGGAGGAGTGGGTCATTTGGTCCTGGACCCCATTCTGCATTCAGCCAGACTAAGTTTGATCATCTTTCTCAATTTCCCTGCACTATCCCTGCATCCCTTGATGTCACTAATATCGAGACATCTATTGATCTCAGTCTTGAACATACTCAATGACTGAGATTCCACAGTCCCCTTGGGCAGGGAATTCCAAAGGACTAAGGATTCCAAAGGATAAAGAAATTTCTCCTCATCTCAGTCCAAAATGCCTTGCACCCCTTATTCTGACACTCTGTTCTTTGGTTCTAGACACCCCTCACCACTACACTATCCCTTAGCCAGGGTAAACATCCTTTCTGCATCTACCATGCATAAACTTTGTAGGTTTCAATGAGATCGTGTCTCATTCTCCTAAGCTCCAGAGAATACTGGCCAAGTATCTTCAATCTGCCTTCACTATCCCAGGAATTAGTCTGGTGAATGTCTGCTGTACTCCCTCTATGGCAATTACATCCTTCCTTAGATATGGGGAGCAAAACTGTGCACAAAACCTGAGGTGCAGTCTAACCATGATTCTATACAATTGAAGCAAGCATTCTATTTTTACTCCTGTACCCAAAGCCTCCTGCCAACATACCATGAGCCTTCCTAATGGCTTGCTTCACCTAAATATTAACTTTCAAGGACATCAAAGTCCCTTTGGTCATCAAACTTCCCAAACTCTCAGCATTTAAGAAATACTCTGCACCTCCATTCATCCTACCAAAACGGATAGCCTCACATTATATTTAATTTTCCATGATCTTTCCCACTCACTGGGACACATTTTATGATCCAACCCACAGCAGGAATCATCGTGGGTGGGACGGACCATTTAAAGGGGGAAATATTCGGTCTCGGGCAGGCACGACTGGAAAATCCTATTGGCTAAGCCTATCCAAATCCCCTTGAATCCATTTTACACCATCCTCATATCACACATTCCAGCTAGCTTTATATCATCCTCAAACATTTGATCTCCACTTCCAAATTGGTTTTTTTCTAATTCTTTCATGGGAGTTGAGCATTTATTGCCCATCTCTAATTGCTATTGGGGAGCCTTCAAGAGTCAATCACATGGCTGTGGATATGGAACCACATGCCAGGCTAGATCAGGTAAGTATGGCAGATTTCCTTCCCTAATGCGAACCTGATAGGGTTTTAACCAAAATCAACAGTGATTTCATGGTCATCATTAGACTTTTAATTCCAAATATTTATTCAATTCAAATTTCACCACCTACTGTGGTGGGATTTGTACTCAGGACCCCAGAGCATTACCTTGGGTCTATGGATTAACAGTCCAGTGACAATACCAGGACACCACTGTCTCGCCCTACGTGAGTACAATCACCTTATGTTGTCACCTTTCTCTGTCGATTAACCAATCCTCAATCTATACCAGTATATTACCCCCAATCTCGTGCTCTTTTTTTAAAATCAATCCTCTATGTGGTACCTTTTGAATATCCAAATTCACCACATCCAATGGTTCTCCCTTATCTACCCTGCTACTAACATCCTCAACAATCTCTAACAGGTTTGTCAAACGCAATTCCCCTTTCAGAAATCCATGTTGACTATGTCCAATGCTATCATTATTTTCTAAGTGTCCAGTTTTCATATCCTTTATAGTAGATTCCAGCATTTTCCCTGCTATTGATGTCAGGCTAAAAGATCTATAATCCCCTGCTTTCTCTCTCCTTTATTTCTTAAATAGTGGAGTTACAGTTGTAACATTCCAATCCGCAAGAACCACTGCAGAATCTACTGCAGATTTTCTGGCCCCATTTGCCGTTATTGCCACTAACTCTCGTGAGACGGTCATAACAGTATTTGCGCCAGAGAGATCTCAGAGTGAGATCTTCCCTGCCCACCACCAGTGACATAATGAATTTAATGCCTCACCTTCTGGGCTCGTCATCTGGAAACCAGTCGGGATGACCATGCCAGGGGCTTGAAGGTGAGTATAGCCCTTGGCTGGTGAGGGACACAGCTGGACAGTGCTCTGGTATTGGCTGTGGCACCATGGCAGTACCAAATAAACCTGTTGGACTTTAACCTGGTGTTGTTAAACTTCTTACTGTGAGTACCAAACTGGCCAGGTTGGCATTGTAAGAGTTTTAACAACACCAGGTTAAAGTCCAACAAGCCATTAGCTTTCGGAGCGCTGCTCCTTCGTCAGATGGAGTGGAAATCTGCTCTCAAACAGGGCACAGAGACACAAAATCAAGTTACAGAATACTGATTAGAATGTGAATCTCTACAGCCAACCAGGTCTTAAAGATACAGACTACATGAGTGGAGGGAGCATTAAGCACAGGTTAAAGAGATGTGTACTGCCACAGCAGCCTCTGCAATATGTGCCGGATAATCGACACGGATGCCATCATCTCACGTGAGAACACCGTCTACCAGGTACACGGTACCTACTCTTGCAACTCGGCCAACATTGTCTACCTGATACGCTGCAGGAAAGGATGTCCCGAGGCATGGTACATTGGGGAAACCATGCAGACGCTATGACAACGGATGAATGAACACTGCTCGACAATCACCAGGCAAGACTGTTCTCTTCCTGTGGGGGATCACTTCAGCGGTCACGGGCATTCAGCCTCTGATCTTCGGGTAAGCGTTCTCCAAAGCGGCCTTCACGACACACGACAGCGAACTGAGCAGAAACTGATAGCCAAGCTCCGCACACATGAGGACGGCCTCAACCGGTATCTTGGATTTATGTCACACTATCAGTAGCCTCCACAGTTTGCCTCCTGGACTTGCAGAATCTCACTGGCTGTCCTGTCTGGAGACAATACACATCTCTTTAACCTGTACTTAATGCTCCCTCCACCCACATTATCTGTATCTTTAAGACCTGGTTGGCTATAGAGGTTCGCATTCTAATCAGTATTCTGTAACTTGATTTTTGTGTCTCTGTGCCCTGTTTGAGAGCAGATTTCCACTCCATCTGACGAAGGAACAGCGCTCCGAAAGCTAATGGCATTTGCTACCAAATAAATCTGTTGGACTTTAACCTGGTGTTGTTAAAACTCTTACTGTGTTTACCCCAGTCCAACGCCGGCATCTCCACATCAGGTTGGTGTTGCCATTATTTGGGGGGGGAGCGTAGGGATGGCGGGGAGGGGGGATGCATGCATTGCAGGCGTGAGATGCCTGCATTGGTTGGAGGAGAATGCTTGCATTTTGGGGGGGTGTGAGGAGGGGGTTCTGATGCCCCCCCCCGATGCCTGCCTTGATGGAGATGGGGAGGTCTTTAGCTTCAATATGAGATTGGGCCACCCTTTAAAAAGGATGCCCCGATCTCTGTTGTGCTGGCCTTGCTGGTTTCTTTAGGCCCCAGCCCTCAGGAATGATGATGCAAAACATGCCCCCTGCTTTTTCAACAAAGTATATAACGATCTGGAGAGAAATCTGCCTGTTACGCTGGAGAGAAACATACCCGATTTCAGTCAGGAGCTGACACTTTGCCATTTTTTGGGAAAATTCTGCCATATTGAATTTTGAATATATAAATGATTTGGAGGAAGATGTAACTGGTGTGATCAGTAAGTTTGCGGACGACACAAAGATTGCTGGAGTTGCGGATAGTGATGAACATTGTCAGAGAATACAGCAGGATATAGATAGGCTGGAACATTGGGCGGAGAAATGGCAGATGGAATTTAATCCAGATAAATGCAAAGTGATGCATTTCAGTAGATCTAATGTAAGGTGGAGCTATACAATAAATGGCAGAACCATCAGGAGTATAGACACACAGAGGGACCTGGGTGCACAAGTCCACAGATCCTTAAAGGTGGCAGCACAGGTGGAGAGGGTGGTGAAGAAGGAATATGGCATGCTTGCCTTTATTGGACGGGGCATAGAATATACAGGGATATACGGAATATATAGGGTGGCATGGTAGCACAGTGGTGAGCACTGCTGCTTCACAGCTCCAGGGACCTGGGTTCGATTCCTGGCTTGGGTCACTGTCTGTGTGGAGTTTGCACATTCTCCTCGTGTCTGCGTGCGTTTCCTTTGGGTGCTCCGGTTTCATCCCACAGTCCAAAGATGTGCGGGTTAGGTTGATTGGCCATGCTAAAATTGCCCCTTAGTGTCCTGGGATGCGTAGATTAGAGGGATTAGCGGGTAAAATATGTAGGGATATGGGGGTAGGGCCTGGGTGGGATTGTGGTCGGTGCAGACCCGATGGGCCGAATGGCCTCTTTCTGTACTGTAGGGTTTCTATTTCTATGATTTTTATAAAAGTTAGCATATGATGTTGCAGCTGTATAGAACGATGGTTAGTCCACATTTGAAATACTGCATCCAGTTCTGGTCGCCACACTACCAGAAGGAAGTGGAGGCTTTGGAGAATGTACAGAGAAGGTTTACCAGGATGTTGCCTGGTATGGAGGGTCTTAGCTATGAGGAGAGATTGGGTAAACTGGGGTTGTTCTCCCTGGAAAGACGGAGGATGAGGGGCGACCTAATAGAGGTGTATAAAATTATGAAGGGCATAGATAGGGTGAACAGTGGGAAGCTTTTTCCCAGGTCGGAGGTGACGAACACAAGGGGTCACGGGTTCAAGGTGAGGGGGGCAAGGTTCAACACAAATGTCAGTGGGACGTATTTTACACAGAGGGTGGTGGGGGCCTGGAATGCACTGCCAAGCAAGGTGATTGAGGCGGACACGCTGGGATCATTTAAGACTTATCTAGATAGCCACATGAACAGACTGGGAATAGAGGGATACAAAAGAATGGTCTAGTGGGCACATGAGCAGCGCAGGCTTGGAGGGCCGAAGGGCCTGTTCCTGTGCTGTATTGTTCTTTGTTCTTTGAAAGATGAATAGTGATGTATCCATTAAAAATTGCTCCATCACCATCTTTTTCAGCACTCTGGGCTTTAGATCATTGGCTCCCTGGGATTTATCAAATTTCAACCCATCCCATTGATTTCTCCAGTACTATTTTTTTTTGCTAATACTGATTTCTTTCAATTCCTCATTCCTGCTGGTCCTGAGGTTCTCTTATTTCTGAGAGGATTTTTTGTGTCTTCCTTCATGAAGACAGACAAAAAGTAAATATTTAGTTTCTCCGCCATTTCTAAATTCCTCATTATAAATTCTCCTGTCTCTGCCTGAAATGGGCTTATTTTGTCTTTGCTACTCTTTTCCTTTTCACATTCCATTAGATTGTGTGTTGTTTCTTGCTGGTTTGCATTCATATTTTATTCTCCCTTTATCACTTTCGCCTTCGCTGAATTCTTAAATGCGCCCAATCCTCAGTTTTCTTTTTGGCAATTTTATAAGCCTCTTTCTTTGAACAAAGAACAAAGAACAAAGAAAATTATAGCACAGGAACAGGCCCTTCGGCCCTCCAAGCCTGCACTGACCATGCTGCCCGACTTAACTAAAACCCCCTACGCTTCCAGGGACCATATCCCTCTATTCCCATTTCATTCATGTACTTGTCAAGACGCCCCTTAAAAGTCACTACCGTATCGGCTTCTACTACCTCCCCCGGCAACGAGTTCCAGGCATCCACCACTCTCTGTGTAAAACATCTGCCTCGTACATCTCTTTTAAAACTTGCCCCTCACACCTTAAACCTATATCCCCTAGTAATTGACTCTTCCACCCTGGGAAAAAGCTTCTGACTATCCATTCTGTCCATGCCTCTCATAATCTTGTAGACGTCTATCAGGTCTCCCCTCAACCTCCATCGCTCCAGTGAGAACAAACCAAGTTTCTCCAACCTCTCCTCATAGCTAATGCCCTCCATACCAGGCAACATTCTGGTAAATCTTTTCTTTACCCTCTCCAAAGCCTCTACATCCTTCTGGTAGTGTGGCGACCAGAATTGAACACTATATTCCAAGTGCGGCCTCATTAAGGTTCTATAAAGCATCAACATGACTTGCCAATTTTTAAACTCAATACCCCGGCCGATTAAGGCAAGCATGCCGTATGCCTTCTTGACTACCTTCTCCACCTGCATTGCCACTTTCAGTGACCTGTGTACCTGTACACCCAGATCCCTTTGCCTATCAATACTCCTAACGGTTCTGCCATTTACTCTATATTTCCTATCTGTATTAGACCTTCCAAAATGCATTACCTCACATTTGCCCGGATTAAACTCCATCTGCCATCTCTCCGCCCAAGTCTCCAACTGATCTATATCCTGCTGTATCCTCTGATGGTCCTCATCACTGTCCGCAAATCCACCAACCTTTGTGTCGTCCACAAACTTACTAATCAATCCAGTTACATTTTCCTCCAAATCATTTATATACATTGCAAACAGCAAAGGTCCCAGCACTGATCCCTGAGGAACACGACTTGTCGCAGCCCTCCATTCAGAAATGCACCCTTCCACTGCTACCCTCTGTTTTCTTTGACTGAGGATCTGACAACCAGAATCTGACGAAGGAGCTGTGCTCCGAAAGCTTATGGTATTTGCTACCAAATAAACCTGTTGGACTTTAACCTGGTGTTGTGAGACTTCTTACTGTTCTTTGACCGAGCCAGTTTTGTATCCACCTTGCCAGCTCACCTCTGATCCCATGCGACTTCACCTTCTGCACCAGTCTGCCATGAGGGACCTTATCAAAGGCCTTACTGAAGTCCATGTAGACAACATCCACTGCCCTACCCTCATCAATCATCTTCGTCACTTCCTCGAAAAACTCGATCGAGTTTGTGAGACACGACCTCCCCTTCACAAAACCATGTTGCCTCTCACTAAGACGTCCACTTATTTCCAAGTGGGAATAAATCGTGTCTCGAAGAATCCTCTCCAATAATTTCCCTACCACTGATGTAAGGCTCACCGGCCTGTAATTACCTGGATTATTCTTGCTACCCTTCTTAAACAAAGGAACAACATTGGCTATTCTCCAATCCTCTGGGGCCTCCCCTGTAGCCAGTGAGGATACAAAGATTTCTCTCAAGGCCCCAGCAATTTCCTCTCTTGCTTCTCTCAGTATTCTGGGGTATATCCCATCAGGCCCTGGAGACTTGTCTACCTTGATGTTTCTTAAGAACCCCAATACCTCCTCCTTTTTGATCTCAACATGACTCAAACTATCTACACATCCTTTCCCAGACTCATCATCCACCAAGTCCTTCTCTTTGGTGAATACTGACGCGAAGTACTCATTTAATACCGCGCCCATTTCCTCTGGCTCCACACATAGATTCCCTCCCTTGTCCTTAAGTGGGCCAACCCTCTCCCTGGTTACCCTGTTGCTCTTTATATATGTGTAAAAACCCTTGGTATTTTCCTTAATCCTGCTGGCCAATGCTTTTTCATGACCCCTTTTATCTCTTCTTACTCCTTGTTTAAGTTTCTTTCTACTTTCCTTGATTTAATACAATCTTTGACTTCCTTTGTTAGCCATGGTTGACTCATTTTTCCTGTTGTGTTATTGTGCCTTAGAAGAATGAATATTTGTTGCAAGCTGTGTATTAATTATTTAAATACTAGCTAAATGTCTCTCCACATTTGGACCTTTTAATGTTTGTTTCCCAATCCACCATAGCCTATTTGCCCCCCACCCCCCCGATACCTTCCTTTGTTTAGATTTAGAACACTAGTTTCTGACTAACCCCATTTCTTTCAAACTTAATGGAAAGTTTAATCACATTATGGCCACTCTTCCTAAAAGTTCTTTTGCAATGAACATTTTAATTAATCATTGTTCATGGCACAATACTAGATCTAAAATAGCCTGTTCCTCAATTAGTTCCTCAGCATACTGCTCTAGAAAACCATCTTGTACACATTCCAGGAATTCATCCCCCGCAACATTAGTGCTCATTAGATTTACCTCATTTTTATGTAGATTGAAGTCCCCCATGATATCCTTGTTGCCATATTTATTTCATACCCTACATCCATCACTATTTGGGAGCCTATAAACAACTCATAGAATCATACAGCGCAGAAGAGGCCCTTTGGCCCATCAAGTTCACACTGACACATTAGAAACACCTGTACTCCCACCTCATCCCATCTGCCAGCACTTGGCCCATAGCACTGAATGTTATGACATGCCAAGTGGTCATCCAGATATTTTTTAAAGGATGTGAGGCAACCCGCCTTCTACCACCCTCCCAAACAGTGCATTCCAGACTGTCACCACCCTTGGGTAAAAATGTTTTTCCTCACATCCCCCCTAAACATTCTGCCCTCACCATGAACCTATGTCCCCTCGGAACTGACCCTTCAACTAAGGGGAACAGCTGCTCCTTACCCACTCTGTCCATATCCATCATAACCTTGTACACCTTGATCAGGTCGCCCCTTAGTCTTCTCTGCTCCAACAAAAACAATCCAAGCCTACTCAATTTCTCTTCATATCTTAAAATATTCCATTCCAAGCAGCATCCTGGTGAATCTCCTCTGCACCTCCAGTGCAATCACATACTTCCTAGAGTGTGGCGATCAGAATTGCACACAGTACTCCAGTTGTGGCTTCACCGAAATTCTATACAACTCCAACATGACCTCCCTGCTTTTCTAATCTATGCCTCTATTGATAAAAGCAAGAGTCCCATATGCCTTTCTCACCATCCTACTAACATGCCCTTCCGCCTTCAGAGATCTGTGGACAAACATGCCAAGGGTCCTTTGTTCCACAGAACTTCCTCGTGTCCTACCATTCATTGAGTACTTCCTTCTCAAATTACTCTTTCCAAAGTGTATCACCTCACACTTTTCAAGGTTAAATTCCATCTGCCACTTATCTGTCCATTTGACCATTCTATCTATATCTTCTTGGAGCCCAAGACACCTCACTGTTAACCATCCGGCCAATCTTTGTGTCATCCACAAACTTAGTAATCCTACCCCCCACATAGTCATCAATGTCATTTATATAAATGACGAATAATAGGGGGGGCCGCAACACAGATCCCTGTGGTATGCCACTGGACACTGACTTCCAGTCACGAAAGCAGCCTTCTGTCATCACCCTCTGTCTCCTACAACTGAGCCAATTTTGAATCCACTTTATCAAATGACCCTGTATCCCATGTGAATTTACCTTCTTTACAAGTCTCCCATGCGGGACCTTGTCAAACTTGTTCCAATGTTTGCTGCCCATTGCTGTTTATTAGTTCCACCCAGAGTCGACATTTTGTTCTTCCAACATAAGATCTTCTCTCACTAACGTATTGATTTCATCCCCTATTATCATAGAATCTACAGTGCAGAAGGAGGCCATTTGGCCCATCGAGCCTACATCGACAACAATCCCACCCAGGTCCCATCCCCATAACACCCATATTTAGCCTCCTAATCCCCCTGACACTAAGGGGCAATTTGTCATGGCCAATCAACCTAACCCGCACATCTTTGGACTGTGGGAAGAAACCGGAGCACCCGGAGGAAACCCACGCAGACATGGGGAGAACGTGCAAACTCCACACAGTCACCCAAGGCCGGAATTGAACCCAGGTCCCTGACACTGTGAGGCCGCAGTACTAAACACTGTGCCACCGTACTGCCCCTAGCACTACCCCACCTCCTTTTCCATCTTTTTCTGGCCTACTTAAATGTCGAATATGCTTGAATGTTCAGTTCTCAGTCTTGGTCACACTGAGTTTTTTGAAGGGGTAACCAAGAAGGTAGATGAGGGCAGTGCAGTTGATGTTGTCTACATGGACTTTAGCAAGGTCTTTGACAAGTACTGCATGGTAGGTTGTTGCATAAAGTTAAATCTCACGGGATCCAGGGTGAGTATCTAAATGGATACAAAATTGGCTTCTTGACAGAAGCCAGAGGGTGATTGTAGAGAGTTGTTTTTCAAACTGGAGGCCTGTGACCAGCGGTGTGCCTCAGGAATCAGTGCTGGGCCCACTGTTATTTATCATTTATATTAATGATTTAGATGAGAATATAGGGGGCATGGTTAGTAAGTTTGCAGATGACACCAAGATTGGTGGCATGGTGGACAGTGAGGAAGGTTATCTCCAATTGCAGCGGGATCTTGATCAATTGGGCCAGTGGGCTGACGAATGGCAGATGGAGTTTAATTTGGACAAATGTGAGGTAATGCATTTTGGTAGATTGAACCAGGGCAGGACTTATTCAGTTAATGGTAGGGCGTTGGGGAGAGTTACAGAACAAAGAGATCTAGGGGTACATGTTCATAGCTCCTTAAAAGTGGAGTCACAGGTGGACAGAGTGGTCAAGAAGACATTCAGAATGCTTGGTTTCATCAGTCAGAACATTGAATACAGGAGTTGGGACGTCTTGTTGAAGTTGTACAAGACATTGGTAAGGCCACACTTGGAATACTGTGTGCAATTCTGGTCATCCTATTATAGAAAGGATATTATTAAACTAGAAAGAGTGCAGAAAAGATTTACTAGGATGCTACCGGGACTTGATGGATTGAGTTATAAGGAGAGGCTGAATAGACTGGGACTTTTTTCTCTGGAGTGTAGGAGTCTGCGGGGTGACCTTATAGAGGTCTATAAAATAATGAGGGGCATAGACAAGGTAGATAGTCAATATCTTTTCCCAAAGGTAGGGAGTCTAAAACGGGAGGGCATAGGTTTAAGGTGAGAGGGGAGAGATACAAAAGTGTCCAGAGGGGCAATTTTTTCACACAGAGGGTGGTGAGTGTCTGGAACAAGCTGCCAGAGGTAGTAGTAGAGGCGGGTACAATTTTATCTTTTAAAAAGCATTTAGGTAGTTACATGGGTACGATGGGTATAGAGGGATATGGGCCAAATGCGGGCAATTGGGATTAGTTTAGGGGTTTTAAAAAAAAGGGCGGCATGGACAAGTTGGGCCGAAGGGCCTGTTTCCATGCTGTAAACCTTTATGACTCTATGACACAGCAATCACATATCTGTAATTAGATCATACCCATTTACTTCAATTTGTGTCATCAATCTACCTACCTTGATGTAAATGCTCCATTCATTAAAGATAGAATGTATCTTCAATGAAGATACATTCTATCTTCAATGGTTAGGGTTAGGGTTAGGGTCAGGGAACACTAGTTCTGCCATTTTAATATTACTCTGCATTTTGACTCTATTTGATGCTGGGGGGATTTTCTGCTACTTTTCATTTTCATTTACTATTTTTCTGCTTCCAATTAACAGCTGATTTTCTCCTATCTGAATTTTCTCTCAGATTCCCACCCCCTCCCCCGTTAAACTAGCTTCAACCCTCCCCGACAGCATCAGCAAATCTCCCTGTGAGGATGTTAGTGCTTGTCCTGCTACGGTGTAGCCCATCCACCTGCACAGGTCCCAGCTGCCCTAGAACTGGTGCTAGTGTACCAAAAACCTAAAGCCTTCCCTCCTACAACATTTCTTTCTGAGGAGACTATGGAAATTTGGCATGTCAACTACAACTTTCACCAACTTCGACAGATGCACCATAGAAAGCATTCTTTCTGGTTGTATCACAGCTTGGTATGGCTCCTGCTCTGCCCAAGACCGCAAGAAACTACAAAGTGTTGTGAACGAAGCCCAGCCAATCACTCAATTCAGCCTCCCATCCATTGACTCTGTCTACACTTCCCACTGCCTTGGCAAAGCAGCCAGCATAATCAAGGACCCCACGCACCCTGGACATACTCTCTTCCACCTTCTTCCGCCGGGAAAAAGATACAAAAATCTGAGATCACATATCAATCGACTCAAAAATAGCTTCTTCCCCTGCTGCCATCAGACTTTTGAATGGACTACCTCATATTGTTGACCTTTCTCTACACCCTACCTATGACTGTAACACTACATTCTGCACTCTCTCCTTTCCTTCTCTATGAATGGTATGCTTTGTCTGTATAGCACGCAAGAAACAATACTTTTCACTGTACACTATATGTGACAATAATAAATCAAATCAAATTTCTCCAGCCATGTATTCTCTCGTTCAATCCTCCTATTTCTATAGTCACTAGCACATGGTACTGGGAATAATCATGAGATTACTATCTTAGAGCTCCTGCTTTTCCATCTGGAGAATCAATGTGAAACATGACCTCTGGTATTCACCTTCCACCCCGAAAAAAATATCCTGCACCTGCTTAGTGATCTCCTTGACACTGGCAAGAGAGGCAATATACCTGCCTGGAGTCAGGTCTACACCTGCAGAAATGGCTATCTGTTCCCCAGATATCAAATCTCCTGTCACTATTGTTCTTCCACTCTTCCTCCTCACTACCTGTGCAGCTGTGCCACATGTTGTGCCACAAATATGGGTCTTGCTACACTCCTCCGATGAACCATCACCCTCGCCAGCATCCAACATAGAAAACCAGTTAGTGAGTGGGATAGACTCAGGGAAATCTTGCAATACCTCCCTGGTACTCCTGAACAAACTGGGGGTGATCCATTCTCTCTTTCACCAGGCTAATTCCGGGATGAGCAGATTGTCCTATCAAGAGAGACTAAAGAGTCTGGGTCTGTATTCCTTGGAGTTTCGAAGAATGAGGGGTGATCTTATTTAAACATGTAAGATCCTGAGGGGGCTTGACAGGGTAGATGGTGAGATGTTTTCACTTGTGGGAAAGTCTCTAAAAAGGGGACATTGCTACAAAGTAAAGTACATTTAAAACTAAGGTGTACAGAAATTTCTTCTCACAGAGTGTGGTGAATGTTTGGAATTCTTTGCCCCAAAGGGTAGTGGAGGCTGGATCATTAGAACTATTTGAAGTAGAGATGGATAAATATTTGATAGATTGAGGAATAGAGGGCTATGGGGAAATGGCACTGAGGTCGTCATAGTTCAGCCATGATTGTATTGAATGGCGGGGCAGGCTTGAAAGGCCTGGTGACCTACTCCTGTTTCTATTTCTTGTGTGTGTTTGCTCTGCCTGTATGCCCCTAACCTGAAGTATGACCACTTCCTTAAGCATGCTATCCACTTGGTTCTCAGCTTTGTGCGCACACTGCAGTGACTCCAGTTGTCGCTCAAGTTCTGAAAACTGGTGTTCAACTTTCTGCAGCTAGTGGCATGAAGCATCCACAACTCCCCACATGCCACAGAATGCTCAGGATGTATATTCCATGTGGTCGAGACACCCTGCCATACCTTAAGTTTACTTTTGGTCTACTTACTATAAACTGGAGACTAGAAAGTGGAAGTAATCACCCCTTCTCACCAATCAGTTCCTTCTCCTGTGCATATACACTAGGTGCTTAAAGGTTAAGTAAAACCTATGTAAATCTTTTCTATAATCCAGCTATTTGCACACCTCTTCTAAATGTATTGAACTAATCTAGCCATCGACAAGCAGATTCTCAAAGTAGATACCAAACAATTACTTAAAATTTTGCTGTGAATTCAGTTTGTTTCCTTCACTTTTCCTTCAAATTTAGCTTCTGCTGATCTAAAAAAGCAGCGGGAAGGCCTCAAGCCTTTACCCCAATTTATACCCTCTGGCTCTGGACTCGTTCCACGCAATTCTGCCGCCGCCTCTCCGATTCATGGTGCCATATTAAATACAAAGAATTTTTAATTAGTCATTTTCCAGACAGTCATCAATATTACCAGTAATTACAGTCACATTCCATCAAATGTAACTTATACGTTAATGAATGAGACCGAGCATATTATGAATAACATTGGTTTTTTCAGCAACAATGATGCCAGGATCAACGTATGCACTATGAGAGGTTTAAACTGTTATTGATAGTCAGATGAAGTTATTTGTCTTGGAGGAAGGTTGCTAAGAAAAGCTAGGGTTTTGACCAAGAATTATACCTCTGAACCTATTTGCCTTTGTAGTCAGTTTGTTGCAATTCCACATGGCAGCCATATTATGAAAGTTGAATGATGGCCTGGTCATTATAATTGGAAACTCTTACAGCAGTGGTTTTCGTGCAACATACATAATTGTTAATTAAATCATATTTCCGAGACTAACATCAAACAGTACAATTGTAATGGCTGAAATTAGGCTGTACAGTAATATTGGTGCTGAGCTGGAATCATTCACTGTTAGGAGGCTGCTGTCAGGGGACTCACTTAAAAGATTTGAAAGATGGATACATTTTAAAAAGGAAAAATCATTGAAAATTCTAAAAGTAAATGGTAGCCCAGAAATAATAGAAAAAAAAATCAACATTTGATGAATGGTGACACGGTGGCACAATGGTTAGCACTGCTCCCTCACAGCTCCAGGGACTGGCTTGGGTCACTGCCTGTGTGAAGTTTACACATTACCCCCGTGTCTGCTTGGGTTTCCTCTGGGTGCTCCGGTTTCCTCCCACAGTCCAAAGATGTGCAGGTTAGGTGCATTGGCCATGCTAAATTGCCCCTTACTGTCCCGGGATATGTAGGTTAGAAGGATTAGTGGGGTTACAAAGATGGGACCTGGGTGGGATTGTGTTCGGTGCAGACTTGATGGGCTGAATGGCCCCCTTCTGCACTGTAGGGATTCTATGGATTCTATGAATCTGCTGTTTATTTCAAGGATATTTGAAGAACAAATCTGATATGAGCTGTGAGGCAGGAGTGCGAACCACTGTGCCAACCTTGCTGCCCCACAATGATTGCTGATTTATCACCAGAATCTGAGGAGGCAGTGGTGAGTGAAATAAACCAGATGGCAAACTTCCTATAGATACACTGAGCAGAAAAGTTGGAGAGAGAAAAGGGAAGCAATTGAGGTTCCGGTCCTAAGGAAACAGCAAGAAGTTCTTCAATCATCCTTTGGAAATTATTGGAGGAAGAGCCATCGGAAGCATCTGTGAGCTTTTCCAAGGGTGATCATGCTTGTGAAGGTAGCAGGATTGGAGTGGGGAGCGGGAGAACAAAGTTCCTTGGAGGAGAAGAACAAAAGATGAGATGGATGGATGAGACGGAAGGATGGGAGAGAGGAAAGAGTATGTGAAAGGAGCCAAAGGTAAAGAAGAAAAGGTAAAGACAAATAATGCGTTCTGATCTGGATGGCAGCCAAAATAGTCACACACATGCATATAGAGCAAATTCAGGTTATACCCTTCTAATAAAACCAATCATCAAAAATAAAAAAATAAACAAGAGAGGGGACAGTCCTTGGTGAGGGCACTGTAAGAAAAAAATCCAAACTTCAAAAGAAACTTAGAATTCAGGTTATACAAGATGTGGAGATGCCAGTGTTGGTCTGGGGTGGGCACAGTAAGAAGGCTCACAGGTTAAAGTCCAACAGGTTTATTTGGAATCTTATTTGGAAGCTTTTGGAGCTCTGCTCCTTCATCAGGTGAGTCAAGGTTATACAAGAACAGCGGAGCTTGGGAGGGATATCTTGTCTGTGAAAATAGGGTAGAAAGGAATCAATATTAAAGTGACCAATGTTAAAGTCTGAAGTCGGCATATTGACACGGTGGAGTCAGTTTGGAGACAGTCGTGGAAAGGGAATGAATCCAAGAATGTCTGAGGAGCAGAAATATTCAGCCAGGGTGTTGCTGAAGGTTATGAGGTGTCGACAGGAGGCTGAGTGGAGCATCGACCAAGAACCATTTCATATCAATATTGTTAAAGAGATAAGATTTCACTTTAAACTGTTTCTTCTTTAAACAACTTTAACATTGCCCTATGGAAAGTAGAATATGTCCATTTGTTTCCAATGAACACACTTAAACAACAGCAGAGATTTCTGTCCGTGTATACTGTGTTGAAACGGTCAACAAAGTTATTGTTCGGTTTTCTGGAACATGAGTGATTCATTGCAAGATATTGTTCTTTTTTATTATATCCAAATGTTTTGATTCAAAAGACTGATTCCTCTGCAAATGTTTAGTCTTGAGCCGGTTTTATTCTCATTAACAAACGCGGTGTCGTGATAGAAGCTGATAAGCCAGTTAATTTGCTGCAAAGAATGGGTTTATTAATTAGTTTTATTGAAGTACATCTAATCCATTTAGCGGATTGTCCCCCATTTAATTTGAATTATAATGAACTGAAGCTGCCACTTTAACACAGCACAGAACCTTTTGATATGCAAATTCTTGATTCCAGTAACTCACACGTTTCATTGTTTAAACACCGACACAAAATAATTAGCAACAGTTCTGAAAATAAAGTATTTCCTTTCATGAGATATGCATAAAATGTCTGCTTGTTTAAGGATTAGGAAACATCTCCTTAGGCCAATGGAAGTAACAAGAAAATAATTTTTCAGGGAAGCGCAAACAATTAATCTTATTTGAAAGTAATACCAAGCAATGTGTTGTGAAGAATGGTGCTATGACTTGATGTGGAATATTATTTTTTAATTGTTTGGATCTATGTCTGTAACATTATGAGTGGCTGGGAGGAGCCAGTTAAGAATGCTCACTCCAACCCTGTTGCATTTCTGGAGTATCTGTCTTTTATTTGGCACCATATTTAAGACTTAGAAATCATAGAAATCATCATAGAAACCCTACAGTGCAGAAGGAGGCCATTCGGCCCGTCGAGTCTGCACCGACCACAATCCCACCCAGACCCTACCCCCACACATTTACCCACGATTCCACGCATCTCAGGACTCTAAGGGGCAATTTTTAACCTGGCCAATCAACCTAACCCGCACATCTTTGGACTGTGGGAGGAAACCGGAGCACCCGGAGGAAACCCACGCAGACACGAGGAGAATGTGCAAACTCCACACAGACAGTGACCCGAGCCGGGAATCGAACCCAGGACCCTGGAGCTGTGAAGCAGCAGTGCTAACCACTGTGCGACCGTGCCGCCCCATAACTTAATCCGTTGACTCTGACTACACTTCACGCGACCTCGGAAAAGTAGCCAGCATAATCAAAGACCCCACAGACCCCGGATATACTCTCTTCTACCTGCTTACGCTGGGAAAAAGATACAAAAGTCTGAGATCACATACCAACCGACTCCAGAACAACTTCTTCCTTGCTGCCATCAGACTTCTGAATGGACCTACTTTATATGAAGCGGATGACTTCTCTACACCCTAGCTGTGTGGGTTAGGTCAATTGGCCATGCTAAATTGACCCTAGTGTCAGGAGGATTAGCAGGGTAAATGTGTGAGGTTGCGGGAATAGGGCCTGGGTGGGATTGTGGTCGGTACAGACTTGATGGGCCAAATGGCCTCCTTCTGTTCTATAGGGATTCTATGATTCTACGACTGTAACACTACATTCTGCACCCTCTCCTTTCCTTCTCCCCTATGTACTCTATGAACGGCATGTTCTGTCTGTATAGCGTGCAAGAAACAATACTTTACATGTATACCAATACATGTGACAATAATCAAATCAAATCACTTTCCAGCGCTTACTTTAAATCAACAGCAGATATATTTTGTGACTAATTCCCCATCCCTTACCTCCTATCATGCTTTTCTGAAAGGTATATACTTAACTCCATGCTGGGTATAGCTTCTTGAGTACCTCTTGCTCTCTGGCATCTTGCCCACGTGGCTATTATTTCAAACATAAACCTTGGCAGCAAATGTTGTCAGGCTATTAAACTGATGGAGGGTCTCTCTCCATTGAGTCTGATCCTTTCAGGGGTAGATATCAGAAGTGATAATCCTCATTAACTCCTCTGTGCCCTCCTCTCTCACCCAAAGGCATTGAAATCATTGTGTGGCCTCCTGAAAATGAAATGATTTTCATCCTGGGTTTTGTGATGGCTGGCTTTAAAACTTGTTCTGAATCCTCCCAATCTAACTCCAATTCACATTAAACTTTAAAGAATCAAACTGGGTTCAACTGCCTGCAATGGGGTCATGTCGTCAGTCCACAATCCCAATGAGGACTTTTGCCAATTGGCTGTATCAGAAATTGGACTGCACAATATGGACAATATAATTGCACAATTTGTGGCTGAGACCAAATTGGAGGTAACTGATTGTGAATGTAGAGGTGGACTGCGACAAAGTATAGGTCGACATCAATAAAAATCCATCACGCAAACCAGTCTCTCATCCATTGACTCTGTCTACACTTCCTGCTGCCTCGGAAAAGCAGCCAGCATAATTAAGAATCCCACACGCCCCGGACATACTCTCTTCCATAAGAACATAAGAAATAGGAGCAGGAGTAGGCCATCTAGCCCCTCGAGCCTGCCCCGCCATTCAATAAGATCATGGCTGATCTGATAGTGGTTTAGTTCCACTTACCTGCCCGCTCCCCATAACCCTTAATTCCCTTATTGATCAGAAATCTATCTACCTGTGACTTAAACATATTTAACGAGGTAGCCTCCACTGCTTCAATGGGCAGAGAATTCCAGAGATTCACTACCCTCTGAGAGAAGAAGTTCCTCCTCAACTCTGTTCTAAACTGACTCCCCCTTATTTTGAGGCTGTGTCCTCTAGTTCTTGTTTCCTTTCTAAGTGGAAATAATCTCTCTGCCTCTACCCTGTCTAGCCCCTTCATTATCTTATATGTCTCTATAAGATCTCCCCTCAGTCTTCTAAACTCCAACGAGTACAGGCCCAATCTACTCAATCTCTCTTCATAAGCTAACCCCCTCATCTGTGGTATCAACCTGGTGAACCTTCTCTGTACTCCCTCCAAGGCTAATATATCCTTTCGCAAATAAGGGGATCAAAATTGCACACAGTACTCTAGTTGCAGCCTCACCATCTTCTTCCATCTTCTTCCGTCGGGAAAAAGATACAAAAGTCTGAGGTCACGTACCAACCGACTCAAGAGCAGCTTCTTCCTTGCTGCCGTCAGACTTTTGAATGGACCTAGCTTGCATTAAGTTGATCTTTCTCTACACCCTAGCTATGACTGTAACACTACATTCTGCACTCTCTCGTTTCCTTCTCTATGAACGGTATGCTTTGTCTGTATAGCGTGCGAGAAACAATACTTTTCACTCTATGCTAATACATGTGACAATAATGAATCAAATCAAAAATAAAATCAAAGTGGGCGGCACAGTGGCACAGTGGTTAGCATTGTCTCACAGCGGCAGGGACCTGGGTTTGCTTTGCGGCTTGGGTCACTGTTTGTGCGGAGTCTGCACGTTCTCCCCGTGTCTGCATGGGTTTCCTCCGGGTGCTCTGGTTTCCTCCCACAGTCCAAAAGACGTGCTGATTAGGTGCATTGGTCACGCTAAATTCTCCGTCAGTGTACCCAAACAGGCGCCGGAGTGTGGCAACTAGTGGATTTTCACAGTAACTTCATTGCAGTGTTAATGTAAGCCTAATTGTGACAATAGTAAATAAAAAACTTTTTTAAAAAACAGTGAAATCATACTGTTTGCAGTATCCCAGTACATATGACAATAATAAATCAAGTCAAATCAAATGAACTTCAACATAAATTGAGGTGGTGCATTTTGGTTGTAAGAACATATTCCTTGGAAAATAAGGGTGGGAATTTCCAGTCCTGCAGCAGTGGATTTTTCCACTGTGGAGATGGCGAGGCAGTGAAAAGTCCATTGATTTCGGCAAGACTGGAAGATCCCACCAGCAGGAGGGGCTGGGAAATTCTGGCCTAATTGTTTAAGGTGTTCAGAGGAGCAGAGGGTGTACAGATACACAAATCAACAGAAGTAACAATACAGCTTAATAAAATCATAAAATAAAAAGAGCAGTGGGGTTAATCTCTAAACGAGTAGAACTTCTTGCAAGCTGTGCCCTGCATACCCTTTAATTCTATATTTTACACTAACATGCACTAAATAAAACTGCAGCCAAATAAAACCTTGGTTAGGCCGCATTTGGAGTATTGCGTGAGTTCTGGTCACCGCATTAGACGTGGAAGCTTTGGAGAGAGTGCAAAGAAGGTTCATCAGGATGTTGCCTGGTCTCAAGAGTATTGACTATGAAGAGAGGTCAAATAAACTAGGATTGTTTTCACTGGAAAGACAGGGGCTGAGGGGAGACCTTATAGAGATCCACAAAATTATGAGAGGCATAAACAGGGTGGATAGTCAGAGGCTTTTTCCCCAGGGTGGAAATGTCAATCACAAGGGGGCACAGGTTCAAGGTGAGAGGGGGAAAGTTTAAGAGAGATGTGTGAGGTAAGTTTTTCACGCAGAGAGTGGTGGGTGCTTGGAACGCGCTGCCAGAGGCGGTGGAGGAAGCAGGCACATTAAGAGGCATCTGGATGGGCACATGAATAGGGAGGGAATAGAGAGATAAGGACCAAGTAAGGACAGAAGGTTTTTTTTTAGTTTAGTCAGGGCATTATGATTGGCACAGGCTTGGAGGGCCAAAGGACCTGGTCCTGTGCTGTACTTTCCTTTGTTCTTTGCTCTAAATGACCTGTTTCTGTACTGTGGGCACTAAAAAAAGTTTTAAAAGTTCAAAAGTTTATTTATTAATGTCACAAGTAGGCTCACATTAATACTACAATGACGTTACTATGAAAATCCCCTAGTCGCTACACTCCGATGTCTGTTTGGGTACACTGAGGAAGAATTTAGCATGAACACTGCACCTAACCAGCATGTCTTTTGGACATTTGGGAGGAAACTTGAGTACCTGGAGGAAACCCACGCAGACACGGGGAGAAGGTGCAGACTCCGCACAGACAGTGACCCAGGCCGAGGAATCGAACCTGGGTTCCTGGCACTGTGAGGCAGCAGTGCTAACCACTGTGTTACTGTACCACCATACTATACTATGTTATAACCATGATAGTCCGACCATTTAATATTCAAAGAATTACTCAGTGTATCATTGCTTCAGTTATCATTTGCTACATGCTTATCACCAAGTTATTAATATCTGCAGAGACATTAACATATTAATGCAATCTATCTTGTTTAGCTGCTACAAGCAAGATAATGTCCTTGTAATCATTGAAGAAACACAACAGTCAGATTATAATTAAAACACAAACTTGAAAAAAAAAGTTGGGGGACCTTTTTGGGCATTAATTAAAAACTGTAAGGCACTGTGGAAGTTATAGATTTGTCCATAATAAGATCTTGCCACTGTCACAGACTTGCATCAATTTATTCTCAGGGCCCTCAGACTTCTGAAGTGTCAGTGCCACCTTCTGAATGGAACTAACATCTCAATGGTTCTTTGCCCGTCCTCTTTTTCAATTTACCTTCCATTTCCTCTCATTATTGTGTTTCTGCCATTTTGGTCATGGATTCCTTTCCTTTCTCCCACTTGTATTTTCCTTTAATATTTCTTACATTTCTCTAATCACACATTTTTCTCAGTCTCTCACAATCTCAGCACTATTTTTAAACAGATCTGACACTAATTAATACATTCTTTTCATTTCACTATTTGGCCTCCAGTTACAGATGTCTAATTTAATGAATTTTCTCAGACTAATGGCCTTGGTGCTTATCTATGAGGATCCTTATAAGAAGAACTTTTTTTTCATAGCAGCTTATGTAATTTTTAAGCTTGTGTGATTATTAACCCTTCCCATCTGAAACATACGCTCATCAATTATGGAATGGTTCTGGCTCTTTAAACTCAACCACCGAAATAGTCCTCATGGTGGGTTAAAAAGTACTTTACTGTAACCTTAGCACTGCTGAACAAGGAGTATGAGATCCCCTGAGGGAAACAGTTTTGTGCTTCAATAATTCTCAGAGGTCTCTATTCTGACTACCTTTGGGGCCAGCGAGGAGGATTTTTTTAAATTACAAAGTGGAAAACTACAGTGCGTTGTCTAAATAGGTTTAAAAAATGATTAGCTAATTCTTCGGCCCAACCTGACATTTTTAAATTGCATTAACATTACTTCATTTTTGTATTGTCCAGTTTTCCATTTACTGAGCTACTGAACATGGATTTAAGAGCATAAATATTTGGGAGCCGACTCACAGGGCAAATTGGACTTACGCTACTTCCCTGGTGTAACTCAAATAGGCGCAAGCAGGTGTTTTGTCCAGAACTTCCTCCACTGGCTCCCCACTTTTCTCTGCCACTGTCCGATTTTTCAATTGTAAATGTTATGAACATGAAACATGGCTGCTATGGATGGGCATATCTAAAGGGCAAAAAGTGATGTTTCTATCACACTGGGACTGGGCATTAGTAGTGTTTGTGCCTTCCTAATGCTGAATATTGTTTTAAATATGTGGAGGGAGCACGTAATTTCTAAAGCTCACATTAGCAACTGAATAAATCATAGGATTATTAATCCAATATCCCCCCCAGTCCCACAAATTGAAATGTTTTTCTTCATGTTCCAATAGCCATTTCGACATCCTACTGTAGAAAGGGCCTTATACTAACTTGCACCAAGTCCCAATCAGTCATCATTCTAGAGCTGGTTGACTTACACAGGCTCCCACTCTGACAATGCCCTGGATTTAAAATTGTCATCCTTGTTTTCAAATCCCTCCCTAGCCTCATCTCTCCCTAAATCTACAAACTGCTCAGCCTGAGAAATCTGCAGAAATCTTCCAATTCTAACATCTTTCACATTCACAATTTTTGTGGTTCCACCATTTTGACGGCATGCGGCACAGTAGCCTCACTGCTGCCTCACAGCACCAGGGACCCGGGTTCAATTCCAGCCTTGGGTGACTGTGTAGAGTCTGCACATTCTCCCCATGTCTGCATGTGCTTCCTCTAGGTGCTCTGGTTTCCTCCCATAGTGTGTGGGTTAGATTGATTGGCCATGCTAAATTGCTCCTTTGTGTCAGGGAGATTAATAGGGTAAATATGTGGGGGTTATGGGGAAAGGGCCTGGGTGGGATTGTTGTTGGTGCAGACTCAATGGACCGAGTGGCCTCTGTTAAGACCCAGGCCAGAAACTCCAAGGTGTTTTGCGAAACTAGCCTAGACCCTAAGTTTTACATTTGATTTTGGCATGGGCGAACATAAGGTTTTTCACTCCAGGTATGATTCAAGTGACCCACTCGGAAGCTTTTATCAAACAATGCTTATTTAAGAACACAGTTGGAATATAACAAAAAGAATTAGCATAACTTTTACCAATTACAAGATTTAAACATGACACAGTATAACTCCTTACAGCTAGCTATCTCTATTATTCACCATCCCACAGACACATACCCTTCTTCAGATTTGGCACAGAAACAAGTATACTCATGTGATGCTGGACTTTCAGCTTTGTAACACCTATGGACAGAAATCCAGGCCAGCAGTTTGCTAAGAGGGGTATATCCTCAAAAGAGGCAAACTTCAGAGAGGTAAACTTAATCTCTGGCAGCTTGCAAAGACAGCCATGCGGAGAACAGAAACTCCAACTCCAGAGAGAGGGAAAACACTGCTGTCTCTCTCAGCTTCAAGCAAGTTCTGAAAACAAAACTAAAAACTGAAATGCTCTGTAAAAAATAACTGTCCCTAGCCACATGACATGGCCTATCAATCACCCCTAATCAAGCTCCGCTTATCAATCCCAAGGGATCATTAAAAACCATAGAACACTGCATTAGTTCTGATTAAAATCAACATGACATCAATTATATTGCCTCAGTAACAATACAGGACACAGACTATAGACAACACGGTGCCAACAAAACATCCTGCAGAGAAACATGATTAAACTACAATTCTTAAAGGCACAGTATCATCACACCTTTCTCTGCACTTGTAGGGATTGTACGATTTGATTCTATGATTAACAGATGGGCATTCAGCTGCCTCGGCTTCACATTCTGGAATTTGCCCCTGAAACCTTTGTGAATTTTTATTCTCCTTTCAGTGTTCCTTACCAGGCTTTTAGTCACTGCACTCCCTTATGTGGCTCAGTGTCCAAGGTGAGTTTGATTGATAACATTCCAGGGATACTTGGGATGATGAACTGCATTAAAGGTGCAGGTTATAAATAAAAGTTACGGTTATAATTACAGTAGGAGGAACAATTTTTTTAAAATGAACCTTCTTATTGAAAATTAGGGGAAACATTTAATCCCCTGATATTTCTCTGCAGTAGTCCAATTCAGGGTGCAGATCTGTTTTGTTTTGTTTCTCCTGCTTTAGGGCTGTTGGTATCCCGTATCTAGAAACACAGACTTGTATCCGCGACTCACTTAATGTTAGTTGAGGCATGTACAACTTTTTTAAAATGCTGGCTGTTTCCTATAGCCTGCTGGTCTGAGATCCTGACCTCTAAGTATAAAAGTACGCCTTCTGACTGAAACAGAGCAGCAACTATTAAACAGCAATTTTTTAATATGGTAACTAGCAACATGTTTAATGTGAAACAATGGAAACAATTTGAATTTTTAGTGGTTTCCCATTTACTCCTGTCGCCATTGTGCCAGTGAATTTGCATTTCCTTTTCTTAGTTAGGTTCCCAAGACAGTTTTTTCTTTCATTCCTTTTTCTTTCCAATCTTCTCAGCGATTTCACAAGTTTTCTTTCTCACAACCTTCTGTCGGCTTTTCAATTCACACAAAGCTATTTTTTTTCTGTTCCTTTAAGCTTCTTGATGTGTCCCTCGGTGTTCCTTTCAATATTTGTCGACTCCCCGCACAATACCGCTGCACTATTTCACCCTTCAAGCTTTTACACAATTTCTTTCAGCTACTTTCATTCAGCCCCTTGCTCCTTAACAGATAGTTTCTGAGTCCCTCCTGCCTCCCTGTTTAATATTCCCACATTGTTCTCCTAGGCTTCTCCTTTTAACCTGATTTCAGTAGACATTTACTTTAGCTGTTGAGTCTCTCTTACTCTGATACTGACTCCATTGCTCTCAGAATCTTTATCTGCCACTTTTGCTTTTTCCCATCAACTTTGCCTCTTCACAAAAGCTTGGTTCACCTGCTGCTCCTTTGTTCTCACATAAGAACATAAGAAGTCGGAACAAGGGAAGGCCATAAGCCTGTCGAGCCTGCTTCACCATTCAATACGATCATGGCTGATCTTTGGCTTCAATTCCACTTTCCCACCCATTCCTTTAGTCCTGATAAGTCTACAAATCCATCTGTCTTTGCCTTAAATTTGTTCAGTCAGAGCACATCCACAATCTTCTGACATAGAGAATTCCAATGATTCATGACCATTCGAGTAAACAAATTTCTCCTTATCTAAGTCCTAAATGATTGACTCCTTGTCCCAAGATTGTTCCACCCACCACCCCGCCCCATTTTAGATTCCTAGTCAGGGGAAACAATGGGCCTGATTTTACCAAAACTTTGCGCCCGTTTTTGGGCGCGAAATCGCGGTAAAGTTGGGCGGCAGGCCTTTAACGCGATCTGCACTTGAATCCGAGCAGATCGCGGCTTTACCGACACCCGATTCGGGCGTGAGTCCAGCGCACGCCCAAATCGGGCGGCCCGACGATTTAAATGCATTTGCATGCATTTAAATCGATTTAAATGAACCGCGCACCCAACTCCACCGCCAAATCCCACTTTACCGTCTTCTGGCCCGATCTGCGTCTGCGCTGTAACCGACCTGCAAAATAAAAGTCTGAAGCCGCTGCTGCAACCTCCGAAGAGCGGAGTCAGAGACTGCAACGGCTCTCTGACCCAGGTCATCCTCTGGTCGGGGGGGAGGGTGGTGGGAGGAGGAGAGGGGCTGTGACGTCTCATCCACTGCGGGGGAGGGGTAGGGGGGGAGGTGGGAGGGGAGGGGTTGTGATGTCTCATCCCCTGCAGGGGAGGGGGGGGGAAGGTGGGAGGGGAGGGGGGTGTGACGTCTCATCCTCTGGGGGGGTGGAGGAGAGGGGGTTTGACGTCCCATCCTCTGGTCGGGGGGGGGGGGAGGGTCAGCTGGCAGTCTGCGGCCGATGCCTCCTGCTGGAGTGGACGTGCGGCCATGCCATCCCACGAAACCTTCAGGATGAAGCGATTCCTCGCTAAGAAGATGAAGCAGAACCGGTCGATTCCCATGGATCCGCATGAAAACCGGCTACAAGATCAGTACAAGTCCAAGAGGAGACACTGGAGAAGGACCAGGCTGGGCCTGTAAAGGGATACACCATCACTGGTACACTACCAGCCACAGCCATCTCTCCCGCTCTCTTGCCCCTGCAGGGAAGAGTAACCTGTGGCTGCTAGTGTACCAGTGATGGTGTATCCCTTTACAGGCCCAGCTTGGTCCTTCTCCAGTGTCTCCTCTTGGACTTGTACTGATCTTGTAGCCAGTTTTCATGCGGATCCACTGTGGAATCGGCCGGTTCTACTTCATCTTCTTAGCGAGGAATCGTTTCAACCTGAAGGTTTCGTGGGATGGCATGGCCGCATGTCCACTCCAGCAGGAGGCGTCGGCCGCAGACTGGCAGCCGACCCCCCCCGATCAGAGGATGAGACGTCACACCCCCTCTCCTCCCCCTCCCCCCAGGGGATGATCGGTCACACCCCCTCCCCTCCCACCCCCCCCCCAGAGGATGAGACGTCACACCCCCTCTCCTCCACCCCCCCCCCCCCCCCCCCAGAGGATGATACGTCACACCTCCTCTCCTCCCCCTCCCCCCAGGGGATGATCGGTCACACCCCCTCCCCTCCCACCACCACCCCAGAGGATGAGACGTCACACCCCCTCCCCTCCCACCTCCCCCCCCCCCTCCCCCGACAAGAGGATGATTGTCAGAGAGCCACTCTCTCCACTTTCTGCTTTTTATTTCGCACCCGGGCGCGCTCTGTCAGATTTTTTTCAAACTGCGTATGCGCAGTTCAGAGCTCCGATTGGTCCGCCAGCGCTAAGCCCCGCCCACAGCGCGGATCGGGCCGGAGCCGGCAAAACGCGTATGGGCGCGCTGGAAAGAGGATTCCAGGCTCGGATCTATTTGATGCCCAGATTCGGCACTTAGACTCAAAATGGTAAAATTCCCCCCAATTTCTCAGTACCTACTCTGTCAATCCCTCCAGAATCCAAAATGTTTTAATGAGATCATGTGGGATTTTCCAACTGCCCTGCAGCATGTTTTCCAGTGGTGGAGGCAGCATGCCATTGGCCGCCAGTGGGATCTTCCGGTCCACACAGAAGGTTAATACACAAGGTATGGGCTGATGGATTTGGGGGTGATATGTTGGCATGGAGAGAAGATTGGTTAACGGACAGGAAACAGGGGGTAAGGATAAATGGGGCACTTCCAATTTATCAGGCTGTGACTTAATCTTATTCTCAGATTAAGTTCTGTTTTCCTTTTGGTATTGAGTGACTAAACAGTTTCATATCTTCCCATCCCACTGCAGTGAACGGAGATTTGGCTGGCTGCCAAGATCCTCCGACTTCACTGCAGCAGGGCGTGGCATAAATGGCAGGTAAGATCACACCCTAAGTGTTGTCTGTTTCTTACCAGCATTAAGCTGAAGGCATGTTCCCAGGTCTATTACTGAAGTAAGGCCAACTAAGACAGTCTGAAGCAACAATTTGTGAATGAAGTCTCAAATTGCATTGGTTGAATAGCACACTAAGATCAAAACCACTGATATACCAAAGCATTGTCTAAATCTTGGTCTTAATTTCCATGTTTAGGGGGTTTGAACTGTACCTGAAGAGAATGGGAATGTGAAAGTTTCTATCGTTTACTCCAGGGCTAACACTTCCTCCCCAACAATAGAAAAAGAGGATTCCAATCGGGATTTCCCTTTACTTTCCCTTTCTTGAAGAAGGTGCAAAAGAAGGAAGAATAGTTGACCTAGAGAGAGCTTCACTGCCAATTGCACGGGAGGTCAAAATACAAATGGAATAAATGCAGAATGTTTCTCTCCCAGAAACAGTGTGGCTGATTTCACTAAGATCCTGGGCACTGGTTCAAGAGCCTAACCCTGCAAGATTTAACGGACTGGAGCCTGGTCTCTTCCAAATGGATCAACCATCCAAACTGACTGCCACCTGATCACTTGGTTTACTATGTCAGGATAATGGCAGGAAGGAGAATTATGCTTTTGCTCAGGATTATATGTTGAGGTTTTGCATTGGGACCCAATTCGAAAACTATCATCACTGACTCAAACTGACCAATGTTCAAATCACATAATTCATCGATGTAGAAGTCAATAAATGTTTCCTTTTTTTCACCTTAGAAATAATAGAAACTCTACAGTGCAGAAGGAGGCTATTCAGCCCGTGGAGTCTGCACCGAAAACAACCCACCTCAGGCCCTATCCCCATAATCCCACACATTTACCCCACTAATCCCTCTAACCTACACATCCCGGAACAGTATGGACAATTTAGTGTGGCCAATCAACCTAACCCCACACATCTTTGGACTTATTTTGTGGACAATAGCTGTGGAAAGATAATGAGTGCTGGGTGCGACTGAAAGGTGCCAGTTCAACTCCAGTACATACATGTTCTTGGCAAGTCGACAATGTTTGAAGTCTTATAGTAACAAACACAATGTAAGGGTCCAATGGCCTACTCCTGCTTCTAGCTTCTATGCTTCTATAGCCCCAAGGCTAAAGGGATCAAGGGATATGGGGGGAAGGTGGGGGGGGGATCAGGATATTGAATTTGATGATCAGCCATGATCAAAATAAATGGCAGAGCAGGCTTGAAGGGCCGAATGGCCTACTCCTGCATCTAGTTTCTATGTTAGCCATGGTTAAGACATGTTTATTATTGCAGATCACAAGGTTTCACAGGGTTGTGTCAACCATCGGGTGGTCAACTACAGTGGCAAAATGTGATGGATGACAGCAAAATAAAACAGAATGAACTATTCATGAAATGACACAAGTTAATAAACAGGCTTCAGCAGTGGGAATGAGGGCTCTAGATCTACTGATACACATCCACAGACACTGACAGAAGTAGTGTTTCCCATGAATTTACACTGCAATCTTTCCCAAAATTGCATAGTATATCTCTCATTCTCTTGTACAATAGGTTTACAAACTCATACATCTACATGACTATCCTAAAATTGAGAACAGATAAATAACACCAAAGGACATAATTTCATTTAATGCACTCTTTCATAATGATTATTGTTTGTGCAAATTGTACATAAAAACAAAGCATCAGTCACCAGCTTGACACAGCTATTTACAACTGAGTGGGAGACTCTGCAAAGATCACCCACTGGAAAGGTCCGGAGGCATAAAAATGAATTGCGACAGTGACCTTGAGAGCTACGGGTATTGGGTGCCCACCCACACAATTGGAGACTATCTTGGCCCCAAGCATCTGGCCAAAGGATGTGACAGCTCCCCTTGAAAGCCAGAGCCTCCTACGGCTAGATCTGTGTCATGTCGAGGTGATTGAATCACTGCCTGTACATCCTGGCAGCTGGAAAGTGGTGTCTTCTGCGGGGACATCCTCCTTGCCCTCCCTGCCAGCCCTGAACTCCCTGTGCCAGTGCCTCTCCTCTTTGGGCTCCTCTCTTTTTGGCCCTGTCTTCCTCCTCAGGGGAGGTACTCCCTGCTGAGTACTACAGAGATGCAAATGGGGCTGATCCATACACTGGGTGAGGGGGAGGGGGGGAGGGGGGGGTGGGTGTCAAAGGTTTGGAAATCTCAGAGGGATGTCACAAGACTGAAACATCCTGAAAAATCCAAACAAGATGCGCAAACCTCAAAAGAAAGCAGTGAAAATATTTATGAAACTCTGGTCTAAGCCCAAACCAAAATCTCATTAACTCCTGCCAACTCAGCAACCTGCCTTTGTTGCTATTCCCTTTAATCTTGCCCTTGGAACAAAATAGCAAAAAAAGTTTGCCTGCCTGCCCATGCACGTATGGTGGCACAGTGGTTAGCACTTCTGCCTCACAGTGCCAGGGACCCAGGTTTGATTCCCGGCTTGGGTCACTGTTTGTGCAGAGTCTGCACATTCTCCCCGTATCTGCGTGGACTTCCTCCGGATGCTCCAATTTCCTCCCAGAGTCCAAAAGACGTGCTGGTTAGGTGCATTGGACATGCTAAATTCTCCTTCAGTGTACCTGAACAGGTGCCAGAGTGTGACGATTTTCACGGTAGCTTCATTGCAGTGTTAAAAAATTCTGTCCATAACATTCTCTTTTCACGTGCAAAATAAATTTGGAAATATAAATGTAGAATGTTTATTTATACTAATACACAATATTCATTTTCAAAAATTAATTGTGAGTGGGGTAGGGGGTGGGGAAAGACTGATGCGGGTGGGTCGGCTGGGGGAGGTGATGAAGGCTGAAGGTTCGCCTTGGCGCCCAATACTCTTACAACTAGCTCTGCAGTCTCCTTGCCTGTACAACAGCCTTCTGTGTCACGAGGGGAATTTCACAGTAACTTCATTGCAGTGTTAATGTAAGCCTTACTTGTGACTAATAAATAAACTTTACTGTCCTCTCGTTGTACATCTGAAACCCAGTGGACCACCTTCTCATCAATTGTACAGCAACTTCTTATAAAATAAAAAAAAACATGCAGCATTGTTCATTCTGGAGATCTTGGCTAGACTGTACAGCAGTACCTGAGTGGCTCAAACCACTGTTTTAGCATCCCCATGATATTCACATAAATTAGGTGGTGACCTGTGTTAGGAGATGAATACTTGTGATCTGTAACTCTGTGAATCAATATATGAATGCGTAAAGATTAAATCCAGATCTAGCCTTCAACAACAGCCTTTCTGGAATTGACAAAATGTGCACCCAATGGGAACTGTGAGTGTGAGGCTTGAAGTAGTGCTCAGGTCAGATGAAGCATACGAACAAAAGTGAGTTACTGTGGATGCTGGAATCTGAAACAAAAATAGAAAATGTTGGAAAATCTCAGCAGGTCTGACAGGATCTGTGGAGAGAGAATAGGGCCAACGTTTCGAGTCTGGATGACCCTTCATCAGAGCTGAAGACAAGGAAAATCAGACAAGACTTATACTAGTGAGGGTGAGGAGGGGTGGGGAATCTGTAATTGATAGGACTGCCCTCATGTTGTTGAAGCATCTGGCTATTAGGTATGAGTCCTGATCTCTGGAGATCGTTACGTAAGTGAGCTTGGTTGCTACGTGATTTGAGCAGTCCCGGAGGCTAGCAGTGCAGTTGGTGGGAAATGGCATTTGAAGATGCATTCAGAGATCTTGACCACTTGTATAAGGTCGTTAAACTTCTTCCACCTCTGCATCCAGGTCCTCGGGGTTGGTCTCTGATGCGCGATTGATTCACACGGGAGACAAGGTCGTACCCGGGAATAAAGGCTTTTATTCACAACAAGAATAGAGCACACTGCTTAACAATACTATCCAAGACTAAGGGCTACTAGGAAGTAGCAGTGACCTTTATACCCCTGTAAGAAGGCGGAGCCAAATGGAGTGTACCACAGAACAATGCTAACAGGTGGAACACCCCAACCCTAACCTCAACTGCAATAAGAGTAACATATGTACAAGTACCCATAGTGGTAACCATCTATGGTTCACCACAGTCTCTTGCCATTGGCCTCCAAGGCAATCTGTGGAAGTTACTACTTTAGACACTTTGGCAATAAATGCAGCCAATGAACAGCTCACTCAGCAGTGGTTGCAGACAGCAATCATCCAGATTATCAGGCAGCATGAAGTCGGCAAGCTGCCTACATTGCATTGAACAGGCATGGGTAAATCACATATAGCATTCCCTGTGGTTCTTTTCAACTTAGCCTCCAATGTAGCTTGTGTAATGTTATAAAGTTGGAATAAAATATTAATTCAGCCAATAGAGGGGATAGTTCAGCAACCAATGGCTGAAACTTTCAAATTTGGTAGTATAAATATTTAATTATAGAAACATCTCTTCTCCCCTGAGTAAGTTGCTCCAGTTAAACGTATGAGAGCAGAGCTGCTGGATATTTTGTAATGCTCTTGACATTATTTGTACCTGGGGTACATTTTCATTGATTTTCATTATCAAAATGGCCCAATTTTAATTTCCATTGATGTCACTGAAAAAGGAATGAGGAGGATTCACTAACATTATGGCTGATCCGTAACACCAGGTTCATGCATGGGTTGCAATCTAGGATTTGTTCCAGCTAATAGATAAACTATAATAATATGGAAAGGTCAATAGGCTTCTTAATTTTAAAAGCTCAAATTTCAGAAAAAACTGGAAAGTAGATCACAGCTTGTTATGAATAGGGGAGAAATGTAGGATAATTTTCCCCTTTTTTCCCATCTTTTGACTGACCACAACAGGATGTACTTTGGAATAGACTCAGAACAGGATTTCTTGTAAGTTTATATCAATAGAAAGGATAAACACTTCTTGCACAAAACACAAAATGTAATCATAACAAGCACCCAGTCCTCATCCACACAACATACACACAGCCAAGTAAAGATTGCTTCTAAAGATGTAACACACACTTAGATTACTTCAAGTCCAGAAAGTCAATATTACTAGTCCTCTATGAAGATTGTCAAAAGAGTTGTAGGCCTGAAAAATATTTTTTTGCTTCATCAAATGAAGAATGGAAGGTCCCAGGTGATAAATTGACAATGGTACTCCAAGCAACGGCAGGTTACTGGCTTTTCTAGTTGAAGCTGTGGTCAAGCCTTTGTAGGGAAAAGAAAATAATCTTGCAAGGTAAAATAAAAGCTCCTTTTCTCTGCCTGAGATGGCCATCTGAGGCAAGGTTCTTCCCTTTTGCTGGACCAGATATCTTCCCTTAGAAGTCCTTTTCCTAGACTGACGTGCCTGGTCTGTCCTGAGAACATACTTGGTTTGCTCAAGCTAATTTCAGTTATTTTAGCACAGAATCAATACACCCATTATCCACGCGAATGATTTGATGTTAAGCCTTTTCCACACAATGTGCATTGAATGGTAGCCATTCACACCTGCTTGTGATAAATTCCTTCCTTAAAACCCCTCTTCGTTGGATCTCAAGTTTACAGACACCAGGTCTGGGGCAGCCATGGTGTTTGAGGTTCTGTAAATATCCAGGCATCAGTAATTGTTTAGGATTCATTACAAAGTAAATATATCCATTATTTTCATGCATTCATGGGCAAATGACACAAGCATGACAAGCTTCAAAATGGTAGACACTTAGAATGACGACACCTTGACTGAATGACAACAAAGGTTAATCCTGCACTTGTTTTAACTCTGACTTTAGTTGATTTCATTCACAGCTTTTTCAAGACTTCACAGTGAATTGCTGTAAAAGACTGACTTAATTATCTCCCAAATAATTTATTACATTTCATAGAATCATAAAATCCCTACAGTGCAGAAGGAGGCCAGTCAGCCCATTGAGCGTGCAATCCCACCAAGGCCCTATATCCCCATAACCCTCTGTATTTACCCAGCTAATCCTCCTGACACTAAGGGGCAATTTAGCATGGCCAATCAACCAAACCTGCTCATCTTTGGAGACTACACCAAATTTATTACTAAATTTGCCGCAAAAGGTAATGCTGCCTACCTTCAGGGATAAATCAGTTTTGTTCCATCCTCCACACTTTAATCTCCTTGGACGCATTAAAAGATCTCCAAGTAGAGTTTCAGTGACCTTATAATTTGGGCCAGAGAAACTCATCCCTCATCTCAATTCCTGTTTATGTTGTTGAAACAAAGGCGGCCATTGTGGGGTCGGAGTACGTAGTTACAAACCTTTCCTTGAATTTGAGTGCAAACATTTTAAAATGCCTATTGTTCGAGATCGTAACTCCACAATCCTATAAAATCCACCCCCTGTATTCTTAATTTAACACAATGCTTTCTCATTTCAAGGCATGTTGCAACTTCGCAAATTAAATTTTAAAAAATGCTCATGGATTTTAAAACTTCAAATCCTGTTACTCCACAATAAATAAAAATGGATTTTAAGCCATATCTATTTGGACTTCTTTGAAACCTATAATGAGAACAGTGAACTGATTCAAGAGCTTTTCTAATGGATTCTTTTTAGTTGATATGAAGTAACAGAAGTTGTGATTTTCATCCTCTGGTACACGCACTTACTTAAAAAAATCAATTATTTTAATGGCATAATAACATTTGTTTTCGAGCCACTGATTATTGAAAATTCATGTTATTTTCATGCTGACTGGTAATGTATTAGATCACCAATTGTTATAGTATTGTAAATATTGGTATTGAGAATATATTACATATGATTAATTGACATGCTGATAAATTAACAACAATTCATAAACCTTGTTGACAGAATTGATAGTTTCACCAAAAATGATTGTTTTATATGTGTTTTTTACTGGAAAAATGATATTGTAGCATAAATTCAAAGCTTGGATCTTATCAGTAATATATATAAATATACAATATATATATTTATATATTGTATATTTATATATATTACTGATATATAATATTTGAAAAATAGCAGGTCTGCAAACACTCCCTGCCCACTACAATTTCTGTCTCTCCCTTGGGGAGGCGATGGCCTAGTGATATTATCATTGGACTATTAATCCAGAAACTCAGCTAATGTTCTGGGAACCTGGGTTCAAATCCTGCCACGACAGATGGTGGAATTTGAACTCAATAAAAAATATTTGGAATTAAGAATCTACTGATGACCGTAGAATCATTGTCAATTATCCGAAAAAATCCATCTGTTTCACTCATGTCCCCTGGGGAAGGAAATCTGCTGTCCTTACCTGGTCTGGTCTACATGTAGATCTGATGTGGAGATGCCGGCGTTGGAATGGGGTGGGCACAGTAAGAAGTCCTGATGAAGGAGCAGCGCTCCGAAAGCTCATGATTCCAAATAAACCTGTTAGACTTTAACATGGTGCTGTGAGACTTCTTACTGTACATGTCGATTCAGCAGTGATGCATCCTTATGTTATACTACAGATCCGCACACATCTTAAAGAAAGCTAAAAGAAATTATGCATAATAACACATTTTTATTGCCCAATGCTTCTGAAGTCACTGCTGAACTGAGATGCAAGCATTGACTGCAATCTTACCACCGGTGAGGTTTTCCCATCCTGCTGAAGTGAATGGAGATTTGGATGGCTGCCAAATTCTCTGACTTTGCTGCAGTGGGAGTGTGGTGTGAAGTACAGGTACAATTGCACCCATAGATTTCCAGAATAAAAACAAAAAAGAATCCAAACAGGAACAGGGCAGAATCTTTCCATCCCTTGCGCCGATGAGATTTTTTAGTTTTCACCCAAGTCTTCAATGGCCCACTGCATTTTCCAGCCCAGCCCCCATCCAGGATGTGAAATTCCACCCTTACTCTAAATGCTAAGAGGAAAATGCTTCCCTAATGGACATAACAAAGTGAGTGAGGCATTGAGAGTGACTTGCAGAGTCCATAACTGTTGTACCCTGTTAAAAAAGAAGCTAAGCTGGCAGAAAATCTGTTAAGTTGTTTGCATAAATCCCTCCCCAGTTGCAGATTCTGACCCAAGGTAGCGATAGATTAACCTGACATTAAGAAATACAACACTGCTAATGTTAGCTGTGCAGCAGAAATTCAAACAATCCCATCAAACTGCCAAGTCATTTGATTTGTTGCTGTAGTCCCTAATAACCTAACCTGACAACACTGCTTCTCCTGAGATTACCTCCACAAGATTCATTAATCAAACCATTGAAGTGGTATAATCATCAAGACAAAATAGTTTGTCTAATGATGGGGAAATTTTCTAATCGCCAATTTTTACAAAAATTGAAAATAACTCTTTGGAAAAGAGGAAACTTTGAAGTAAATAAACTATTATCCTATTTTCCAATGAATAGCTTTATTCATTTTTTATTGATCGTTCAGATGGATTCTGTACGAAACATGGAATGATATATTTGAAATTTACACCTTGCCTAAAGGTAACTAATATAACTTACTCAGCTGTCATCAGCAATTTAGAATGAGACAATGAAAGGTTATAATGCAAAATTGCAGCTTATTAAATTGAAAATAGTGAACATATGGGACACGATTTTACTGCCCTGCTACACTGGTCGAGTAGCGTAGCGGAGTGGGAAGTGTCAGCGGGAGGCCAAAAGTTGGAATCTTCCCATGCCATTATTTATAACATGATCAGCCTCGCACCGGGGAACAGCACGATTACAGTATTCATCGCCTAATTTAAATCTGTTTAGTGAGCCCAGGACACAATTGTCCGAGCTCACTTATGTTTCCAACTTCACCAGTGAAGGCTCCCACCAGCAGGGATCACATGGTCCCCAGCAATCAGCACCTGATGTGATGGCCTCCTGGTGGGAGCAGAGGCCATTGAGGCCTCTCAGGAGGTCGGGGATGGTGGGGGAGGAGTTAGTGCCCCTTGGGCAGTGCCAGCCTGGCACACTGGCACTGCCAGCCTAGCACCCTGGCACTGCCCGCCAGCACCCTGGCACACAGACGGTGACCCAAGCTGGGAATTGAACCGGGTCCCTAGCACTGTGAAGCAGCAGTGCTAACCACTGTGCCACCATGATACTTTATTACTTTATTAATTGCTCTCCCCACCTGTTCCGCCACCTTCAATGATCTATGCAAATATATACACTCCAGTCCCTCTGCTCTGTACCCCTTATTTTAAATTGTCTGCCCATGTTCTTCCAATCAAAATGCATCAGCTCACAATTCTCCGCATTGCCACCAAACTACTCAATTCACCAACTTGTCTAAGTCCTTTTGAATTCTATGCTGTTTTCCTCACAGTTTAGAATAATTCCAAGTTTTGTCTCAACTGCAAACTTGGAAATGATCCCCTATGCACCAAGATCTAGATGATTAATTGGTATCAGGATAAGCAAGGATCCCAATACCAACTCCCTGGGGAACTTTACCAGAAACCATTCCTCAGCCTGAAAAATATCCATTGACCACGGTAGCACAGTGGTTAGCACTGCTGCTTCACAGCTCCAGGGACCTGGGTCGATTCCCGGCTCAGGTCACTGTCTGTGTGGAGTTTGCACATTCTCCTCGTGTCTGCGTGGGTTTCCTCCGGGCGCTCCGGTTTCTTCCCACAGTCCAAAAGATGTGCGGGTTAGGTTGATTGGCCATGCTAAAATTGCCTCTTAGTGTCCTGAGATGTGTAGGTTAGAGGGGTTAGTGGGTAAAATATGTAGGGATATGGGGGTAGGGCCTGGGTGGGATTGTGGTCGCTGCAGACTCGATGGGCCCAATGGCCTCTTTCTGCACTGTAGGGATTCTATCAACCATCGTTCTCTGTTTCCTATTATTCAGCCAATTTGAATCCACATTGCTGCTGTTCCATCTTATTAATAAGCTTACATTAACACTGCAATGAAGTTACTGTGAAAATCCCCTAGTCGCCACACTCCGGTGCCTGTTCGGGAACACAGAGGGAGAATTTAGCATGGCCAATGCACCTAACCAGCACATCTTTTGGACTGTGGGAGGAAACCTACGCAGACACGGGGAGAATGTGCAGGCCCCACAGACAGTGACCCAAGTCAGGAATCAAACCCCTGTCCCTAGCACTGTAAGGCAGCAGTGCTAACCATTGTGTCACCGTACAGCCCTCAAAAAGATGGAAGATTGTTTTTCACTGTGGTCAGTGATTTGTTTACGAACTGCAACTTTAAGTATTTTTAAAAATGCAGAAAGTAATTTTAGCTATTCTCACTGAGTGTGAAGTTGGTGGGGCTTGTGTTATACAACATGCGCCATTTTACTCTCAATTGAAGTCAGTGGATGTAAAATTGGACGGGGTGTAAATCTGGATGGGGGTCGGGGTGGTAGGGGGGGGGCGCAATCCATTTCCATCAGATTCCTGCAGAGCAGTTGAGGGTAAAAATTTCACCTTGCTTTTTGAAAGCAGTTTTGTTTGTTGGAGAAAAACATATATTTTCCCATTTGTTGTTGAAAGAGGAATTTTCTGCTGTATGACCCAACCTTTCTATTTGTCTGCACAGCAAACAAAGCTTATCACTTTCAGTTTTCTAATTAACTTACAAATGTAATATTTGATTGTATTTATGAAAATCAGCTCACTTATCTAGAGGAATGGAATCAATGATGTACTTTCGGGAGATAATTGCTTCTGTCAGACCAAGTAGGGAAACACACAAAAGAGGTAGATATTATTTAGAAAGGTGTTAGCAGACAACATATCATTAGATGATAAAGATGGTTACCAATTAAAAGGCACCTTGGTAAAATAAAGCACTGTAATGTCTAAGCAAGTGTATTTGCATTGTGAACACCGAAACCTTAAAGAGTAATGTTGCAAATGCTGAATGACTATCTAATCCAAACTCTCATGATAATTTTTTTGCCCTCCCGACATGTTCATTTAAAAAAGACACTAATAGGGAAGGAAGTGAGCCCAAGAGGAAATTTACTGATTCTTTCCAGAATTAACTACAGATTCTATCATTGTTTACCTTTTGTTTTCTCTCGGGAGAGGATATTAAGGATTTGTTGAATGATATACAAGGTTTCACTGCTGTCTAGATGAGGCAAGGTAGCTGAGCCTGATCATAGAATCAGAGAAGGTTTACGGTACAGAAAGAGGCCACTTGGCCCATTGGGCCCGATTTTACCATTTTGAATCTAAGTGCCGAATCTGAGCATAGTACAGATCGGACCTCGAAATCCGCTTTCCAGCGCGCCCATACGCTTTCAGCCGGCTCCAGTCTGATCCACGCTGTGGGCGGGGCTTAGCGTTGCCGGAACGATTGGAGCTCTGAACTGCGCATGCGCAGTTCGAAAAAAATTTGAAAAAGCATGCCCGGGCGCTGGGCTGGAGCGCGCGGCTGTGGCGGTTTGTGCCTTCTTTACAGCTAAATGTTTCTGAAAGATTGCTTCCTGCTGTGTATCCTGTGTCCAGCGTACCCAGGCAGAACAATTCAAATAGAACATCAGTAGTTCGCTTTGGAAGGCAGGTCTATGCCAGGCTGTATCCTATTTTGCTGGTTCGACCTGATGGGTCCCCTATCAATATCCAATACAAGGAGCCCGATTTTACGATTTTGATTCTAAGTGCCGAATCTGGGCGTAGTACAGATCCGACTTCGAAATCTGCTTTCCAGCGCGCTCATACGCTTTCAGCCGGCTCCAGTCTGATCCGCGCTGTGGGCGGGGCTTAGTGCTGCTGGAACGATTGGAGCTCTGAACTGCGCATGTGCAGTTCGAAAAAAATCTGAAAAAGTGCGCCTGTGTCGGGAAAAAAAAGCAGAAAGCGGAGAGAGCGGCTCTCTGACACAGGTCATCCTCTGGTGGAGGGGGAGGGGGAGGAGGGAGGCGGGTCAGACGTATCTCTGGGGGGGAAGGAGGGAGGTGGGTCAGATGTATCTCTGAGGTGGGGGAGAGGAGGAGGAGGGAGGCGGGTCAGATGTATCTCTGGGGGGGGGGAGGAGGGAGGCGGGTCAGATGTATCTCTAGAGGGGAGGAGGAGGAGGCGGGTCAGATGTATCTCTGGGGGGGAGGAGGAGGAGGTGGGTCAGATGTATCTCTGGGGGGGAGGAGGAGGAGGCGGGTCAGATGTATCTCTGGTGGGGGGCGGCAGGGGTGTCCGCTGCCACTCTGTGGGCGATCCCTCCTCCCCACCGGAGGAATGAATCCCTCCTCCCGGAGTGATTCAAGTCCATGATCTTTCATCTGAAGCATTAACTTAGTTTCTCTCTCCGTACGTGCTGCCTGAGTATGAATCAGTAAGTAAATGGCCTGCTACATGAGGCGCAGAGATCATATAATCCCTGTATTTGATCCCTAGTCTAAGCTCCAGCTGATGCCAGACAGGGCTTCAGTCTCTATTCTAAACTGAACAAAAACCATTCAATTACTCCTGCTTCTGATCAATATCCAGTGACCTTAACTTAAGACCATAAGACATAGGAGCGGAAGTAAGGCCATTCGGCCCATCGAGTCCACTCCACCATTCAATCATGGTTGATTTCAACTCCATTTACCCGCTCTCTCCCCATAGCCCTTAATTCCTCGAGAAATCAAGAATTTATCAATTTCTGTCTTGAAGACGCTCAACGTCTCGGCCTCCACAGCCCTCTGTGGCAATGAATTCCACAGACCCACCACTCTCTGGCTGAAGAAATTTCTCCTCATCTCTGTTCTAAAGTGACTCCCTTTTATTCTAAGGCTGTGCCCCCGCGTCCTAGTCTCCCCTGTTAATGGAAACAACTTCCCTACGTCCATCCTATCTAAGCCGTTCATTATCTTGTAAGTTTCTATCAGATCTCCCCTCAACCTCCTAAACTCCAATGAATATAATCCCACGATCCTCAGACGTTCATCGTATGTCAGGCCTACCATTCCTGGGATCATCCGTGTGAATCTCCGCTGGACCCGCTCCAGTGCCAGTATGTCCTTCCTGAGGTGTGGGGCCCAAAATTGCTCACAGTACTCCAAATGGGGCCTAACCAGTGCTTTATAAAGCCTCAGAAGTACATCCCTGCTTTTGTATTCCAAGCCTCTTGAGATAAATGACAACATTACATTTGCTTTCTTAATTACGGACTCAACCTGCAAGTTTACCTTTAGAGAATCCTGGACTAGGACTCCCAAGTCCCTTTGCACTTTAGCATTATGAATTTTGTCACCGTTTAGAAAATAGTCCATGCCTCTATTCTTTTTTCCAAAGTACGACCTCGCACTTGCCCACGTTGAATTTCATCAGCCACTTCTTGGACCACTCTCCTAAACTGTCTAAATCTTTCTGCAGCCTCCCCACCTCCTCAATACTACCTGCCCCTCCACCTATCTTTGTATCATCGGCAAACTTGGCCAGAATGCTCCCAGTCCCGTCATCTAGATCGTTAATATATAAAGAGAACAGCTGTGGCCCCAACACTGAACCCTGCGGGACACCACTTGTCACCGGTTGCCATTCTGAGAAAGAACCTTTTATCCCAACTCTCTGCCTTCTGTCTGACAGCCAATCGTCAATCCATGTTAGTACCTTGCCTCGAATACCATGGGCCCTTATTTTACTCAGCAGTCTCCCGTGAGGCACCTTGTCAAAGGCCTTTTGGAAGTCAAGATAGATAACATCCATTGGCTCTCCTTGGTCTAACCTATTTGTTATCTCTTCAAAGAACTCTAACAGGTTTGTCAGGCACGACCTCCCCTTACTAAATCCATGCTGACTTGTCTTAATCCGACCCTGCACTTCCAAGAATTTAGAAATCTCATCCTTAACGATGGATTCTAGAATTTTGCCAACAACTGAGGTTAGGCTAATTGGCCTATAATTTTCCATCTTTTTTCTTGTTCCCTTCTTGAACAGTGGGGTTACAACAGCGATTTTCCAATCCTCTGGGACTTTCCCTGACTCCAGTGACTTTTGAAAGATCATAACTAACGCCTCCACTATTTCTTCAGCTATCTCCTTTAGAACTCTAGGATGTAGCCCATCTGGGCCCGGAGATTTATCAATTTTCAGACCTTTTAGTTTCTCTAGCACTTTCTCCTTTGTGATGGCAACCATATTCAACTCTGCCCCCTGACTTTCCTGAATTGTTGGGATATTACTCATGTCTTCTACTGTGAAGACTGACGCAAAGTACTTATTAAGTTCCTCAGCTATTTCCTTGTCTCCCATCACTAGATTACCAGCGTCATTTTGGAGCGGCCCAATGTCTACTTTTGCCTCCCGTTTGTTTTTAATGTATTTAAAGAAACTTTTACTATCATTCCTAATGTTACTGGCTAGCCTACCTTCATATTTGATCCTCTCCTTCCTTATTTCTCTCTTTGTTATCCTCTGTTTGTTTTTATAGCCTTCCCAATCTTCTGACTTCCCACTACTCTTTGCCACATTATAGGCTCTCTCTTTTGCCTTGATGCATTCCCTGACTTCCTTTGTCAGCCATGGCTGCCTAATCCCCCCTCTGATAACCTTTCTTTTGTTTGGGATGAACCTCTGCACTGTGTCCTCAATTACTCCCAGAAACTCCTGCCATTGCTGTTCTACTGTCTTTCCCATTAGGCTCTGCTTCCAGTCGATTTTTGTCAGTTCCTCCCTCATGCGCCTGTAATTACCTTTATTTAACTGTAGAACCTTCACATCTGATTCTGCCTTCCTTCTTTCAAATTGCAGACTGAATTCTACCATATTATGATCACTGCTTCCTAAGTGTTCCCTTACTTTAAGATCTTTTATCACGTCTGGCTCATTACATAACACTAAGTCCAGAATAGCCTGTTCCCTCGTGGGCTCCATCACAAGCTGTTCCAAAAAGCCATCCTGTAAACATTCAATGAATTCCCTTTCTTTGGGTCCACTGGCAACATTATTTACCCAGTCCACCTGCATATTGAAATCCCCCATGATCACTGTGACCTTGCCTTTCTGACATGCCCTTTCTATTTCGTGGTGCATTTTGTGCCCCTGGTCCTGACCACTGTCAGGAGGCCTGTACATAACTCCCATTATGGTTTTTTTGCCTTTGTGGTTCCTCAACTCTACCCACACAGACTCCACATCGTCTGACCCTATGTCGTTTAGTGCTATTGATTTAATTTCATTTCTAATTAACAAGGCAACCCCGCCCCCTCTACCCACCCCTCTGTCTTTTCGATAGGTTGTGAATCCCTGGATGTTTAACTGCCAGTCCTGAACCCCCTGCAACCACGTCTCTGTGATGCCTACCACATCATACCTGCCAGTCACAATCTGGGCCACAAGCTCATCTATCTTGTTCCGGACACTGCGGGCATTTAAATATAGCACCTTTAATTCCCTATTGACCGTCCCTTTTTGTTTTCGTAATGTGGTGGACCTTGGTCTACTGAGCCTTTCCAGACACTGTGTCATATTTTGTGAGATGGGGACTATCGTAACCTCTCCTGAGTGCTGTCTTTTCGTGATTTTTTGTAATCCTAAGCAGCTACGCTTCCCACTGATTCCTTCACCTCTTGGTTCCCTGACTTTCCCTTCCCCCCCAATCTCTAGTTTAAAGTCCTATTGACCACCCCATTTACTCTCTTCGCCAGAACACTGATCCCAGCTCGGTCCAGGTGGAGACCATCCCAACGGTATAGGTCCCCCCTGCCCCAAAACTGATGCCAGTGTCCCATGAAAAAGAACCCTTCTTTCCCACACCACTCTTTCAGCCACGTGTTAACTTCCCTTGCCTCCCTATGCCAATTTGCACTTATTAATTTTAAACATGTAAAATACTCAGAGAGCAATGTTGAGCTCAGTTACAATGCTGTGCTGGATAAAAACTGTCTAGACCCACATATGAAAACGTTTGGATGAGGCATCAAAAGGATTCCAGAATATTTGGAGCCATATTCCTCCAAATAGCAAGACACAGAACATAACAGGCACTAACTTCCAGATAGAAGAGCAAAATGCTGCACATTGGAAGTTAAAACGGAAAATTCTGGAAATTCTCAGGCAACACGTATAGAGAGAGAAACTGAGTTAATGTTTCAGATGAAAGATCATGGACTTGATTCACTTCAGGAGGAGGGATTCATTCCTCCGGTGAGGAGGAGGGATCGCCCGCAGAGTGCAGCGGACACCCCTGCCCCCCCAGCAGAGATCATCTGCCTCCCCCAGTGAATGATTGGGCCTCCCCCCCACCACCAGACAACAATCAGCCCTCTCACCCCCCCTCCTCCCAAAGATACATCTGACCCACCTCCTCCCCCCCCCAGAGGACGATCTGACCCGCCTCCTCCTCCTCCTACCCCCCTCCTCCCAGAGATACATCTGACCCACCTCCCTCCTCCCTCCTCCCCCCCCTCCCAGAGGATGGTATGGGTCAGAGAGCCGTTGCAGGCTCTGACCCCGCTCTTCGGAAGCTGCAGCGTTGGCTTCAGAATTTTTATTTAGCAGGTCACTAAAAGCACGGATCCGGAACGGAACAGAAGAAGGTAAAGTGGGAATTGATGGTAGAGTTGGGCGGGCAGGTAATTAAATCAATTTAAATGCATGCTAATGCATTTAAATCGTCGGGCCGCGCGATTCGGGCGCAGAACGGATCCCCGCCACTCACAGGTGTCGGTAAAGTGGCGATTTGCTCGGACGCTCGTGCAGATTGCGATAAAGGCCTCACACCCGACTTTACCATAATTGGGCGGGCAGGTAATTAAATCAATTTAAATGCATGCTAATGCACTTAAATCGTCGGGCCGCGCGATTCGGGCGCAGAACGGATCCCCGCAATTTGCTCGGACGCAAGTGCAGATTGCGATAAAGGCCTCACACCCGACTTTACCATAATTTCGCGCCTGAAAACAGGCGCAAACCTTTGGTAAAATCGGGCCCATGGAGTCTAAAAAAATTATTATGATGCCAGTCGATGTTTCCCTTCTGCCAGAAGCTGAAAGGAAAGCAAGAATGCGCAAACGTGTTCCCAAAAGAGCTAGAATGAAAGAGGAGCAATTTGAAGATGAATTTAAAGTTGACAATTATAGCAAATTCTGGAAGTCTTCAAAATATTGGATTTTAGAAACAACCATCACCGGACTGCTTGACTGGTGTTGACATCAGTGGAACTTTGACAAATGCACGTGTTATTGTGATGTCATTAATAAGTTGTGTTTTTTATTTATGATCTAATCCATTTATTTTATTAAAATGTGTTTCTACAGGAAGGATACAGGGAATGAAAAAACAGATTCCTGTTTTTATTTCTACTATTACATGGCTTAAATGCAAGGAGAAAATGCTTTGAATGTTAATTAGACAATACCCATTCACATTAATTCTGTGCCTCCTGTTCCTGACTACATTTGTGTGGATTTGACTTGCATATATTTAGTTGTTTGTGTGATGTATCATTAAAACCAGTTGCAGGAAAAAAAACGCAGAAAGCGGAGAGAGCGGCTCTCTGACACAGATCTTCCTCTGAGGGGTGGGGGGAGGAGGGGGGGTGGCTCAAATGTATCTCTGGTTGGGGGGGGAGGAGGAGGGGGCGGGTTGGATCATCCTCTGGGGGGTGGGGGAGGAGGGAGGCGGGTTGGATGGATCTCTGGGGGCGGGGGGGGGAGGGGGTGGGTCGGATGGATCTCTGGAGGGGCAGGGGGGTCTGCTGCCACTCTGCGGGCGATCCCTCCTCCCCACTGGAGGAATGAATCCCTCCTCCCGGAGTGGCCGCACATCCACTCCGGGAGGAGGGATTCGTTCCTCCGGTGGGGAGGAGGGATCGCCCACAGAGTGGCAGCGGACACCCCTGCTTCCTCCCTCCCCACCGATTGCCCGCAGAGTGGCAGCAAACCCCCCTGTCCCACCCCAGACATCCATCCGACCCGCCTCCCTCCTCCCCCCTCAGAGGATGATCTGACCCGCCCCCCTCCTCCCCCCCCCCCCCCCCCCCTCCCAGAGGATGATCTGGGTCAGACAGCCATTGCAGGCTCTGAACCCGCTTCGGAAGTTCCCCTGCAAAATAAAATTCGGCTTCGGATTTTTATTTTGCAGGTCGCTAAAAGAGCGGATGTGGAACGGAACAGAAGAAGGTAAAATGGGATTTGATGGTAGAGTTGGGCGGGCAGTTCATTAAATCGATTTAAATGCATGCTAATGCATTTAAGTCATTGGGCTGCCCAATTCGGGCGCGAATCGGGTGTCGGTAAAGTCGCGATTTGCTCGGATGCGGGTGCAGATCGTGATAAAGGCCTCAGGCCCGATTTTACCACGATTTCGCGCCAGAAAACGGGCGCAAATTGTTGGTAAAACCGGGCCCATTGTGTCTGCACCAGTCAAAAAATGAGCCAACCCAGCCTAACCCCACTTTCCAGCATTTGGTCCGTAGCCCTGCAGGTTACAATAATTGAGGTGCATACCTTGACAACTTTTAAATGAGCTGAGAGTTTCAGCCCCAACAATCCTTTCAGGCAATGAGTTCCAGACCCCTCATTTGGGTGAAAAAAATAATTCCCATTTCCCCTCTAACCTTTTTATCGATCACTTTAAATCTGTCCCCTGAGTCACTGACCTCTATGCTAAGGTAAATATGCCCTTCTTATTTATTCTATCCTCATAATTTTGTGCATCAGAATGAAATCTCCCCTCAGCCTCCTCTGTTCCAAGAAGAACAACCCCAGTCTATCTAATCTTTCCTCATCGATGCAATTTTCCAGTCCGGGCAACATCCTTGTAAATCTCCTCTCTACCTTCCCCAGTGCAATTATGTCTTTTCTTGGATCGATGATCTTTTCTCGTCCTTACATTTGTGTTAATCGAGAAAAGACCATGCGATTCAACGGCCCCGAAATTTACTGAAAGCTGGGAAGAGAGCAGCGGGGTTTTCAGACGGGAAATCTGGAAGTAACACCCTGCCAAAACGAACTGCAGGTTTCCTGCCTGACCGCAATCCAGATACTCAGGCTGGTTTGCCTGTTGAGCTGGAATGCAGCCAGTGAGCAGATAGCAGTTCAGTCTGTACATCGCAGGAGGGAAGGAAGAGGAATAGGACATTGCAAGGTGTTTGGCTGATCTGATGGGTTCAATCACATGAAGGTAAGTAAGCTTGCCAGACCTGGAGAATCACTGTTGCTCATCCTGGTGCATGAGCAGTACAATAATAGAGGTGGCACGGTGACACAGTGGTTAGCGCTGCTGCCTCACAGCGCCAGGGACCTGGGTTCGATTCCTGGTTTGGGTCACTCTGTGTGGAGTTTGCACATTTTCCCCGTGTCTGCGTGGGTTTTCTTCAGGTGCTCTGGTTTCCTCCCACAGTCCAAAGATGTGCAGGGCAGGTTGATTGGCCATGCTAAATTGCCACTTAGTCCGGGGGACTAACAGGGTAAATACGTGGGGCTATGGGGATAGGGCCTGGCTGTGATGATGGTCGGCGCAGACTCGATGGGCTGAATGGCATCCTTCTGCACTGAAGGGATTCTATAATAGCACTTCTCACAGTATAGAAGGGGGGTGGGGGGATGTGCATGAGGGTGGGGTGGTGAGGGCAGGGGTGGGGGTCTTCCTCCTCATCTCCTTTTACCTGTCAAGTTTCCTGAGCATTGGGAATCCAGGTGTCCATTTAAAGTATTAAAATGAAGACATGCCACCTCCTTAATAGGTGTCAGTGACTGAACCATCTCCTGAGTGTGGATTTGTTGCCCATTTCATAGAATCATAGAATCCTACAGCGCAGAAGGAGGCCATTCGGCCCATCAAGTCTGCACCGACCACAATCACACCCAGGCCCTATCCTCATGATCCCATGCATTTACCCTGCTAATCCCCCTGATACTAAGGGTCAATTTAGCATGGCCAATCCACCTAACCTGCACATCTTTGGAAACCGGAACATCCAGAAGAAACTCATGCAGACACGAGAAGAATGTACAAACTCCACACAGACAGTGACCCGAGGCCGGAATCGAACCCAGGTCCCTGGCGCTGTGAGGCAGCAGTGCCAACCACTGTGCCACTGTGCCGCTCCAACCATCTTCATTAAATCCGGAGGTGGGCCTTATGGTTGTAGTTTGGAATTTTTACAGTTTTACCTTCGCACTTCCACCAAACGATGATTTAAAATCTTACAGCTAAAATTGCAAAAGAAAGTAAATAAAACTGGTCTATAACATCACATAATTATTAATGTGTAGTTAATCACTAAAACAAAGACACTTTTAAAAACCTATTGCCCTTTCTTAAAAAAACTTCAGGTTTATTACCCCCTTTCCCATTTGAAGGTAAAAAATAGATTTTTACCCATTCTTACCCAGCCTCAGACATGTCCCTTCCTGTAGTCCAGGTATTTCTGTGAGTAGGTTCTCTGATATGGCTTTCTCTGAACTTCTCCACTGCTCATAAGGAGCAGGGCTGGAGTCATTCCATCACATACCTCCTACCCGCTGCTTTCCTGGAAAACTGGCCATATGGAACGTCACTCTCGAGGCTGTCCAACAGTCTGGCTTGCCCAGTTTGTCTGACACTATAGTCACACAACTTATCCAGAGGGCATGTTAGCATTTTGGTGTATGTGCCAACACTGCAGTCCAATCCTCTGAGGCACAGTTGGGGATTTATCTTAGAAGAAACGAAGAAGGCGGCTGACATTTAAACAATAACTCTTGAAGCCAGCTTGAAGCCCGACAGATTTTGTTTAATAGGTTGGAAGATTTTTGTGGTGGGGAAAGAGATAATCCGACAATCCGATAATCCAATAAATCCAAAGATGTCCAGGTTAGGTTGATTGGCCATACTAAATTTCTCCTTAGTGTCAGGGGGACTAGCAGGTTAAATACGTGGATTTACGGCAATGGGGCCTGGGCGAGATTGTTGTCAGCGCAGACTCGATGGGTCAAATGTCCTCCTTCTGCACTGTAGGAATTCGATGATTCTATGACAGCAGATCAACGTTTTTTGATAATGACCAAGTTATTGATGAGCTGTGCTTTTTACCCAGAGATTGATCTGACCTGGTGGCATGTAGAATTTGAGCAATTAATGTGTGACCGAGACACAATATAGCTTCAGCTAGGGTATAGCTGGTGAAAAGTGAAATGTAAGAAATATTCTATACGTAAATTTTAGCACTTGAAAAGATGTTGCAATTCAGTTAGGTTTCTAATCCATAAACCCACTCTGTTGGCTCCTCGTAAATACTTTAATCAACACCTGGCTACCAATGCCCATACTGACCCAACCAAGGAGCTGTGCAGAGCCAAGTGTATCACTTGGACCTCAGGTGCTCATGTCCTTTCCTACATCATACAGTTTACAATTTTGAAAATAACTAAAGGGTTTAATTTTTTTGAAATTGTAACTAAATCTCTGAGGGGAAATTTTCTGCATCAGCATTGGCCAACTGTGCAAAAACAATCCATAAATTGGTTTTTTCCGCCCATTTAGCCAATTGTATCCATTCTAACTCGCAGAGAAAATGACTGGCTAGTTCCGATCCCTTGCCGTTTCCCTGTTGTCCTGTAAATCTTTTCTTCAGGTAATTATCCAATTTCCTGTTGAAAGTCATGATTAAATCTGCCTCCGCCTCATTCTCAGTCAGTGCATTTTAGCCCCTAAGCACTCGCTGTGTAAAAATGTTTTTTCGTCAGGTGCTTTAAATCAGTATGCCCTGGTTCTTGGCCCTTCCGCTAATAGAAATAGCTCCTCTCTACCTATACCATGTCCAGAGTTCTCATGGTTCTGAACTCTGCTATCAAAACTCTTCTCAGCCTTCTACTTTCCAAACAGAACAACCCCAGTTTCTCCAATATATCCTTGTAACTGAAGTCCCTTGTCTCTGGACCAAACAGAAACTGAAAGATCTGAAGGTGGATAAATTACCTGGACCAGGTGGACTACACCACAGCGTTCCGAAGGAGATAGCTGAAGAGATAGTGGAGGCATTAGTGGTGTCTTTCAGGAATCACTGGAGTCAGGAAGGGTCCCAGAGGACTGGAAAGTCATTAATGCAACATACCTGTTTAAGAAGGGAGGGAAGAAAAAGGACAGGAAATTACAGGCAGGTTAGCCTGACCTCAGTCGTTGGTTAAGATTTTAAGAGTCCATTATTAAGGATGAGATTTCGGAATACTTGGAAGTTCATGGTAAAATAAGGAGAAGTCAGGATGGTTTCATCATGGGGAAGTCATACCTGACAAATCCGTTAGAATTCTTTGAGGAGGTAATGAGCAGGTTAGACAAAGGAGAGCCAGTGGATGTTATCTACTTGGATTTCCAGAAGGCATTTGACAAGGTGCTGCACAGTAGGTTGCTGAGTAAGATAAGAGACCATGGTGTTAGAGGCAAGGTACTAGCATGGATAGAAGATTGGCTGACTGGCAGAAGGCAGAGAGTGGGGATAAAGGGGTCCTTTTCAGGATGGCATCCAGTGACTAGTAGAGTTCACAGGGGTCAGCTTTGGGACCACAACTTTTATACATCAATGATCTAGATGAAGGAACTGAGGGTATTGTGGCTAAGTTTGCAGATGATACAAAGATAGGTGGCGGGACAGGTATTATAGATGAGACAGGAGGCTGCAAAAGGACTTGGACAGGTTGGGAGGGTGGGCAAAGAAGTGGCAGATGGAATACAACATGGGAACGTGTGAGGTTATGCACTTTGATAGGAAGAATAGAGGCATAGACTATTTTCTAAATGGGGAGAGAACTCAGAAATTGGAAGCGCAAAGAGACTTGGGAGTACTCGATCAGGATTCTCTTAAGGTCAACTTGTAGGTTGAGCTGGTAGTTAGGAATGCAAATGCAACGTTAGCATTAATTTTGAGAGCACTAGAATGCAAAGACAGGGATGTACTGCTGAGGTTTTACAAGGCTCTAGTCAGACCACATTTGGAATATTGTGAGCAATTTTGGACTCCGTATCTAAGGAAGGAGAGGGTCCAGAGGAGATTCACGAGAATGATCCTGGGAATGAAATGCTTGACCTATGAGGAGTAATTGAGGACCCTGGGTCTGTGCTCGATGAAGTTTCGAAGGATGAGGGGGGAATCACATTGAAACTCACAATACTGAAAGGCCTGGATAGGTTGAACATGAGGAAGATGTTTCCATTAGTAGGAGAGACTAGGATCCGAGGGCACAACCTTAGAATAAAGGATGACCCTTTAGAAATGAGATGAGGAAGAATTTCTTCAGCCAGAGGGTAGTGAATCTATGGAATTCATTGCCATCGAAGGCTGTGAAGGCCAGGTCATTGACTGTATTTAAGACAGAGATAGATAGTTTCTTGGTAATGCAATCAAAGGTTACGGGGCAAGGCAGGAAAATGGGGTTGAGAAACATATCAGCCATGTTTGAATGGCAGAGCAGACTCGATGGTCTGAAAGGCCTAATTCTGCTCCTATACATTATGATCTTACACTTGTAAATCTTTTCTGTATCCTCTCCAATGGTGTCATATGTTTCTGATAGTGTGGTTTCCACAAAAGGATATGCTGCTCCAATTAAGGCCAAACCAGTATTTTATAAAGATTAATCATAACTTTCTTGCTTTTGTATTTAATGCCTCCATTTAGAAAGCCGAGGATTCTGTATGTGTGGGAGTTTCAGGAATGGCTACTCTTTGCATCGAATGCTGATGTCATTTCAAAATGGTGACTACCAATGCCCACACTAGTGTATAATACAACCTCCATTTTTGGAGGGATTCTTCGAGGCTTCAGAGGTCGACTTGTACATCGTTGTCTATGATAGGCTTCCAGAGAACATAGATTTCCATCAGCGTTTTCTCCATTTCATAGAGTTCAGGCCATGTCGTCAGCATATATGAAGAGTTGTGACTTAGTGGGTGAGTGGTCACTGGTATCTATTCAGTGGGCCAGTGGGAGGACTGATCCCTGTGACATGACACCCCATTATTGGTAATGCATGGGCAGCTGGAACACACTCCACACCACACAAATTGATGATGGGCCCACCTCTTGATGGAGCATTTCCAACGACAGCCTGATAACTGAGCCAGGTGTTGAAGTCTCAGATTTCAACCTTCCACAGAAAATCTGGACAAGCCTTAACCACTTGAGTACAGGCTAGGAAAAATGCGGCCACTTGTTGCACAAATTGAACACAAGGAACAGCTCAAGTTGTGACTGTGGCCATCCATGTCAGACCATTTCCCATTGCAGACTGAACTCCTGCCCTGAGAGATCCATTTCTGGTGGCACCACAACCATTCACGCAGCTTCAACAGAAGTCATTGAATGGTTGGCTGACCTCAACAGCAAACTATACAACGACCTCCCCAGCCATTCAGATATATTGGCCCGGATTTTACCACCCCGCCCGCCACGGGAACCATAAGAACATAAGAACATAAGAAATAGAAGCAGGAGTAGGCCATCTAGCCCCTCGAGCCTGCCCCGCCATTCAATAAGATCATGGCTGATCTGAAGTGGATCAGTTCCACTTACCCGCCTGATCCCTATAACCCCTAATTCCCTTACCGGAGAAGAGGAAGGTCTGTTGACCTCGGGCAGGATTTTACGGTTTTGGGACGAGTGGGGCTGTAAAATCCAGCCCATCAAGTTCATTGAATGCATCAGTGGTAAGCAAAAACATGGGCTGGAAGATGGGGAAGTTGAGAGATACATGGCTGTAGCAGATTGTATGGAGAAGGGAATGGGAAATCTCTGAAGTGAAGAGCAAAGGTAGCTGAAACCTATTCATTAGCAATGAAATTATTCCCATCAACAAGCCCCACTATATTTCAGACTTATCTATCACTTGTTTCTTATTAATATATTCATTAATGCATGACAGATGACTTCAATTACCAGAGTCATTATACAAATCTAGGACATCTTACCGTGATTTATAAGAACACACAGCTGTCAATCAGTCAGTCACAACAGATTCTGGCTTCAACACTCTACACTAGTCCTCTACATGTTGATAATTTCATGCCATTAGCCCATACTTACTCTGTTGCACTTTCCTGTGATGGACTGTGTTGTTAGGTGGGATACACAAAAACCATTACCTATTAACAATATTTAGTCGGAATACTTAATTGCTCAGGAAAATGAGTTCCACTTACTCCACCAAAAATCAATTTCCATTAAACAAAGTGGTTATCGTGAGTGATATCAGAAAGCAAAATGGCTCTTGTAACTTTACTGATACAATTAGCAATTTATGTTGTGTGACTTACAGCCATGTGTCAGGTAGGATATGTTAGATAGCTTTTTGTGTTGAGTGGTACTGACAGACTTTCTGTCACTGCCTTTCATTTTCCAACTGCAGTTCTAAAACCAACTCACTGGGTTATCTTACATTCATCTCTTGGGTTTCAGAAATCTCTTTGGAAATATTCAAGCTCTGTAAAGACCCTTAAATATTTGTATGAAGCAATAAAATGTGTGTTTCTCACAGGAGTTAACAAGTCAGGATTAGTTTGACCATAAAATATATTGTGTATTTGATAGAACTCTACTGGATTATGACATGGAAAAATACAACATTTCTGAATGTGATATTGGCACTCAATTAAGGAATTATATTCACTGATTAGGTTAACTTGCCATCAGTTCCACAGCACAGCCGATTCAGAACCTGAATGTAAATGTGTGTGTAGGTTAGAACCTCATTACTTCTTCACCAGTCGGAACATTCCTTGGATTGTATTTTATGGCCTCCTTCTGGGTGTGTTTCCTGTGAGGGGGAACATGTCAAATATGCTGAATGGGTAACCCATCGACTTCCTGCCCACCCTCAACATGGTCCCCATAATTCAGGGTGTGGGTATGGTGCCAACAAGCCTTCCTGCCCATTGAGACCCTTAACTTCCCAATTAAGTGGCAAGTAAGGGCCTCAATCCACATTCGCTACCCTAACTCGCTGGGCAGGCGAGCATGGGAGGCCCTATTTGCACCAAAGTTATGAAAAAATGGCAAGGAAGGTGGAATGAGGGAGTGGAGGACATCCTTTGGAACGTCTTCCATCTTCTTCCATCAGGAAAAAGATATAAAAGTCTGAAAGCATATACCAACCAACTCAAGAACAGCTTCTTCCCTCTGCTGCCATCAGACTTTTGAATGGTCCTATCACACATTAAGCTGATCTTTCTCTTCACCATACTGGCAACTGTAACAGCACCCTCTCCTCTCTTTCTCCCCATGTACTGTATGAATGGTATGTTTTGTCTGTAACAGCCCACAAGAAACAATACTTTTTTCTGTATCCCAATAGATGTGACAATAATAAATCAATCAATTAAACATGCCCTGTGTACACATTAGGGGAGCCTATGATTGTATTCCCCCATTGTGACTCTTTACTGGCCTCCAAAGCCCGACCATACAGCACAGCACCCCCACATCCCCCACCCCTCTCCAGGGTGCCCAATCCCTTCCTGTCCTAAAAGCTTGGGATTAACCATGTCCAATCACCATTGATGCTTGCAGTCCCAGCAACGCACTCCTCTGTACTCCAGCACTGCTGGGACAACAAGAGCTGCCAGGCAATTTCACTGTCATTCTGAGTGTGGGACTTGCTTCCAGTAAGGGGTGAAAACCCCAATCTCTGCTTGGTAAGGTCATGAGCAGTGGATTATCACCGCGGGATGGCCTTTTTAAAATTCATTCGTGGGACATGGGCGTCGCTGGCTGGCCAGCATTTATTGCCCATCGCTAGTTGCCCTTGAAGGGTAGTTGAGAGTCTACCACATTGCTGTGGCTCTGTAGTCACATGTACGCCAGACCAGGTAAGATTTCCTTCCCTAAAGGACATTAGTGAACTAGATGGGTTTTTCCGATGATTGGTTTCAAGGTCATCAGTAGATACTTAATTCCAAATACTTTTTATTGATTTCAAATTCCACCATCTGCCATGGCGGGATTCAAACCTGGGTCCCCAGAACATTAGCTGAGTTTCTGGATTAATAGTCCAGCGATAATACCACTAGGCCATCGCATCTCCATTAAGGTCAGTTTGAAAGTCAGTGAGTTTTAAATGACTTTTCAAATGGGAGCTGCAAACAATTTCCCCACCCCTGCCTAAAATTCCTCTCCTCTTTATTTATAATAAGGCAGCTAGATAATGCTAAGATACAGAGCAGCCATGATCTAACTGAATGGTTGAACCAACTCGAGAGACTGAGTGGCTTGTTGCTGTTCTTACGTTTCTATTATCTTCATGTGTCTTAATGGCATTTTTCTCAAACAATCTGCCAAGTATCCTCAGTTGTTTGAAGATAATGGGTTGATATATTTCGCCCAATCAGAAACCAGGAGGAAGGAGGTGGGCAGGGCAAGAGCACCCCCACGATGTCGGGCCCCTATACCAGTTACCCGGTCAGCCGAGTTACTTAGGTTGAAGAATGATGCCATTTTCAACTGGAGAATAGCGAACATTACACCTTACTTCAAATGAATGAAAAAAGGATAAACCCAGCAGCCAAAGGCCAGCCAGCTTAACATCAGTGGTGGGAAAGCTTTTAGGAACAATAATCTGGGACAAAATTAATAGTCACTTGGACAAATGTGGATTAATTTAGTCAAGTCAACATGGAGTTGATGAGGGAAAATTGTGTTTAACTCACTCGCTTGAGTTTTTTTTTAATGAGGTAATGGATAGGCCCAATGAGAGCACTGCAATTGATGTGGCGTACATGGACTTCCAAAAGGCATTTCATGAAGTACCACATAACAGGCTTGTCAGCAAAGCTGAAGCCTATGAAACAAAAGGGACAGTGGCAGCAAAGTTAGAAAGTCAGCTGAGTGATAGGAATCAGAGACAGATGGTGAGTGGTAGGTATATAGTGGGATTCTCCAGAAGAGACCCTTTGTGTTCTTGATCTCATTTGCGAGTGCAGGACATTCAAAACTTGCAGAATGCGCAGAACGTGGCTGTATTGTGAACTCTCAGGATGATAGACGTCAAGAGGACAGACAGGCTGATGGAATGGGAAGACAAGTGGCAGATGAAATTTAATGTAAAAAAAATGTGAAGTGATAGATTTTGGGAGGAAGAATGAGGAAAGGCAATATAAAATGAAATGTATCAATCTAATAGGGGTGTAGGGGCAATGGGACCTAGGGGTATTTGTGCAAAAATCAATGAGGGGGGAAGCTAAGTAGAGGAAGTATTGTAGAATCCCTACAGTGCAGAAGGAGGCCACTTGGCCCATCAAGTCTCTGTCAGAGTACCTTAACCAGGCCCTTCCTCCCACCCTATCCCCATAACCCCACACATTTACCATGGCTACTGCATCCAACCTACACACCTTGAGATAATCAGGGGCAATTCAGCAAAGCCAAACCACCTAATCTGCACATCTGTGGGAAGAAACCGGAGCACCCGGAAGAAACTCACGCAGACATGGAGAGAACGTGCAAACTCCACACAGACAGCCGCCCAAGGTCGGAATTTGAACCCAGGTCACTGGCGCTGTGCCACCATGCCGCTGAGAAAACACTGATGAAAATCTATGTTTTCTGGAAGACTACCATAGATGACAGTGTATAAGTCAACATCTGAAGCCTCTAAAAATCCCTTCAAGAATGGAGGTTGCCTTAGACACAAGTGTGGGCGTTGGTGGTCGCCATTTTGAAATGACATCAGCATTCGATGCAAAGAGTGGCCATTTCTGATACTCCCACACATCTTCACAAAAACAGCTTGTATCACCTGCTCGAAACCTTGTGTCCAGTTATAAGGTACTACTATGTAAAACATACATTTGTGAGGTGAAAAAATGAGGCTGATTACTAATACAAATATAATATGTTGTGGCAAAAAAGGAGGAAATGATCTTAAACATTGAGTATATGGAAAACAAAGGGGGCAATCTTACCAGAATTTGGCAAAGTGTTGTTTCCAGCAAGAAAAATGGAGTGAATTTGCCGATGGCTCTGGTGTCATTTCTGACCGGATCTTGAGCCACAGTGACAAAACCTTTTATGGCCATGAGAATAATGCCTCTGATTTGCCCGCCATGGCTTCACTTAATCGCGCCATACACTGGGAAGCTGCGTATAAACAGCTCTCCAGCACTTGTTCCAGAGCTACTGCCGGGGATGGCAGCCAGGAAGCCCGCACCGTGTTTCGCCAAGGGAGCCCTCATCAAATTTCTCAATGGAATGGAGCAGAAATGGGATGCATTCCAAATCCACTCCTTTGGAAGGCCTCCCACCGAGGTCACCATCCCGCCTTGGATGCAATGGCAGCCCTAGTGAGTGTAAGCTCGCTGCAGAAGAGAATGGGGCAACAGTGCCACAAAAGATGAATGATCTTCTGCGTTCAACCAAGGTATGTGAGCCCCATGCTATCTTTCTCTGGAACCCCTCACACACCCATCCCACCTCCATCTTCATCATTCACCCAGCCACCTCAGCCTTTGCCAACACCTGTAAGGAGACCCACCTCCCCCCTACTCCCCATCACCATGTTCCCCTCTACTCGCTGCTATGCTCCTCACACTCTAGCTTCCACTCAAGACCCAACACCTCATCACCATCTCCAGTTAAAGTTAAAAGTTAAAGTTTATTAATTAGTCACAAGTAGGCTTACACTCACCTACAATCCCCTCATCGCCGCACTTCGGCACCTGTTCGGGTACACTGAGGAAGAATTTAGCTTGGCCAATGCACCTAACCTGCACATCTTTGGACTGTGGGAGGAAACCAGAGCACCGGCAGGAAACCCACCACACACGGGAGACTCCAGACAGGCAGTGACCCAAGCCGGGAATCAAACCCGGCTTCCTAGCGCTGTGAGGCAGCAGTGCTAACCACTGCGCCATCGAGCCGCCCCAATGTCAACACTGCCACCTACACTGGAACACTGAGTTCAAAGCAGCTCGAGTGGCTGCCCTTGATGGCACATATTGAACCTCCTGATGTCTGCAGAAAAAACATTCTCCTCAAAGAATATTAGCAGCTGACAGTTCACAAACGCTCACACAGGACTTCAAATGAAAAACAACGCAATGGTCTGAAATATCGTCACCCCTCCTGGAATGAACTTGACGCAAGTAGAACATCACAGCTGACTGGATCAGTGCCTTGACGTAAACTGCTGCTCCAATTCTATCTCAGTTGTTCAGTCAGCTATCATGTTCTGCCAGCCTGGCTGTAAGAAGGCAACAACACATCAGGAAAGTCACAGACAAGTAGCAACTTATCAATGTTAATGATGCTGCTATAGTTACTGAAACACATTTTTACCATTTCAAATAGGCTGCTTATATGGCTGGTGATAGATGAGTAATGTAATTCTCTTAGACACTGTCTAATTAATTTAAGTGATCTGGAAAAGGTTGGAAAATCAGAAGGAAAGAACTCGTGCTTATTCCCTTAAGCTGGTGCTCACTGACCAAAGAGTTACCCAAGTGAGATTGACTGTATTCTTGTGTTCGAGTGGTGAAGAAAAATTCAGAAATCTTAAACAAGACAACCAAAATCAAGTTCCATCGTGGTCTTTACCTTTGAAATAATTAACTGGTTGAAGAACCACTCTAAAGTTTGTTTTGACCAATAATTGAATGCCAGACTGGTGAAGATTGACCTAGAATCATAGAATCCCTACAGTGCAGAAGGAGGCCATTCGGCCCATCAAGTCTGCACTGACCACAATCCCACCCAGGTCCTATCCCCACAACCCCATGTATTTACCCTAGCTAGTCCCCCGGACACTAAGGGGCAATTTAGCATGGCCAATCCACCTAACCCGCACATCTTTGGATGGAGGGAGGAAACCGGAGCACCCGGAGGAAACCCGGGGAGAATGTGCAAACTCCACACAGACAGTGACCCAAGCTGGGATTGGAACCCAGGTCCCTGGCACTGTGAGGCAGCAGTGCTAACTACTGTGCTACCGAGCCACCCTGGTCACACTGTCAATATAATGGAAGCAATTTTCCACTTACAATCAAAATAGGCATGAAGTTGAAGGTGTTAGCCACCCCACCCAACCTGAAGCCAACATAATGGAACCTCACCCATTTTCTGCTTAGTACCTCATTTAAATGCTACTGGCAGGCAATGGGCACTTAGGGGACCCTATGACAGCTTGCCAGTTCTGGGAAGGTGGGAAATTGGCCAGCTCCAGTATGCACTTAGTCAGCCAGCAGGTAAAGAGCTCCTTAAAACTTACCTCTTTGATCAAGCTTTTGATCATCTGCCCTAACATAGCTTGATGAGGCTCAGCGTCAAATATTCTTGGATGATGCTTCTATGAAGTGCCTTAGCAGGTTTTACTCCATGAATGGGACTATGTAAATAAAGGATGTTGTTGTTGTTATATGTAGAGCAACGCTATCTCAACAGTATCATTGCATTGTGTTTAGGGTCCTGACTGGTACATGGATATCATGATGTGGAGATGCCGGCGTTGGACTGGGGTGAACACGGTAAGAAGTCTCACAACACCAGGTTAAAGTCCAACAGGTTTATTTGGTAGCAAATACCATAAGCTTTCGGAGCACTGCTCCTTCGTCAGATGGAGTGGAAATCTGCTCTCAAACAGTGCAAACAGACACAAAATTAAATTGCAGAATACTGATTAGAATGCGAATCCTTCAGCCAGCCAGGTCTTAAAGGTACAGACAATGTGGGTGGAGGGAACATTAAACACAGGTTAAAGAAATGTGTATTGTCTCCAGACAGAACAGCTAGTGAGATTCTACAAGCCCAGGAGGCAAGCTGTGGGGGTAACTGATAATGTGACATAAATCCAACATCCCGGTTTAGGCCGTCCTCATGTGTGCGGAACTTGGCTATCAGTTTCTGCTCAGCGACTCTGCGCTGTCGTGTGTCGTGAAGGCCGCCTTGGAGAACGCTTACCTGAAGATCCAAGGCTGAATGCCCGTGACTGCTGAAGTGCTCCCCCACAGGAAGAGAACAGTCTTGCCTGGTGATTGTCGAGCGGTGTTCATTCATCCGTTGTCGTAGTGTCTGCATGGTTTCCCCAATGTACCATGCCTCGGGACATCCTTTCCTGCAGCGTATCAGGTAGACAACGTTGGCCGAGTTGCAAGAGTAGGTACCGTGTACCTGGTAGATGGTGTTCTCACGTGAGATGCTGGCATCCGTGTCGATGATCCGGCACGTCTTGCAGAGGTTGCTGTGGCAGGGTTGTGTGGTGTCGTGGTCACTGTTCTCCTGAAGGCTGGGTAGTTTGCTGCGGACAATGGTCTGTTTGAGGTTGCGTAGTTGTTTGAAGGCAAGAAGTGGGGGTGTGGGGATGGCCTTGGCGAGATGTTCGTCTTCATCAATGGCATGGCTGTAGGATTCGCATTCTAATCAGTATTCTGCAACTTGATTTTGTGTCTGTTTGCACTGTTTGAGAGCACATTTCCACTCCATCATAGAATCATAGAATCATAGAATCCCTACAGTACAGAAAGAGGCCATTCGGCCCATCGAGTCTGCACCGACCACAATCCCACCCAGGCCCTACCCCCATATCCCTACATATTTTACCCGCTAATCCCTCTAATCTATGCATCCCAGGACACTAAGGGGCAATTTTAGCATGGCCAATCAACCTAACTCGCACATCTTTGGACTGTGGGAGGAAACCGGAGCACCCGGAGGAAACCCACGCAGACACGAGGAGAATGTGCAAACTCCACACAGACAGTGACCCAAGCCGGGAATCGAACCCAGGTCCCTGGAGCTGTGAAGCAGCAGTGCTAACCACTGTGCTACCGTGCCGCCCTGACATCTGACGAAGGAGCAGTGCTCCGAAAGCTTATGGTATTTGCTACCAAATAAACCTGTTGGACTTTAACCTGGTGTTGTGAGACTTCTTACCGTGGTACATGGATACCATAAATAGACTTCCCTGGGTTTTGAGAAACCTATAAATTGAAGAGATTGCAGTGCCTTTTCTTTTCTTTGCTGCCGTTGCTGGGGGGAGTGATAGGGACGTTTATCCTGGTGAGCAAAAGTGTCATGTTTAATTGCGGTAATCAAATTTCAAAATTCCAAATAAAGAATATGTCAAGTGTGACACCCATGTGTGTCAACTCACAAAGAAGTTCTTGCCAGCATTTTAGATTCTAAAATCAGAGGTTAATGGTTTAGAATTGTGCAGCAAGTAACAAAATCCCAGAAGAAAGAAAAAGCTTTTCAACAGTAATACTCTTCCCGCTTAGATATGTTGCATTCGCTTTCCTGCCTCGTGAGAGACACCCACAGACAGATTTTGGCAGTGCAAGTTGGGGAAATATTTAGCGGTCAATTTTGCTGACTCTTCTCTCCAATTATGCATCACATAATTTCTAAGGGGGCCCATTATCTGAGGCAGATTCATTTATTTCCATTTGCAGTCACTTCCAAATGACCTTACATGTAATTTTACTGATGTCTCAGTCCTTGTCTCCTCATTCAGGAAGCACTTTTTTAATGGTGATCTATTGAAATGTTGATTCCTAATTGTATCAGTAGAAAGGAACTCCCTGAAATGGTGGGCAGACAAATACATTACCCGAAAAGGGATCGGTGAATTTGTGGCCTGTGTGTTATTTTGTTCAACTTACTCTTTCTCCTTCTTCAAGGTTGAACAAATTTGGATTGTTTTCATTGGAGCGTCAGAGGATGAGGAGATACCTGGTAGAGTTCACAAGATTATGACAGGCTTGGATAGAGTGGATAGTCAGAGATTTTTTCCCAGGGTCGAAGGGTCAATTACTCAGGGGCATAGATTGAAAGTGAGAGGGGGAAAGTTTAAAAGAGATGTAAGGGGCAAGTTTTTCGCACAGAGGGTGGTGAATGCCTGAAAGGCTGCCGGAGGAGGTGGTGGAACCAGATTCTATAACAACATTCATGAGGCATCTGGATAGATACAAGAATAGTCAGGGAATAGAGGGATATGAAACATGTAGAGGCAAAACAATATTAGATTAGAGAGGCATCTGTGACGGCACAGACTTGGTGGGATGAAAGGCCTGTTCCTGTGCTCTACTGTTCTTTGTTCTTTGTTCAGTATACATCAGGGCCTTTCCTGTTTGTAATGGAAGTGAGTGGAAGTGCAATAAATAGATTGCAATTTTCAGGGAGTCTCCAGGACCCTCTTGTGAAAAGGACCTTTACCTTGCTGTGCCGGGTCATGACATTTTCCTGCTTTTGCTTGTGTACTGCTGTGAAGTCAACTTGTCCCTTCTGGTGCATCTATTGTTTTGTTGAATCTTGGGGCTAGATGGGCCAGATATGGCATCACCTTGAGAAACAGCAGCTTCATTTGTGCATATTACAGCTGCACCTCTGCTGTTGGCCACTCACTTAATCATAGAATCATAGAATCCCTGCAGTGCCGAAGGAGGCCATTCTGCCCATCAAGTCTGCACCAACCACAATCCCTCCCAGGCCCCACGTATTTACCCTGCTAGTCCCCCTGACATGAAGGGCCTGATTTTACCACTTTGAGTCTAAGTGCCGAATCTGGGCGTCAAATAGCCCGGAATCCTCTTTCCAGCGCACCCATATGCGTTTTGCCGGCTCCGGTCTGATTCACACTGTGGGCGGGGCTTAGCGCTGCAGGAACGATCGGAGCTCTGAGCTGCGCATGCGCAGTTCGAAAAAAAATCCAAAGCAGCGCGCCCGGGCAGGGAGAAAAAAGCAGAGAGAGAGCGGCTCTCTGACCCAGATCATCTGGGGAGGCGGGGGGGGAGGGTGGGAAGAGGATAGGGGGCGGGACTCAGATCACCCTCTGGGGGGTGGGGGGGTGGGAAGAGGAGAGGGGGTGGGACCCAGATCACCCTCTGGGGGAGGGGGGAGGAGGAGAGGGGGTGTGTCGGGTCCAGCTGGCTCACCAAGTCAGTTACAATACTGCGTTCAGCATCTCCTGAACCATCTTGAATACAAACGATAATGGCATTATGGTTCTGCATGTAAGCCTTGCTTATGCTAAAAATTATATCCTTGGTGTCGGCAGCCATTCCTGATGTTACAGTATGATAGCACCAGGAAGATTGACCAGTACCATTCATTATTCTTTGTATCCAAGATGGTTCAATAGATGCTGAACGCAGTATTGTAACTGACTTGGTGAGCCAGATGGACCCACAAGGCAGAAGGACCATCTTCGTGTTGACCAAAGTGGATCTAGCTGAGGAACATACAGCTTATCTTGCTAACGGAAGGATGGTGGAGGGAGACCAGCGATCGAGGTAGGTTGGGGGTGTCCTCTGACGAGGGGGGCCTGCCTCCCAGGGGGTCTGATCCCGGGGGGGGGGGGGGGGGGGGGGGGCTGCCGGGGTGGTCTGATCCCGGGGGGGGGGGGGGGGGCTGCCGGGGTGGTTTGTGGGGGGGTCCGCGAAGGATGGTCAAGGAGGATGGTGACTTCACAAGGGCAGAGAGGGCTTCGGAGGTTCCCCTGCAGAATAGAAATCCGCTTCGGACTTTTATTCTGCAGATCGCTAAAAGCACGGATCCGGAACGGGCCAGAAGACAGTAAAGTGGGATTTGGCGGTAGGGTTGGGCGCACGGTTCATTAAGTCGATTTAAATGCATGCATTTAAATCGTCAGGCCGCCTGATTCGGGCGTGGTCCGAATCGGAATCGGGTGTCGGTAAAGCCACGATCTGCTCGGAATCGGGTGCAGATCGCGGTATAGGCCCGACGCCCAACTTTACCACGATTTCGCACCCTAAAACGGGCGCGAAGTTTTGGTAAAACCGGGCCCTAAGTGGCAATTTAGCATGGCCAATCAACCTAACCCGCACATCTTTGGATTTAACATGTCCAGTGATCTGTTTGGGAGCATTTGCTGCCTGGAATTTCCTACCATTGTTTGCAGCAACAAATCAATATTTTTCCTTTCATTTGTTTATTAACTGGACTTTTATTCATGGGTTAAAGACTGTCAAAGCTCGTTGTATATATACTTTTTCAAGCTGCAGGGATTTTGTTGAAAACAAATGAATGAATCTGTGGTTGATTTCTATCAATCAAAAGCATTTTTAATATGCCCAATCCTGGTGATTGCATTCATTGATGTCATGATTCCCAGTCGATGACTCGACAAAATATTAATTTCTTGCAATCAGTGACCATTCAAAATGGTTTGGAGCAACATCCTATGAAATTGACAACTAGCTTAGGGTTATTAATCATTTGCAGTTGAGAGATTGTTTTTTAATCTCTTCAGTTTCCATGTTTCCTCAAAGGATTTCAAACAAAATATCGGAGGCTGATATAATGTAGCAGTCAATCTGAAGCTAACAGATACAAAGCTAAATTGGGCACCACCCCATGGGCACAATTCCTATCATCTATCCACCCACCTCTGCCCCCATTGCAATTTTACCAGTGGTAGAGGAGGCATAGGTAGGCCTGCCTACGAGTGGGTCAATTGAGGCCCTTAAGTGGCTAATTAATGACTACTCACACCTGGGATTCCACCTGTGCCTGGACAGGCCCACACCAAGTGCACAGGTAACAATTCTCAGGCTGGTAGTTATTCAAGGTTGGAGGGGGTGGGTAGATGGGTAGAGGGGGAGTTGGGAAGCCTCCTTTATGTGTTCCCTGTGCCACCAGAGGGCTCTCCCAAAAGTATTCCCACTCCTCCTATGTTTTGCCTCCCTCCTTCACTGTCCATCCCTGCCATCTTTGGGTCTGGGCCTGATCAGATTCTAGACTTAGCTTAAAGTCCGGGTTCCATCACAGCATGCCTTCTTCCAGGTGTGATTGCAGTCCCAAGAGTGGCCACTGCTCCTGATGGCACTACTGGGGTGAGAAAGCTGCCAACTATTTGATTGGCTGGCTATTTGGCTGTTCTGAGGCAGGACTTATCAGATAGGATGGAAAGCTTGAGCGCGATTTTCCAGCCCCTCCGCAACATATTTTCCGGCAGTGGAAGTGGCTCACCATTGGCCAGTGATGGGGTCTTCTGGTTCCACCAATGTCTATAGGATTTAGCGTGCCCTACATCCTCTGCTGTTGCGGAACATGTCACGGGGAGTGGGGTGGGGTCGCCATCAGCAGGATCGGAAAATCCTGCTGGCAGGACGGGCCGGATAATTTCAGCCAAGTGTCTTGAGCCATTTAATGGCCATTTCTCCCTTAAATGGCTGTGGGGTGAGCTGACCAAGTTGGGATGGGGGCGAGGGGGCAAATATCCCTTGACATTTATGTTGGGGAGTAGAATTTTACCACCACCATCCCCAATCCCTCCATTAAAAAACACCCCATAGTAGTATAGAAATAGGTAATTCAATCCAACTCATTCATCAATTGGTTTCCTCCCACTCCTCTTTGTTTAATTCCATCAGATATATCTTGCAGCTGTTTAATGTTAAATGTTTATGGCCTGAAACTTAGCCTGATGAAGTGTATGTTCTTCGATTTACAGACGATACATGGTAGGGTGTGATATATCCCATTAACCCAGAGGCAAGCGTTCTCTGCAATGACTCCAGGGTTGGTAAAACCCACAATCAAGTTCACAGGGGATTAAAGGTCTGCTGGTCAGAACATCCCATGAACTTGAAAAGCAAGGAAAGTTTCCAGTGAAAGATCCAGGCAACAACATTCGCTTTTTGTCTCATTTCTCATACTGCTACCAACTAGGCTTTAAGTTTTTAGCTTGAGCATATGTTACGTTTCAATATTGTCAATACTGTCAGAGTAAATAATCAACATTTTTAAAAATAAAGAGAGGAAGCAATATTAGATCTCCTATTAGGAAACGAGCTGGGACAAGTGACGGAAGTGTGTATAGGGGAACACTTTGGTTCCAGTGATCATAACGCCATTAGTTTCAACTTGATCATGGATAAAGATAGATCTGCTCCTCGGGTTGAGATTCTGAACTGGAAAAAGGCCAAATTTGAAGAAATGAGAAAGGATCTAAAAAGCGTGGATTGGGACAGGCTGTTCTCTGGCAAGGATGTGAATGGTAAGTGGGAGGCCTTCAAAGGAGAAATTTTGAGAGTGCAGAGTTTGTATGTTCTTGTCAGGATTAAAGGCAAAGTGAATAAGAATAAGGAACCTTGGTTCTCAAGGGATATTGGAACTCTGATAAAGAAGAAGAGAGAGATGTATGACATGTATACGCAACAGGGAGCAAATTAGATGCTTGAGAAGTATAAAAAGTGCAAGAAACTACTTAAGAAAGAAATCAGGAGTGCTAAAAGAAGACATGAGGTTGCTTTGGCAGACAAGGTGAAGGATAATCCTAAGAGCTTCTACAAGTATATTAAGAGCAAAAGGATAGTAAGGGATAAAATTGGTCCTCTTGAAGATCAGAGTGGTCGGCTGTGTATGGAACCAAAAGAAATGGGGGAGATATTAAATGGGTTTTTTGCATCTGTATTTACTAAGGAAACTGGCATGGAGTCTATGGAAATAAGGCAAACAAGTCGGGACGTCATGGAACCTATACAGATTAAAGGGGAGGAGGTGCTTGCTGTCTTGAGGCAAATCAGAGTAGATAAATCCCCAGGACCGGACAGGGTATTCCCTTGGACCTTGAAGGAGACTAGTGTTGAAATTGCAGGGGCCCCGGCAGACATATTTAAAATGTCGGTATCCACGGGTGAGGAGCCGGATGATTGGAGGATAGCTCATGCTGTTCCGTTGTTTAAAAAAGGCTCAAAAAGTAATGTGGGAAATTATAGGCTGGTAAGTTTGACATCAGTAGTAGGTAAATTATTGGAAGGAGTACTAAGAGATAGGATCTACAAATATTTGGATAGACAGGGACTTATTAGGGAGAGTCAACATGGCTTTGTGTGTGGTAAGTCATGTTTAACCAATCTATTAGAGTTTTTCGAGGAAGTTACCAGGAAAGTGGATGAAGGGAAGGCAGTGGATGTTGTCTACATGGACTTCAGTAAGGCCTTTGACAAGGTCCCACATGGGAGGTTAGTTAGGAAGGTTCAGTCGCTAGGTATACATGGAGAGGTAGTAAATTGGATTAGACATTAGCTCAATGGAAGAAGCCAGAGAGTGGTTGTGGAGGATTGCTTCTCTGAGTGGAGGCCCGTGACTAGTGGTGTGCCACAAGGATCAGTGCTGGGTCCATTGTTGTTTGTCATCTATATCAATGATCTGGATGATAATGTGGTAAATTGGATCAGCAAATTTGCTGATGATGCAAAGATTGGAGTTGTAGTGGGCAGTGAGGAAGGTTTTCAAAGCTTGCAGAGGGATTTGGACCAACTAGAAAAATGGGCTGAAAAATGGCAGATGGAGTTTAATGCAGACAAGTGTGAGGTATTGCACTTTGGAAGGACAAACCAAGGTAGAACATACAAGGTAAATGGTAGGACACTGAAGAGTGCAGTAGAACAGAGGGATCTGGGAATACAGATACATAATCCCCTAAAAGTGGCGTCAAAGGTAAATAGTGTCGTAAAGAGTGCTTTGGGTACATTGGCCTTTATAAATCAAAGTATTGAGTATAAGAGTTGGAATGTTATGATGAGGTTGTATAAGATATTGGTGAGGCCGAATTTAGAACACTGTGTGCAGTTTTGGTCACCTAATTACAGGAAGGATATTAATAAGGTTGAAAAAGTGCAGAGAAGGTTTACAAGGATGTTGCCGGGACTTGAGAAACTGAGTTACAGAGAAAGGTTGAATAGGTTAGGACTTTATTCCCTGGAGTGTAGAAGAATGAGGGGAGATTTGATAGAGGTGTATAAAATTATGATGGGTATAGACAGAGTGAATGCAAGCAGGCTTTTTCCACTGAGGCTAGGGGAAAAAAAAACTAGAGGACATGGGTTAAGGGTGAAGGGGGAAAAGTTTAAAGGGAATATTAGGGGGGGGCTTCTTCACACAGAGAGTGGTGGGAGTGTGGAATGAGCTTCCAGATGAAGTGGTGAATGCGGGCCCACTTTTGACATTTAAGAAAAACTTGGACAGGTACATGGATGAGAGCGGTGTGGAGGGATATGGTCCAGGTGCAGGTCAGTGGGACGAGGCAGAAAAATGGTTCGGCACAGCCAAGAAGGGCCAAAAGGCCTGTTTCTGTGCTGTAATGTTCTATGGTTCTATGGTTCTAAAGCTTGATTCCATTTGTTAACAATTAATCCTTTCATCCTATGAATTGAATTGCTGGAAACAATACAAAACTACTAATGTTAACACTATTTCAAAGTAATTTGGGACCATAAAGGATCAGGTTTTTATAAATTAAATGTAGATCTAATGGAGCTTGCATCTGATACTGTTGCTGTAGATATTGCAGCTAATTTCATCATAAACTCAAAGACAATGAAAGGGCCCCCCTGCCTTTGCTCCATTATGACTGTCCCGGTACTTTGAGAGACTTGTCCAATTAATCCCATAGTCCTGCTTTTTCTGCATAACCCTGCATTTTTTTCACTTAGACTTCATATCATAGAATCATAGAATGCTACAGTGCAGAAAGAGGCCATTCGGCCCATCGAGTCTGCACCAACCACAATCCCACCCAGGCCCTATCCACACATCCCTACATATTTACCCACTAACCCCTCTAACCTATGCATCCTGGGACACTAAGGGGCAATTTAGAATGGCCAATCAACCTAGCCCGCACATCTTTGGACTGTGGGAGGAAACCGGAGCACCCGGGGGAAACCCACGCAGACACAAGGAGAATGTGCAAACTCCACACAGACAGCGACCCGAGCCGGGATTCAAACCCAGGTCCCTGGAGCTGTGAAGCAGCAGTGCTAACCACTGTGCTACTGTGCCGCCCAGGTCCCTTTTGTAAGTTATGATTGAGTCAGCTTCCACCACCACTTCAGGTAGCAAATTCTCCATCATTGGCTTTTCGGTCAACCAACAGAGACAGTTACAGGAGATAAACCATTCCATAAAAGATGATTGCAATAATTACAAACCAATTTAATTGATCTTGATTATTATATTAATTTTTGTTCATCATTTCCTTGATTACTGTAATAATATATTAATGAGTTATATTTTCATGCTCATTAATAGCCTCAAATTTCAGATTTGTGATGCAATTTCATTAATGCCGACTTTATTTTTTTTAATGAATTGATGCATCAAATTGCTTGTCACCTTTTTCTTCCACTGCAAAAATCCTTAGATTATAGACTCATAGAATCCCTACAGTGCTGAAGGAGGCCACTTGGCCCATTGAACCTACACCGACAACAATCCCACCCAGGCTTATTGCCGCCGTACCCCCACATAATTACCTGCTATCACTAAGGGTCAATTTAGCATGGGCAATCCACCTAACCTGCACATCTTTGGACTGTGGGAGGAAACCGGAGCACCCGGTGGAAATCCACGCAGACATGGGGAGAACGTGCAGACAGTCACCCAAGGCTGCAATTGAACCGGGGTCCCTGGCGCTGTGAGGCAGCAGAGCTCACCGTTGTGCCATCGTGCTGCCCCCAATTATCCAATCCATAAACAAAGTTATGAAATTTCACATCTGGACGGTTACAAGGTTTACATTTTGATTTAGCAAATGAATGGTCACTCGCTTCTACCGCATACAATCTATAAGCGTTCTGCAAATGTTGGCTTTAGACTGCAAGTTTCCCTATTTAGCAATGGCTTGCCTTTGGTTTGCTAACTCCCAAGTTTGTAAGTGTGGGATATGGCTCTGCCATCACAGGGATGAGACACTGTAACAGCCTAAAGGAAATTTCTTCCAAAATTTACAAAAAGCGTTTTATGATTTTTTTTCACGGCCTGATGTCCAACATTATTTCTATCTTTGCTAAGATATAGCTCATCAGTAATTTCCGTAAAGTTCCCCAGTTCTCCACACATTGGCAGAAATTAGAGAAAGCCTGATTAAAGAGCACAGCTCGCTACTTTTTTGGGTGGAGGGGGTGCTGATCCTTGGCTGAAGCTAAAGCTGTAGAACGGGGACCTCCAGAGCACTTCTGTATTCCACTGCAGCTCAGAATTGTACTATAGTTAGACAGAAAAAAACACTGCCAAGCGAGCCACCAGCACAGCACTTTGATTGATTACTCTGAAATTGCCCAATTAACACCAATTTAAACATAATTTTGTGCTGGAGACCTGCATCCACTAGGACCAGGCTCAGATTGCATATATGCATTTCATCAATCATCGGAATGGAGACATTCATTTGCATGGGTTAATTCATATCCTACTCTCAGGGGTGAAAACGAAAGCAGCAGTGGATTACAAATCCACCCTCCATGGGCAGTAACCTGGCAGAGCTGAATGCCCACATGCTGTAGGACCTCCCAAAAACATCAGGGAACTTCAACAAATGGGTTGGTTCTGTGCCACTGAATTACCACCCAGGCACTGAAAATGGCAAACCAATCGCAATAGATCAGTTGTAGCCTCACAGAGTCATCTCGTATCTAATCAGACGCCAACCTCAATGTTTACTCCTCCCTTTAGTTATTCTGTTTGACTAACATAGTGAATGATCGAGAGAAAACGCCAGCAGCTTACTGAATTATAAAATGAAGTTATCACTCTGTACAGCTTAGGTCATATCAAACCGGTCAAAGTACTCTGCACATAAATAAGCTTGATAGTTTGAATTTTCATTCATTGTTCATAGGTAGGTGTGTGTGTATGTGGCGCTGGCTCAGCCAATATCTATTTTGTATCCCTAATTGGCCTTGAGAAGGTGTTGGTGTGCCTCCTTGAACTGCTGCATTTCATTTGATGTAGGAACATCCAGAAAGGGAATTCTAGGATTTTGACACAGTGACAGTAACCTCAATGTCCTCAACGAGGCCCATGAAGTTGGCCTCTTGGAGTATGAGCTCCCTGATTGAGGTAATGGTTGCTTGCCCAATCATGGAGTCTCACTAGATATATATAGGGAGTATCAGGTCTACTGACACTCTGGATTCTGACTTTTTACCTGAAGCATACAAAGAGGAATTGAGTTTGTAAATAAAGGAATCCGGTGAAGGGACACCAGCCTCTGAGGTGCGTGACTTGGAGGGAAACTTGCAGTTGATGGAATTTCCATTCGTCTTGTTCTTCTAGTTGGTAGAGGTCACGGAAAGTGTTGTCAAAGGAACCTTGGCAAATTGCTGCAGTGCATCCAGATTGTACACACTGCTGCCACATTGAGCCACTGGTGCCAATATTTCATAATTGTGCTTTTCGAGTTAAAATTATTAAACCACAAAATCTCCACAGCCTGCTAATCTCTGTGCCCATGTTCCCAATATATTCTCCCAGCACAATATAAGCTTTCAAAAAGAAACCTTGTTTCATAGACCTCAAACTGACAATAACTTTTAGCACCTTTAATGGTATGAAACATCCAAAGGTACTCCACAGAAGCAGAATAACACAAAATATGACACATAGACATATAAAAGGATATTGGGTGGGATTTTACAGCTTCGCTCCAAGCAAGACAGGAAATTCCTGTTCGGGGTCAACGGACATTTCCATTGTCCGCCCCTCGCCCACCCCAATTCCATGGCAGGCGGGGCGGTAGAATTCCGGTTATGAGTTCAAATGACCAAAAGCTTGGTCAAAGGGCGCCATGAAGGAGAAAGGTGATGTAGAGAGGTGTAGGGAGGAAATTCCAGAGGTTAAGACCCAGGCAGCTGAAGGAGCAGCCACCAATGATAGAGCGATTCAAACTGAGGATTCTCGAGAGACCAAAATTAGAAGAGTTCAGATGCCTCAAAGGATTGAAGGGCTGGAGGAGATTACACTGATGAGAGAGGCAAATCTATGAAGGGATTGAAAACAACAATGAGAATTTCAATGTAAAGACGCTGCTTGATTGGGAGCCAATCTAGGTCAGCAAGCACAGGGGTGATAGGTGAATGGGATTTGGGGGGAGTTAGTAAAGGAAAGAAGCTGTTTTTCGATGGCCTTTGGTTTACAAGGGAAGAATGTGGGAGAGCAACCAGAAGTGCATTGGAATAATGAAATCCAGAGGTAACAAGGCACGAGTAAGGGTTTCAACTGCAGATGAGCAGGGTCAAAGTTGTTATGGAAAAGTTGCGCTATGTTATGGAATTGAAAAGAAGATGTTATGATGTAAATCTGTGGCTGGAAGCTCAAATTGGGGTCATATAAGACACCAAGGTGGCAAACAGACCGTTCAGTCTCTCAGACTCTTGCCAGGGTGAGGGGTGGAGCCAGTAGCTGGGGAACAGAGCTCAGAATGGGGAGCAAAATCAATGGCTTCAGTCTTCCCAAATTGTTTTGGAGATACTGTACTGGATATCAGATAGGCAGTCTGATAATTCAGCAACAGTGGGGCAGATGAGAGAGGCGGTAATGAAGTAGAGCTGGGTGTCATCAGTGTACATTTCTACTTAACGGATCCCTGGAAAAGGTGAGAATGGTTGAACTGGACATTGCTTCCTGAGGCAGCAGCAATCATCGAGGAGATCTGGGAAGGCTGCTCTCTGGGTCTGTCATTCTTACCTAGAGGTCTTGCGGTGGGAGCAGAGGAATTGAACTGAGGTGAGCGTTCCAGGGGATGCGAAGAAGCAGCTTGCCTCTCAAACTGAGCAGATGAGGACAGACATGACCAAGGAAGTGAGCAGGAGTGTGATGCCCCCCAAACTGGAAAGAGTGTCCCAAGAGAATCCGGGACCTCAGCAGCGACAACAGTTTTAATCCCCTTATCAGAGGAAAGATATACAGGCATTGGAAGAGGTTCACTGTTGATCCCGGGTATGGAGGGATTTTTTATGAGGAGAGGTTGAGTATGTTGGGCATATACTCATTGGAGTTAGAAGAATGAGAATTGACCTTACTAAGACACATAGGATTCTCAGGGAGCTCGATAGGAGATGTTGAGAGTTTGTTTCCCCTTGTGAGAAAGTCCAGGACCAGGGGACATAATCTCAGTGTAGGGTGTCACCCATTTAAGACAAAGATAAGGAGGAATTTCTTTCCTCAGAGGGTAGTGAATCTGTGGAATTCTCTACAATGGACGGTAATGGAGGTTGAGTCATTGACTATGTTCAAGGCTGAGATAGACGGATTTTTTGATCAGTAAGGGAATCAAGGGTCATGGGAATAAGTCAGGAAAGTGAAGTTGAGGATTATCATATCAGATCAGTCATGATCTCATTGAATGGCAGAACAGACTTCATGGACTGAATGGCCTACTTCTGCTCCTACTTCTTATAGTCTTATGATAGGTGACTGGGATAACATTTCTAGATGCTAAGCCTACGTTGACTTTTCCATTCTCCTGCATAGCGCTGCTCAGACGAATCCACCTTGCAGCTATACTCATTCCTCTCTCCAAGCAGCACCTCATGTCTTCTTGTGGACAATAAACACTCACCCACACTTTCATTTATATATCATCTCAATCCCACGTCTCACGATCACCTCTTACAACTACTGTCCCACCATCATCTGCACACAATCCATTTCTCACACTTAAAACTCTGTTCTCGCTCCTTACCAAGGAAAAGAATACAATGAGAGGCAGAGCATCAGAGGTGGGGTGTGGGGACCCTCCAGTGATGGCCACCTTGGTGGCCACTGGCATGCATACCACATGGTCACTGGAGGAGGTCTTGCTTCAGGAGGGTAAAGATGTCAGCATTGAGTTGCTGTGAAAGTCTGAGCCTCATGAGGCACCAGTGCTCACAAGCTGATCCTCTGCCCACAGTTGCTGAATTGGATCAGGCACCTGATTCTGCTGCTGGTGTTGCTCCTGTTGCTATCAGTTTTGATACTGACTCCTCTTTAGAAGTCCAAGGAAGAGCTGCAGAAGTTGGTTCCATGCTGCAGAGTGAAGGCTGAGAGCATAGTAGTGTAACTTGTGGTGAGTGAAATCCATGACAGATAAACAGACCTCGAAGAAGTTGGCAATCATTGCTCATGCAGTGAAAGCACTCTCTGAGGAGAAGGGTTGTGTGTTCCAACCTTTCACCTACACATGGCTGCAGCTCTTCAGTTTCACTGCTTGAAGACTTCCCAGCCTGTCTGTTTCACCAAAGAAGCACTTTCTGTTTTCTTCACTTGATTTACACTAACAAGTTTCACAAAACCTGGGAAATCTGTACAGGAAATCTGTACACTGACTATTAAAGCCAGAATACTAGGTTAAAACCTCAATTAATTGGGGATTTAAGTATTGAAATTAATTAACCAACAGATCCTAAGGTATGTCCTGATGGACAACACTTGGGACTTTAACAGCCCTGCTTGCACCCAGAAGTAATTCCCAACGTTTCAGACAATGACCTTTCATCGGAACTGGAAAAAGTTACAAACATTTCACGTTTTAAGCAAATACAGGTGCAGGGAAAGGGAAAAGTGGAAGGAAGAACAAAAGTGAAAATCTGCAATGTGGTTGAAGGAAGGAGAAATTAAACAACAAATATCACAATGGTGCAAAAAGCAAAAGGGGATTGCAATAGAATCATATTCTATGATTCCATATCCCATTGCAATTCCCTTTTGCTTTTTGCATTGTACGTACAAGACACAAAAAATGGATCGAGAGGAGTGGTAAATTAGCAGAATCTCTAACAATAAGGGCAATGGTTATCCTCTCAGTTTCTTAAACTCGTGTTGAGTTCAGAAGACTATGAAGTACATCATCGAAAGATGTTTCCCAAGCTTCCATTGATCTTCACAAGAATGATTTAGGAGGCTAAGGGTAGAGGGCAGAGTGAGAGTGGGGCAAAGAATTAAAATGACAAGTGACTGGAAGCTCAGGGTCATTTTGTTCTTCAAAGAGTCACCCAATCTTCGTTTGGTCTCTCCGGTACAGAGGAAACTGCACTGCGGGCAGTGAATGCAGTAATTGAAAGAAGTGATAGTAATTCACTGTTTCACCTGAAAGGAAAGTGAGAAAAGAAAAGAAAAGGCATTTTACCTCGCTTGAATGGGAAGGCGAGGAAGTGTTGGCAGTGATTGTGGAATGAACCGAGGGTTATAGAGAGAAATCACTTTGTAGTGCTCAATGGAGATGGGAGGGAAGTTACGGTTGGTGATGGCATCATGCTGGAGGTGGCAGGAAAGGTGCAGGCTAATGGGGAACACCATCATAATTCTAGGAGGGAGAGGATGGGGTGAAAATGGTAACATTGGAAAGGTCAGAAATTGTGGATGTAGAAAAAAGAAGACATATTGTAAGCTCCAGCATGAAAGATGGCATCATCAGAACAGATACAAAAGAGATGGAAGGTTAGCAGAATGGAATTGAGTTCTTATAGGAAGTGGGGTGGGAAGAAGTGTATTCAAGTTAGCTGTAGAAATTGGTGGACTTCTTGTGGAAATTGGTCAAATGTGAACATGAGGAAATGGTGGAAATTGGAAGCAAAGTGGATTAAACTTTCCACCAGGGATAATAGCAGGAAACAGCATTGAACAGATATCAAACAGCTGCAAAAAGAGATGAAGGAGCAGGATTTGAATGTTCCAAATATCGCATGAAAAGTCAGGCATAGATAGAATCCAAATGGGTATTTAGAAGTGAACAGAATAAAGGAGAAATAGTTCAATATAATTTCAGTTCGGTGACAGCACTGCAAGTTGTCTAAGATCACAATAGTAAATGTGGAGAATATCAGCAGGAGGTTCCATGTTTAATTTAGAAACACTGGTGCCCAAAACAGCAAGTTTACAATTTGCTTCTTAGCACTGTCATGACCCCGGTAGCTCATAGAAATTTTCATTTGCTTAGACATGTAATAGCAGCATCTTTGGGAAATAGATGAGCATTTCTGACTGTGTTTGTCCCTCTAAAATGCCTGTTCTGATTGCAGCAAACTGCCTTTTCTCAACAGACAAATGGTACAAGAAATAGGACATTGATTTTCGCCCTAAATGCCAATAATGATGCTATTTATATTTCATAATTGTTATCTTAGACTGTACTCAGGTTAGGTTCCATCATTAAGCTTGGCTGATGAAATTCTTTATCATTACATACATTTAGTATGGCTCTGAAATTAGTTAATTCACTAATTTTCTCACTTTAAAATCACAACCGTATACCATAAGGGCTGCTGTTCAAAGTTTATTTTAAGATATTAGTTCAATTATGGTAAACTCTCATAACACACAAGGATGCTCACAGAATTTTGAAAATGTATAACCTAAAATTCCATGTTCGTCCTGGTCTGATTGCATTTGCATTGAAGAAATTCAGATTTAAAACATTTATTTATCAAGCATTCTGTGATTTTTTTTTATTGTGCTATATCTTTGTAGTGTTAAAATATTTGTAAGAAGTATTTTCTTTTGATATGTCAGTGGTTAGTGCCAGGCAGCCCAAATCCCAAAGGGAAACTTGAATAAGCTATCACAACAATTCACAATTTGTATTTTATATAAAGGTATCTAAAGACAGGAGTAAGTATTTCAAACTGCTTGTGAAGATTTTAAAAGTTAAATTTCAAAATGTATTTTAAAAAAGGAAAAAATTAAATTTAAAGACACAAGATTGCATTTCTACAGTCAACAGTGCTGCTCCAAAAGGATTTCAGCCTAATTGACTCAAAGCTAAACATTCCTTTGAGGCAACAGTCCTCATCGATTTTAATTTATAAAAGTTCCAGTAATGTTATCTCAATTCACTGTTGCTGTCGGGGAAGTCTTGTGTAAGTTTTTTTTCACTCTCATTTGATACTGGGAAGCAAAAGCTTGTCTTAAAATCTTGCAGACACAAACACTTTGTTTTTTCTGAGGATGGTGGCAGTTGCTTCTTCACAGGTTTGTTTGGAGCACACGCTGCTTTAGGATTTCATAACCATACCTTCATTCTTATTGAAATATGATTGTTCTCTTTCATCATATAACTCTGTTTTACATTCCTATAGAAGTTCCTTTTTGCGGCATTTACTCGTCTTTCATGTTATTTCATGGCTACGACTTTTTGGGTAAAGGTAAACTGACAATTTTGCTTCATCCATTTATGATCTATGCCAATTGTATCTGTTCCTTTTGAAATACAACAGTTAGTTTCAAGTCACTTGCCTTATCTTCCTAACATAAATTTCTATTCATGCCACCTACTGGTACTCCATCTTAGCTCTGCTCATCCCCACTTCAAACTATTTGCTTTCACAGTTAACCCCTTTGATATTCTGAACATCACAGTCTATTGTCACCAGTTTAATTATGTTATTCACATCCATACTCAACACACAGGCCTGTTTCACCATATACCACAGTAATGTTGGAAAAATATTTTTAAAATATAATAATGTTATCATGGTTAAATTTCTTTAGATATTCATATGAAATTGCCAATACTGGAGGGTCCCACCATAACTTAAGGACCAATTCTAAATTACATGGCCAGAATTTTCCCAAAAATTGGGTCAGGCCAGAAAACCTGTGTGAAAGCTTGTGGTCTGCACTGTATTTTCTCACAGTATTGAATGGCACTGTGTGCAATGTCAAAGAGGAAGCAAGACTTTCAGAGTCAGCTGGAGGGACAGGCCCTAGGAAATCCAGCAAATCCAGAAATTGAGGTACATTTTTTAAAGGACACCCCAATCTCTGATTTAAATAAAAGGCAACCCCCCCCCCCCCCCCCCCGCCCCCCCCTCCACCCCCGCCATGGACATTAAGATCCCACATGCAAAAGTGCAACCCCGCAACCTCCCCCCAACAGATAAGGGGAATCCCACCCTCCCCCCCCCACCCCCAACATGCTGAAGAGAGGAGTTCAACAAACACATGTCTGAGATGCTCGTAATCTTTGAGCCATGGAATATGGGGAATCCCCCTGCAATGGAATTTCCCAGAGGAACCCGTAGCAGTGTCCCCTACTAGTGCTAGGAGGGCAATGCCCATGCATGTCCCTCACTAACTGGGGGATACATTTGCCTGAGCACCCCTGGCGTGGTCAGCTTGACTGGTTTTCATGTTTGAAAACCAGCAGTGATTTGCGCCAGCATGACATCACACCGGCAGGGTGGGAAGGTACAACGGAGTCGGATGTTGCGCCGTGATGCCCGCGAGTGAGATAATAATGTATGCAAACCAGGCTCGTGCCCTTCCTGTTCCTGAATGTGATTGCGTTATTGGAGTGGGTTTGGGAAAATCGCAAACCAAAACCGCGTGAGCACAAATCCCATTTCTGTCCTCTCGCGAGATATAGCAAGACCCAATATTGAATTATGGGTCTTGTGCTCACAGTCAATGAATGGAGCCATTTGATCGTGGCACATGTTTCACCCCAAATAAGGCACATCAGGTGAATATTTCCACAGCGGCTCTGGTGTTCATTGGCAGAAGATCTGCAACAACACCAGCGACAGAAGCCAGTGATAAAAATAACAGCTATATTTAGGATTGGCCTGTTTCAATTTGCAAGAGATGTTATATTGCATGGTTATATTCCATGTCGTTGTTACCACTGTCAATATTGACGTACAAGAAAACCCCTACTTGTGTTGTTTCAGATTAGTATTGTAACAATATAGCCACAGTTGACTGTGTCCAAAGGAGCTTTCTGATTTCTTTGCATTTTAGAGAGGAGTTCAACAACACATGTCTGAGATGCTAGTAATCTTTGAGCTGCAGTGAACTTAGAAATGCAGCTCTTGAAAGGGCAACATATCTTCTCTGAGGAATCAAATTTACATTGAAGGGAATGTGGCTGATTGAATTTTGTTGGATGAAATTTGTAACCTAATGCCAGGACCATGAGGGTCTGTAGAATATGAGTTAGGTCAACCAGTTTTCTCTTATTCAAATGTAACTTGCCCAAGAAAAAGGAAACGATATAGATAAGGGCAAAGTGGTCCATCGGTGCTGGATTTACCTATATTCCTAAACCATGGGCTCGAACTGAATATCTACATCACTGCAGTTTGTTGAAGCTCCATAGCAGGTCAAGAGATGTTCCTGTAAAATTACCAATGGATGCTAAATGCAAAAAACAAATGCAAGGACTGGTGCCAGTTAAGGAGTAATGTATGTTGTTGTGTATATCTGCAAGGTTAGTCTTGCTCCAATACATTATAGATCTTTTAATAATTTAACAGTAGTACTTCTGAACTATCAGTCCATTTGGAGGTGTGTATACTGGCATCCCACACTGTTTCCAGTGAATCTCTGGGTAGTACACCATCCCATGTAACAAAAACCTATGTAAACTGGCAATTGTACTGCTGTTAAGATCCAAGCTGTTGTGAACACTGGACAAGTCAGATCCCGGAATGAAACATGACTTGATACGTTCTCATCTTCATTTCTCTAAACACCATGGAGGAATGTTACTGAACAAATTCACAGAAGTCTGCAGGTGAACTTCCAACACAATGAATAAAGCATTTATTAAAAAAGAATGAACTACATTGAAACGGAAAAAAAAGGCTGGGGAGATCTTAATTCAAACACAAGGAAATGATTCAAATATTTACTATTCCTTCACCCCAGCTATATCTTTAAAGACACATACAGATTCAGAAAGATGACACAATTTACATTATTTATCTTATTTATCTCAGGTTAATGTTATAACTAGACAGGAGGATCCTAGGATGTAACCCATGCACAAAAGACCGCCATTTTTGATTCTAACCTATACAATATACCACACAGTAAATCCTATTTCTCTGTCCTGCAGCTCAGTACCCCCCACTTACTCTATTTTTAAGGATTCACAGATCCCACCATTTAACAATAAATCCCACAGCAAGTTTACTATTCGGCATCCAGTAACTTACTTCCCATGTTTCAAAGTACCTCAATGAATTATTGCTAATCAGCATCCAATAACCCTTTTTCCATGTTTCGAAATCACACAAGAGCCCATACTTCTGTTACCATCCCACTTGATGTTATAACTGGATGGGAAAATCCCAGAATTGATCCTTGGCTCAAAAGCCCGTAACTTTTAGTTTTTTTTAGAAAATGCGGGGTAATAGTCGTAGACCGCTAATTAGTTTAGCAATAAGCAAAAAACATTTATTAAACTTGAGAAGTCTGATTATGATACAGTATTCCTTTACTGCCACTTACCTTCACAAATATACACAGATTTCAAAGTTAATATGGGTTGGAAAGTATATCTGAGGCTATAATAGTCTCAGTAACACACAGTCCTTTTAAACACACAGGTTGACTGTGGTCAGACATGCTCCACTCTGAACCCAAGTCAATTTCTGTGGATTTCTCCTCAAAATCCCCCCAGATGATTCTTATACCCTGATTCACCTTGTCTCACTGAACACGGCCTTCACACAAGTGATTTCAAACTCCACTTTCAACAAGGCACACTTTCACATCTTCTCTTAATTTTTAAAAATTCATTTGTGGAATATGGGTGTTGCTAGCTGGTCAGCATTTCATTGCTCAACCCTAGTTCTCTTGAGAAGGTGGTAGTGAGCTGCCTTCTTGAGCAATCGAGTGACTTATGAGGCTATTTCAGAGGGCAGTTGAGAGTCAACCACAGTGCTGTGGCTCTGGAGTCACATGTGGGCCAGGTAAGGTCAGCAGATTTCCTTCCCTAAAGGACATTAGTCGACCAGATGTTTTTTCCTGACAATCGACAATGGTTTCGTGATCATCAGTAGGTTCTGAATTCCAGGTACTTTTTATTGAATTCAAATTTCACCATCTGCCGTGGCAGGATTCAAACCCGGGTCCCCAGAACATTAGTTGAGTTTCTGGATTAATACTCTAGCGATAACACCACTAGGCCATCCCCACTCTCAGCTGTGTCCATCAAGGTTTCACTTCCCTTTGTTTTAAAGGCTTTTAACACAAATTCTGAGATCCAGCCACCGATCTCCCCAGTTATTTCAACTCAGGTTCCACAGGTTGTAGTAAAATCTCACAAACCTGAAAATCACTTTAGATATCTTACTGGTGTCTCAGCCTTCTTCTTAGCTCTGTCTGTCTTTACTAAACAATTCTCTGTTCCAGTACCTTTAACCTCAGATTTCTGGAAATTTCTCTTCATTTCTTTAGTTTTCTTCATTGGCTGTTCTTTAAGTTTCCAGCATCTGTTTTAACAAATATTCCATAGTATGGCTTTTCTTCTAACAAGGCTGAGAGAGATGTTTCCCCATTTAGCCTTCTAATACCAACTACTTCTAGCAGACATTATGAGAGTGGCCTTATCTCTCACTACCTATCTCTCTAACTGGCAATTTCCAACTAAAACTAAACTCAAAAAGCCTCCCTACCTAAAAGGTGCTTCTGCCAGCTTATTTATTTTCATGCTACAACCCTCTCTAAGCACAATAGAAACACAGTTTGAACTGAGAAAATCCCCAAACATATAAACACCTTTGTCTCGCTTGAATCTAAATATAGGTTTATTTTTCCAGCAACACTAAATTAAACCCACTTAATAGTAGACCTTATTTCTAATATTTAACAATTTAAATCCCTTAGAACTACTTAGATTTTCCTAACAACTCTAATATTCAGGTGATGCATATGAATTAATAGGTGAATTGCAGTTGGACATCCTAACCTTAAAACAAGTGACGGATGCCACCAAAACAAATTCCATAGATTTTTCATTGGCCCACCCAGACATGTATCACACTGTAAGCTAAATCAGTCTCACTGAAACTCTGTCTGAGTCACGAGCGTTTGCATTTCCCACATTTGAAGAACTCACTTTGGAATTCTCTCCAGAAGTCTTTCAGTCACTCAGACAGCTTCAGCAAGAATCCATCTCCAGGATTTCAATCTTATTTTCTAAGATTCCTTTCCTCTGGATCTCTGCACACACTCAAGCTTCACCTTCCCAAGCATACTTTCAGATCTTCGGCTGTGCCAAGCACAACACCACTGTTACAAAAGAGCACCTTTGCCCTTATAGCCTGCAGCAACATTCAGCTGCCCTCTTGGATTGCTTGCGCTCCTCCTAAGCCCACTACGCTTTAAGTCTGCTCCTTACAACTCTCTTTCTTTAATTCAGAGTTAATTTCTCTGCTCCTTTCTCTCAACTTTGTTTAACATGATCTACTTCTTATCTCCGTCCTTGTCCTTTTTTTAGGACTGTCCTCTGGGATCTGTTTCTGCCCCATTCCCTTGTTTAGGCCCATTTTCCTGGTTTTGAACTTCCCCCTGCCCCTGTCCCTGTGTCCTGCTCCCTGGGACATCTTCTCTGGAATGGCATTCCTCCTCATGGTCTTCTGGCCTGAAGTCTCACACACTGTTCCACTTTTCTTCTTCTTTCTCTTCAGTGCATGTGCATAAGGCCGGTTCTCTGTCTGAAGATGGAAAACCATTAACTGTGCATGTGCAGCCCTTTTAACAGTCAGCATACCTGTGAACTCAATGAACTGCACACATACAGCCCTTTCCTGGCCAGAACATGCACAGATGTCTCAAGACCCACTGGGAACTGTACTTCCTGAGCTCTGAACTCCCACTCTATCAGAGTTTGTTACACTGCGCAAAAGTGAAGAGTAATATTTCCCACACTATAAAAGTGGCTACGCTTCAGGAGCACTGCATAACCTTAAAAAGCTTTGGAATATCCTGAATCCATATAAATGCAAGTTTTTCATGTTTTCGATTGGGATGAGATCCAGACTAAACAGACAATCTCCCCTCACTTCCAGTTATCCTATCTGAAACCTTAGCCTCATTCTAAGCTCAGAAGCAGAGGTAGCCCACAAATTCAATGCTGATTTGAAAGTCAGCAACTCTGTCGGCATCAGGAGTGCTCACTCCTGTGGCTGGGAAGCTTGAGGTTACCAGTGAGCTGTATTTTTGGCTGCCTTGCTCAGACCTAGCAGCTGGGACCGTGGTTGGGTATGGGGGGGTAGTTCAGGCTGGCAAATCAGACCATTAATCAGCTGTTACAGCAGCAGCTCATCCTGGCAGTATAAGTAATGGGGAGGAGTTCAGCTGGAGAATTGCTGAGCACAGGTTTTGTAGCTATCAGTTGTTCGACTGGGAAGCACTCTTTGAAAGGCAACAAGCTGTTTTTGTAAGTATCAGCGCCGTAGTAAGATTTCCAAAGTGCCAGATCCAAAGGCTCAATATTGCAGCTGCTGACCTGAGCTTTTTGGTACCAATGTGAAGGAGAATATATTTAAGGAACCATCTCACATCACCATGTTTGGTGCTGGCTGCAGATTAAGTGAAGTCATTGCGTGGTATTCTCTTACAGTGTAAAAAAAAAAATTTGCATCTTTTGTTCATAGAATCATAGAAACCCTACAGTGCAGAAGGAGGCCATTCGGCCCATCGAGTCTGCACCGTCCACAATCCCACCCAGGCCCTACCCCCACATATTTTACCCACTATTCCCTCTAACCTACGCATCTCAGGGGCAATTTTTAACCTGGCCAATCAACCTAACTCGCACATCTTTGGACTGTGGGAGGAAACCGGAGCACCTGGAGGAAACCCACGCAGACACGAGGAGAATGTGCAAACTCCACACAGACAGTGACCCGAGCCGGGAATCGAACCCGGGACCCTGGAGCTGTGAAGCAGCAGTGCTAACCACTGTGCTACCGTGCTGCCCTGGCCGTTCAATAGCATGTCACTGGCTTTCCATTCAGTTCCTTCAATAAGTGGAAAATACTCACAGGGCATCATTTTCATGGATATACAGACATTTCAGTCACCCTATTATGCATTGCGGGGAATATAACTGCATACGGTGACCTACATCATAACATCTTTACCAACGGGGTGGGGGAGATTTAATTGCAAGAGTGGGCGTGGGTCATGAGCCATGATCTTCCTGCCTCAGACCTCATGGCTTGGGAAAGATAAATGGGAATGGGCAGACTACTTGAACTTTGCCACAAGCTTTCTGTGACTAACACTTTCTTTCAGAATAAACCCATGCCAAAGGGTATCCTGGAGATGCCCAAGCCTGGGCATTGGCACCAGCTGGACTTGATTATCAACAAATGTAACTCTCTGATCTGCTTTCGCCACAGAAACAGTTACCACAGTGTTGAATGTGACACAGCTCACCCCCTGGGATAGGATGTAACCCTTGAAGCTTTTTTTATTCAAAGCAGAAAAGTTAGCCTCCTATAACCATCAGCCATATGGCTAATCAATAAGAACTGACTATTCTTCGACTCATAATTCATTATTCATAATTTTGTAAAGTGAACTGGCCACTGGGTCATGACTTCTTAGACATCCATGTTGTACGGTGGTATGCTTTCTCATATCAGACTGCAGTTTCTTCTTCATTCTTCGGGATTTAGGACTTCTTCACCTGCTGCCACCATGTTGGCTCATGAAGAGGTCTCGAGGTCTATGTGAATTATAGCTGTTTATTAACAACACATACTTAAAGACATTGATACAGGATTCAGCCCTGACTAGATGCTATCTTCATGCTGACTTGTACCAGACTCTCGACTATGCTCTACTATTCCCATGTACTTTCTACATTGTAATGTGGGTGGTACTGTTTCCCCAGTCCCACATTACCCTTATAGTTCTGAACACTCGAACATCACACCTCTCAAGGCTTTATCGAAATATTTGTGCAATGATATTTACATGATGCTGCTTCTCCCCACAAGTATCCAACTTTACAGATTCAGATGATCTGGAGGCTTAACAATTCTTTCAGATCTCATTCTTTTTAAGTTTGAAGCAGTGGTAGTCTCAATTGCTTTGGGCTGATGTTATTGGCCTGGAGTTGAAGTTGTAGTACTTGGTGTTTCAAATACTAAGGTGCCACACCAGGCAATGTTTCACACAGAGTTAGAAACCATGGCACAAACATTAATCTCATGAGGTGGAGTGTTGCCAAAATGTAATTTCATTTATGCCACCAAGTTATATATCACTCCCTATAGGGATTTATTCAAATGGATAGGAGTGCAGAATAATAGAGAAGATACACATATAATGATGTATTTCTAACAAAATATTAGCTCGCGTGTTTGACAAAATGTTTTACGAAGATAATGTTTTAGTCATGACATCCAAATTGAAGAATATTACATAGTGTAGCACCACTGTAAGTCACAAGAACAAAGCTCAGAATTATCAATGTTACCTCAGCCTGAAATTGTACTGGATTACACCGCTTGTGTTTGTCATTCCACACAATACATAGACATATGACAATTTCCTAATTTTCCCATATTTAGTTGAATGTTTCCATTTTATTGCCAGCAGGGATGTCATGGAGACCTGCCAACAGATACTGAAATTCCGACTGTGCAGTCCAAGATTAGGCCAGAAGCAGCAGTGGGATTTATTTTGTTGGCTCATGCAAGGGAAAACCATGGTTCTCCACAATATTAATTAATAACAGTACCATAACTGTTGCAGATTAACCTTGGTTGGCTTACTAGCTTCTTTCAGACAAACATCTGGCCATGCTATTAGTGGAATTTCTAATCCTGGAGGAGATCATTATCAGCAGGTTGTAGGTCAGGCAAAGTCTCTTGCGACGGCAGCTGTTACACCAGTTGTTCTTCAGGGCAGTCTGATTGAGCAAGATGAGTAGCTTCAAGGAGAGCATCTTAATGCCATCGCACACTGAACTGAAATGGATCGAACTACCTGGAAACAGATATAGTAACTGAGCAGCCATTGTGCTGAAAATGCAAGAGTCACTTGATTCAAAGGTCGTTGCGATTAATTTGCACCGGTATTCCCCGGATCATCCTGCATAACATCAGTAAAAGAATGGCAACACCCCAGAAACAACAAAACTGGCCGTTTAAACATTTGTCAGGTTTTGTGATAATCTTCTGACATTTCAGTGGGAGATTTGCGAATCCTTGAAGAAATTGTACTCTTCACTGATTTCTGCAAATGAGATGAGTGGTGTAGACAGTTCAACATTATGCCAATTGAGTGATGTGGACCCAAACTTTTGAATGCCATTAATAAGCAGAAAGTCAGTAGCAGTTAGTTGTAAATTGCATTTGATGAGTCTAAGTCCCAGGTTTCCTGGCTTAAAATGTCGAACATTGAAGTGCACGACAAGTAAATTGATACCTTTCTGTTGAGTCACGTGAACATGTTCAATTTCTGGTTTGAAGTCTCCTTGGGGAAGTCAGTACAATATCTTTATAATGTAATCTCAGACGCACAGAATTTAAAAATCGCAAACACTCAAATGTCATCTCTGCTGCCTTCTTTCCTCACTGAAGACACAAGTGAGTTCTAACATATGACAACATTCATTAAATGGCCCCCTCAGCAGCCACGCTTAGTGCTGGTTCCAGCCCCTGAGGAAAATAACTCAATCTGCTTCATTCTCACTGATTGCACTCATGTCTTGGTTTTATACATGGAGCATTAAAATGATTTGACACCACGTTACCTTCTGGAAACACAGGGCTCAAAGCCTGCCTGAAACCTGTGTGGTGAAGCAGATAGCTAATAATCAGAGGGCACAAGCAGCTGAGGGTAAACAGTTATAAATTACAGTACAGCAGATGCCCTTTATAATTGCCTTTGAGATGTATGCGGAAAGCAGATATTGAAGTGGGGGGGAGGGCTCACTGTAGCTCTGAAAGGGGAATGGGCAATGAGAGTTTATTGCATTACACATCCAATATCAGAGGTCAAACATATATGGGCACTCTTGTAATACGGATAAAGTTAGTCATAAAGCTCTGAGACTAAAAGTAAAGGTTTATAAGCTTGTGAAGAGCACAGGCTGGAAAATTCAATTAAAATAAGTGCTTAAAGAGAGATGCTAACTTGTGGCCTAAGCTGTAATCTTTTTCATTTTTTATAACATTAAAATGGATTAAGTTGAGTGAAGTTCACGACCAAATTTGGTTAATGTATTGCTTGTATAGACCAATAAAATTGCACTTTTAATTCAAGTTTGCCTGTGCTCCTGTGTTCAAAGTTGATGCTTTCTTTCAGGGCAGGTACTTTACGGGAGGGGACAGGTTGCGTTGCCCCTTCCTTGACATACCGTTCCTAACCTGTACCACATATATGCAAATTTTATTGTACTTCATTACAATTCATTAGAGCTCACAGAACCCTTACAGTGCAGAGAGAGGCCATTCGGCCCATCGAGCCTGCACTGACAACAATCCCACCAAGGCCCTATCCCTGTATTTACCCTGCTAATCCCTCTGACGCTCAGGGGCAATTTAGCATCGCCAATCCACCTAACATCTTTGGAGTGTGGGAGGAAACCGGAGCACCCAGAGGAAACCCACGCAGACACGGGGAGAATGTGCAAACTCCACACAGTCACCCAAGGCTGGAATTGAACCCGGGTCCCCTGGCGCTGTGAGGCAGTGCTAACTACTGTGCCACAGTGCCCCGCCCATTCTTCGCAAACAGTTTCTTTTGCAGTGGGAATCAAAGTGTCAATAAATTTCCTCATCTTTTGTGGTCAGCGCAATCTTTCATGCCATTGAACAGATCACACCACAGAGTGTGGTGGACAGATTTACTTTTTGCGGGAAAAATGAAAAAGCAACCAATGTTACAGATTTGGCTGCAATTTAATGATCCGATCTTTTGTGTTTTATATTCTTCAGCTTTTGACTTCCACCCTGGCTGTAAGCAAAAGTGAACTCTGCAACCATTTTAAGATCGTCAAACAGTTTTGAACTGTTGCGTTTATGATAATTAAACCTTCCAAACATGCGCTTGTACAATATTTACGTTTTTTTTTTAAAGATGCATAATCTAAAAGACAAGCCATGTGCAATATATAATTCACGATCCGCAATGCAGCAATGTTAGGTTTCAACTCCCACCAGTGAAGAAACTGAATGGTTTATTTGCTTCGAACATTAAGTTGAGTGAAATTTGTGGCTACATTTGATTATGTATCGTTTACATGGACTAATAAAATTGCACTTCTATTTCAAATTTGCTCGTGCTTCTGTGCTTCGAGTATATGCTATCTTCAACAAATAATTTAGTAGAGTTCCCCCTGTCATCAGGGCCTTTGTTTGCACTGTATATAATTTCTGTATCGATGGTAGTCATGATGTGGAGATGCCGGCATTGGACTGGGGTAAACACAGTAAGAGTTTTAACAACACCAGGTTAAAGTCCAACAGGTTTATTTGGTAGCAAATGCCATTAGCTTTCGGAGCGCTGCTCCTTCGTCAGATGGAATGGATATCCATTCCACCTGATGAAGGAGCAGTGCTCCGAAAGCTAATGGCATTTGCTACCAAATAAACCTGTTGGACTTTAACCTGGTGTTGTTAAAACTCTTACTATAATTTCTGTAGCCAGGATCTTCCATTGACTTCTGGCGGGTCTGGACGATCCCAGCAACAGGTGGGGCTGGAAAATCCCGCCTGCTGATGCAGTGTCGTCACCGTATCTCAATATCTGCCAAATGTTTCCATTTGTAGCTATCAATGTTCAAAATACAAAGCCCATGGAAATGGGTGGGACATGATCTTGCCAGTAATGCCTTGATTGTGCCCATTTGTTCTCACCTACCAATGACCCTAGTGAGTGGGCTCCTCATTCCCTTGGGGCTGCCTGGCGATTTACTCATTATACACACCTGTTTGTACCTCACTGTCGGAAACTCTGACATCCATCTGGGAAGCGTACAGCCCACTGCATGAGATGTTAACTTTTAATACCATATACAAGGGCGCCAACACAAAAACTGAAATAAAACATGCACTGCTTGTCATGGGGTACTCGTGCCTCTTCCAGCCATTCAACTCCCCTCCATAACAATCCCCACCCCAAAATGAAGCTCATTTGTGACCTTCTGAGCCAAAAAGAAACTAGTTGCCTGCAATTGAGATAAAATTCTTGAATGTGTGCATGAATAAACTGGCACCCACAGTACGCCATTGCCTGAGTGGTATCGCAGTTGCTATTATCTTCTCTTTCTGCTCTGCATTTCCATATGTCTGACATATATTGCACATAGACACCATTCTTCTGATATCTGTGTAGGTGTTGTCCAGTACATTGCTGATCTGGTTCTGAATTAATACTTCTTTCCCAACTTCTGCTGACTTTCAGGTTTTCATGATTGGATCCTGTACTTGAACAGTTTGTCAACAACAAAATTAGGCAAGGATTTAAGCATGTTTGCCAAAGTATTGACCTTCTACCTATGCACAGTCACTGGGCGGAGTTGTCTTACATTTCCTTCCACTCAACAGTTAGCCCAGAAGGAAAAATCAGTAAAACTTGGAAATGGCTGTGTGGTGAACCATCGTTGGTTCCCACTGTGGGATTGTTCTAATGTTGTTGTTGGGTTGTTCTAATGTTGTTGTTGGGCTAGGGTGGGATTGATACACCTGTGGTTGTTACTGTTGTGGCACATCCCAGTTGGGCTCCGCCTCCTGGGAGAGGTATAAGACCCCCTGCTCGGGCGGGACCTCTTCAGTCTGGGATAGTGTGTTAAAGTTCTGTTAGTTCCATTGTTAGTTAATAAAAGCCTTCTTTTACCGAAGCTTCGTGCCTCGTGTCCAATTGATGCGCATCAATTTTATTAACTAACATTAAGCTCTCGACGGAAGGAAAAAAAAAGAAAGGAGAGTATGGAGCAAATCCTAAAGCCAGAACGTCTGACGCTAGATCCACGTGCGGTGGGCGCTTCTAACACCTTCGACCACTGGCTGAAGTGTTTTGAAGATTACCTAGCAGCCTCCGCAGCGGTCACCACAGATGATGACAGACTCCGGGTCCTCCATGCGAGGGTAAGCGACACAGTCTACCTCGCAATCCGTGTGGCCACCACTTACCCGAGGGCCCTCGAGCTTTTAAAAAAGCGCTATACGAAACCTCCTAACGAGATCCACGCTCGTTACCTCCTCGCTACACGACGTCGGCAGTCGGGCGAAACCATGGAGGATTACGCCAATGAGCTCTTGCAGCTAGCCAGGGGCTGTGACTGCAAAGCTGTGTCGGCTGAGCAGTACATGTATGAGCTCACCCGAGATGCGTTTGTGGCCGGGGTCGGGTCTTCATACATCCGTCTCAAGCTGCTAGAAAAGGGAAATCTCAACCTGACCCAAGCTATGGAATTAGCTGAAATGCTTGAGGCGGCTTCGAAGAGCTTGGTCCTGTATCCGGAGGACCACGTGGAGACAACGTGGCAGGAGCAGTCGCAAATCCCTCCTCGCCCCACGGGCTCGAAGTGCAGTGTTATGGCGTGCTCCCATGTGGACCAGACGACGGCTGCAGCCCCATGCGGCCCGCGGTGCTACTTCTGCGGAGGAGCCAAGCATCCACGACAAAAGTGTCCTGCTAAAGCGGTAGTCTGTAACCTATGCGGTAAAAAGGGGCATTATGCGAAGGTGTGCAGATCGAAGCCCAAGAACGGCAGTGCAGCCTGTGAGCCTTCAGAACGGGGATCATCACCATCGTCGTCGAAGTACTCACGGGGTTCGTCCACGTGCGAGTCCAGGACGACACCATTGCGGTCGACGGAGTCGGAGGAGGATGACTACCAGGAGTCGCTACGTTTGGCGCCCTCAACCATGTGCGATTCATGGGGGCGGCCATTTTGGTCGACGATGACCATGAGCGACCAGCAGGGGTCCTCAGCATCGACCTCAGCTGCCTGCAGTGACGTTCATGGACCAACGGTGGCGTCGATCACCCTGGACCAGGCTAAGCATCACAGGCTTGACTGTTCGATGATGGATATACAGGTAAATGGTCGTGCAATTTATTGTCTGTTTGACAGCGGGAGCACTGAGAGCTTTATTCACCCTGACACAGTAAAGAGGTGTGGACTCCAGATTCAACCTGCCAAACAGACAATCTCTATGGCATCAAGGTCCCGGTCTGTCCCTGTGCTAGGACGTTGTGTGGTAACCTTGAAAGTGCAAGGCACAATTTACGAGCGATTCAGGCTCCTTGTGTTGCCGCATCTTTGCGCACCAATTCTCCTCGGACTAAACTTTATGGTCCACATGAAGAGTGTGATCCTACAGTACGGTGGGCCACTTCCTTCGCTGACAGTAGGGGAACAGCTGCAGTCTCCAAATTGTCCAAAGCGCCCCGCATGCAATCTTTCTACATTAAAGACCACCACACCCTCTTTATTCAAGAATCTGGTACCAGGCTGCAAGCCCATCGCTACTAAAAGTAGGCGTTACAGCACTGAAGATCGGATCTTCATCAGATCTGAGGTTCAGCGACTCCTCAAAGAAGGGATCATACAGCCCAGTGTTAGTCCATGGAGAGCACAGGTTGTGGTGGTCAAGAGCGGGAACAAACCCCGGATGGTCATTGATTACAGTCAGACCATTAATCGATATACGCAGCTGGATGTGTATCCCCTTCCGCGCATATCTGATATGGTCAATCAGATTGCGCAGTACCGGGTGTTCTCCACCATAGACCTTAAGTCCGCCTACCACCAACTCCCCATTCGCCCAGAGGACCGACACTACACGGCCTTTGAGGCGGATGGTCGTCTGTATCAGTTTCTTAGGGTTCCATTTGGTGTCACCAATGGGGTCTCGGTCTTCCAGGTTGCTATGGACCAAATGGTGGACCAGAACAGGCTGCGGACTACCTTCCCGTACCTGGATAATGTCACCATCTGCGACCATGATCAGCAGGACCATGACACAAATCTCCAGAACTTTTTACGCACTGCATCTCGCCTGAATTAGACCTACAACAGGGAGAAGTGTGTATTCCGTACGCGCCGGTTAGCCATCCTGGGATACGTGGTGGAAAACGGGGTCATTGGCCCTGATCCAGACCGTATGCGCCCCCTTGCTGAACTTCCCTTGCCCGCTAGCGCAAAAGCACTGAGAAGATGCCTAGGCTTCTTCTCCCATTATGCGCAGTGGGTCCCCAACTACGCGGACAAAGCCCGTCCGCTTATTAAGTCCACGACTTTTCCACTCACGCCAGAGGCCCAATTGGCCTTCAAGGAATTGAAACACGACATCGCGAAAGCCACGATGCACGCGGTAGACGAATCCATCCCTTTTCAGGTGGAAAGCGATGCATCTGATTTCGCCCTGGCCGCCACACTAAACCAGGCGGGCAGGCCCGTCGCGTTTTTTTCCCGCACCCTCCAAGGCCCCGAAATTCGGCATTCAGCGGTGGAAAAGGAGGCCCAGGCCATTGTGGAGGCCGTCAGACACTGGCGCCATTACCTGGCGGGAAAGCGGTTCACCCTGCTCACGGACCAGCGGTCCGTGGCGTTCATGTTCAACAACACGCAGAGGGGCAAGATCAAGAATGACAAGATCTTGCGGTGGAGAATTGAACTCTCCACCTATAACTACGATATCATGTATTGTCCAGGGAAACTCAATGAGCCCTCGGGTGCCCTCTCGCGCGGAACATGCGCTACTACGCAGGAGGATCGCTTGAACGCCCTCCATAATGACCTGTGCCATCCTGGGGTCACTCGGCTCTACCACTTTATCAAAGCCCGTAACCTGCCTTACTCGGTGGAGGACGTCAGGTCGATGACAAGGAGCTGTCGGATTTGTGCGGAATGCAAACCGCACTTTTACCGACCTGACCGGGCACATTTGGTCAAGGCCACTCGCCCCTTCGAGAGGCTGAGTGTGGATTTTAAGGGCCCCCTTCCCTCAACAGATCGGAACGTGTACTTTCTGAACATAATAGATGAGTACTCCCGGTTCCCGTTTGTTGTCCCCTGCGTGGACACGTCGACTGCCACAGTGATCAAGGCATTCCGTGATCTTTTTACCCTGTTCGGGTACCCCAGCTATATCCATAGCGACAGGGGCTCGTCGTTCATGAGTAATGACTTGAGGCAATTCCTGCTCTCATACGGGATTGCCTCTAGTAGGACCACGAGTTACAACCCTAGGGGTAATGGACAGGTGGAAAGAGAGAATGCTACAGTCTGGAAGGCTGTCCTATTGGCGCTGAAGTCCAAAGGCCTTCCAGTCTCCCGTTGGCAGGAGGTCCTCCCTGATGCGCTTCACTCCATTCGCTCCCTCCTGTGTACGGCAACCAATGCTACTTCCCACGAGAGGATGTTCTCATTCCCTCGGAAGTCGTCCTCGGGGATATCTTTACCAGCCTGGTTGACGTACCCAGGACCCGTCCTTCTGCGGCGACATGTAAGGGCCCGCAAGTCCGACCCCTTGGTCGAACAGGTCCACCTCCTCCACGCCAACCCTCAGTATGCCTATGTGGCATATCCTGACGGGCGAGAGGACACAGTCTCAATCCGCGACCTGGCGCCTGCAGGGGACGTAGCAACTCCTGTCGCTCCCATACCCCCAGTGACAAATCCCTTATCCTTTATTTCTCCCCCGGACGTGGCGCGGACAGCACCGGGACCAGTGCTTAACAGTTTTACTCCAATGCACAGCTTGCCTGAGCCCCGAAGATCGGCGCCATCGCAGAATGTATCGGGATCCCCTGCACTACCGCTTCATCAGGGTCAACCGGCCTGTGAGTCCGTGGGAGAACAGCTGGACGCTGTTTTGGGGAGAACGCCACCGCAAGCACCTACTCCGGTGTCACCGCCGGTATTGAGGAGGTCACAACGACGGTGCGGTCCTCCAGACCGTCTGAACTTATAATCTGTTGACATTTTAGTTTGTTTTCGTACCCCGCCGGCCTTTGTTCTCAAAGGAGGGGTGAATGTGGTGAACCATCGTTGGTTCCCACTGTGGGATTGTTCTAATGTTGTTGTTGGGTTGTTCTAATGTTGTTGTTGGGTTGTTCTAATGTTGTTGTTGGGCTAGGGTGGGATTGATACACCTGTGGTTGTTACTGTTGTGGCACATCCCAGTTGGGCTCCGCCTCCTGGGAGAGGTATAAGACCCCCTGCTCGGGCGGGACCTCTTCAGTCTGGGATAGTGTGTTAAAGTTCTGTTAGTTCCATTGTTAGTTAATAAAAGCCTTCTTTTACCGAAGCTTTGTGCCTCGTGTCCAATTGATGCGCATCAGGCTGGTCCTGGTCTGAACTGGAGTTCCATTTTTAAGATATACAAGACCAGAGTGCAGGGGATTTCATATCAGTCTTGACAGGTGTAGGTGAGAATGACAATAGACAAAGTTTGATCTTCCTTTGTTGCTTGGAATTTTGTGAGGGTTTTCTTGACTCTCTGAGCATGCCTTTACCTAAACCCATGTCCCCTGGAGTAATGTGAGTAGGTGATGGTGCTGAACACAATTCAGTGAATTCTCTAAACTTTATGGAGGCTTCCATTATCATATAACACACACGTACAGAAATATCCAGTCTCTTCAAAGGCACTCTTCAATGGGTGTACGACCTTCAACCCTCAGTGCCAACTCTTTCCCTTTACCTTATAGTTAACTGAGATCATCTGCAGCGCTTCACAACTACTCAACCCAAAATAGCAAGACCATCTGTTTCAGTGACAGAACCAACTTTCTGTGACCCTCTGATTTGACTTGTTCCGAGTTGGTTGTTCCTCTGAATGCCATTAGCATGACATTGCTCAGTGTTGGAGCTGCCACTTTCTTTCTGGTTTTCAGGAAAGATCTTTTAGTATGGTCTAAACAGGATGATGTTACTCTGTGCTCCGGGATATCAAGTTTCAGATTTATGGCCGTGGGATTATTTCTAACCCTCTTTCTAATCTGAAAGGTGGTATGAAATTATTTTCTCAGGGAACTTCTCTTTTTTTTTATTCACCCACGGTATATGGGCGCAGCTGGCCAGCATTTATTGCCCTTCAACTGAGTGGCTTGCTCGGCCATTTTCAGAGGGCAGTTGAGAGTCAACTACTTTGCTACAGCTCTGGAGCCACATATGTGCCACCAAACCAGGTAAGAAGGGCAGATTTCTTTCCCGAAAGGACATTAATTAGCTAGATGGGTTTTTCCGACAATCGACAATGGTTTCATGGTCATCAGTAGATTCTTAATTCCAGATATTTTTTATTGAATTCAAATTCCACCGTCTGCCATGGCGGGATTTGAATCCGGATCCCCAGAGCATTAGCTGAGTTTCTGGATTAATAGTCTAGCGATAATACTACTAGGCCATTGCCTCCCCAGTTTCACCCAGCCATTTCATGCAGTTGTATGGTTCCTCTGCCTATTGTGTCCTCAACATCATTACCTTCTTCCAGGTTATGGATGTTTTAGTTTATTTTTTAAAGTTTATTTATTATTGTCACAAGTAGCCTTACATTAACACTGCATTGAAGTTACTGTGAAAATACCCTAGTCACCACAATGCGGCGCCTGTTCGGGTACACTGAGGGAGAATTTAGCATGGCCAATGCACCTAACCAGCACGTCTTTTGGACTGTGGGAAGAAACCGGAGCACCCAGAGGAAGCCACGGGTAGACACAGGGAGAACGTGCAGACTCCATACAGTCACCCAAGCCAGGAATCAGATCCGGGTCACTGGAGCCGTGAGGCAGCAGTGCCACAAACTTTTCTTCCAGGTTATGGATGTTTTAGTTTATTTTCAACAAACAAAGAACAAAGAACAATACAGCACAGGAACAGGCCCTTCGGCCCTCCAAGCCCGCGCCGCTCCCCGGTCCAGGATTGAATCCTGAATCCAGGATCCCCGCCCAATTTTCCAGCCTATCAATATCCTATCCACCGAGCTGTCCCTCACAGCTACGATGCTTTGTTCATCACAACCTATTAACTCACCCCCACCCCCCCATTCCAGACCATGTGATCTCCAGGGAGAGGCGAAAACCCAGAGTGAAAACCCCAGGGCCAATATGGGGAAAAAAAAATCTGGGAAATTCCTCTCCGACCCCCTGAGGCGATCGAAACGAGTCCAGGAGATCACACTGGCCCTGATCGGAAAATGCTTCCCAACCCTAGTCATTTCCACTTCCACGAACACCATATGAATTCCCTGCCCCCGAGTCAGGTTCCCAACTATCCGCAATCTCGCTCTGTACTGGCACCAGCAAGATGATCATAGAATGAAGACTTGAAACGAGAAACAAGGAACAATTAGCCCGCGCCGCTCCCTGGTCCAAACTAGACCACTCTTTTGTATCCCTCCATTCCCACTCCGTTCATATAGCTGTCTAGATAAGTCTTAAACGTTCCCAGTGTGTCCGCCTCCACCACCTTGCCCGGCAACACATTCCAGGCCCCCACGACCCTCTGTGTAAAATATGTCCTTCTGATATCCGTGTTAAACCTCCCCCCCTTCACCTTGAACCTATGACCCCTCGTGAACGTCACCACCGACCCGGGGAAAAGCTTCCCACCGTTCACCCTATCTATGCCTTTCATAATTTTATACACCTCTCATTTCCTTCTCATTTGCCCTCTCCCTCTGTCTCTGATCATTTATTTACCATCTTCTTTCTTTGTGCCGTACATTTATCATCCAGTGATTTTGGCTGTCCACAAGCTATGCAATTTTGTCCCTGTGTGGGACATATTGTTCTGTCTGTAAACTCAAGTGGTCATCCACAGCTCTGGCATATCCTCCTCTCTTGTGGGTATTCTTTTGTTACTGTTTCACTGAATCAACCCTGCTGCCTTTTTCTTGACTTAATTGAAAGCTAGCCTTTGCATTATCTGTATACTCTTGGTTTCATGTGCATGCAATATTACGGGCTGTCCTTTACAATCAAATCTTTCTGTACTTCTGGGTGTGCAGAACCCCAGAAGAGCTGATCTCGCACCTGTTTCCTTGAATTTCTATTTTCTGGCTTCATTTTATAATCTTGTTAAGAAATTGTCAGCATTCTCACAAGGTTACTGCCTCAAGCTTTGAAATTCATATCAGTGGATACGGTAATTTGACATTGGGTGGAGACATGTGCTGGATTTTTCAAAAAGCTTTCTCTGGATTTTTACTGCTGTTCTCACTCATCTTCCCAGCAATTAAACAAACTTAACCCTATCACTCCTACCCACAAAAGGATGTCACTAACCCTCTCCTCTTCACTAGTGCCTATGAAGTCATCAACATACTTATTCACTATAGGCTGAAACTGTGTGGCACGGTGGCACAGTGATTAGCACTGCTGCCTCACAGTGCCAGGGATCCAGGTTCAAGTGCGGCTTTGGGTGACTGTCTGTGTGGAGTTTGCACGTTCTCCCCATGTCTGCGTGGGTTTCCTCCGAAAGTCCAAAGATGTGTGGGTGGATTGGACATGATAGGTTGGGACTTTATTCCCTGGAGCGTAGAAGATTGAGGGGAGATTTGATAGAGGTGTATAAGATTTTGATGGGTATAGATAGAGTGAATGCAAGCAGGCTTTTTCCGCTGAGGCTAGGGGAGAAAAAGACCAGAGGGCATGGGTTAAGGGTGAAAGGAGAAAAGTTTAAAGGGAATATTCGGGGGGGCTTCTTCACGCAGAGAGTGGTGGGAGTGTGGAATGAGCTGCCAGATAAAGTGGTAAATGCGGGGTCACTTTTAACATTTAAGAAAAACTTGGACAGGTTCATGGATGAGAGGGGTGTGGAGGGATATGGTCCAAGTGCAGGTCAGTGGGACTAGGCATAAAATGGTTTGGCACAGACAAGAAGGGCCAAAAGGCCTGTTTCTGAGCTGTAATTTTCTATGGTTCTATGGTTCTATGATAAATTGGCCCTTATTTTCCAAAAATGTGTAGGTTAGGTGGATTAGCCATGGTGAATGTGTGGGATTATGGGGAGAGGGGGAGAGGGCTTGGGTAAGTGATGCACCTCAATGAGCACCCGGAAACAAGGCTTTAGAACTGAAGGCTTTAATACATTAACAATGAAACTACTAACACAAATTCACCCGTTCAGACTGAAGGGGTCCTGCCGGAGCAGGGGGTCTTATACCCTGCCACCGGAGGCGGGACCCCACTGGAGTGTGCCATGATAACACCCAGGACAGGTAAACACCCTATCCCAACAACATAGTACAACCCCCATAACAACAACACCCTAGCCCAACAGTAATACAATAACAACCCCAGTGGTGAACCAACGATGGTTCACCACATTCACCCCTCCTTTAGGAACCAAAGGTGGCGGGGTGGATGAAAACAGACAATGACAAAAAAAATAACAGGATTCACAAGTCCAGACGGTCTGGAGGACCACACCGACGCTGCGATCTTCTCAACACCGGTTGCGAAACCGGTGCAGGTGCTTGCGGTGGCTCTCTCAAAACAACATCTGGCTGTCCCCTCAAAGACTCCCGGGCCGGCCGGCCCTGATGAGGCGATGGTGTAGGGGATCCTGGAACGTTTGGTGGTGGTGGTGGTGGTGATGATGGTGGCGCCGATCTCCGAGTCTCAGGCAAGCTGTACATGGGAGTAAAAGTGTTATGCACTGGTCCCGGTGCTGACCGCGCCACGTCTGGGGAAGTAATGAGGAGTAGTGGATCTGTGACTGGGGGAATAGGAGCGACAGGAGTTGCTACGTCCCCTGCGGGCGCCAGGTCTCTAATGGAGACAGTGTCCTCTCGCCCGTCAGGATATGCCACATAGGCATACTGAGGGTTGGCGTGGAGGAGTTGGACCGGTTCGACCAAGGGGTCGGACTTGCGAGCCCTCACATGGCGCCGCAGAAGGACGGGTCCTGGGTACGTCAACCAGGCTGGCAATGAGGTCCCCGAGGACGACTTCCGAGGGAATGAGAACATCCTCTCGTGGGGAGTAGCATTGGTTGCCGTACACAGGAGGGAGCGGATAGAATGGAGCGCAGTTGGAAGGACCTCCTGCCACCGGGAGACTGGAAGGCCCTTGGATTTCAGTGCCAGTAGGACAGCCTTCCAGACTGTAGCATTCTCCCTTTCCACCTGTCCGTTACCCCTAGGGTTGTAGCTCGTGGTTCTACTAGAGGCAATCCCGAATGAGAGCAGGAATTGCCTCAAGTCGTTGCTCATGAACGACGAGCCCCTGTCGCTATGAATATAGCAGGGGTACCCGAACAGGGTAAAAAGCTCACTGAATGCCTTGATGACGGTGGCAGTCAACGTGTCCGCACAGGGGAAAACAAACGGAAACCGGGAAAATTCGTCTATTATGTTAAGAAAATAGACATTCCGATCCGTTGAGGGAAGGGGGCCCTTAAAATCTACACTCAGCCTCTCAAAAGGGCGAGTGGCCTTGACCAAATGTGCCCGGTCTGGTCGATAAAAGTGTGGTTTGCATTCTGCGCAAATCCGACAACTTCTAGTAACTGACCTGACCTCCTCCACCGAGTAGGGTAGGTTGCGGGCTTTTATGAAGTGGTAGAGTCTGGTGACTCCAGGATGACACAGATCATTGTGGAGAGCCTTCAAGCGGTCCTCCTGCATGATGGCGCATGTTCCGCGCGAGAGGGCATCCGAGGGCTCATTGAGCTTCCCTGGACGATACATAATATCGTAATTATAGGTGGAGAGCTCAATTCTCCACCGCAAGATCTTATCGTTCTTGATCTTGCCCCTCTGCGTGTTACTGAACATAAACGCCACGGATCGTTGATCCGTGATCAGGGTGAACCGCTTACCTGCCAGGTAATGGCGCCAGTGTCTGACTGCCTCCACAATGGCCTGAGCCTCCTTTTCCACCGCTGAGTGCCGAATCTCTGGGCCTTGAAGGGTGCGGGAAAAAAACGCGACGGGCCTGCCTGCCTGGTTTAGTGTGGCGGCTAGGGCGAAGTCCGATGCATCACTCTCCACCTGGAAAGGGATGGATTCATCCACCGCGTGCATCGTGGCTTTCGAGATGTCGCTTTTCAAAACCTTGAAGGCCAATTGGGCCTCCGGCGTAAGTGGGAAGGTCGTGGACTTAATGAGCGGACGAGCTTTGTCCGCGTAGTTGGGGACCCACTGTGCATAATACGAAAAGAACCCGAGGCATCTCCTCAGTGCTTTCGTGCTAGCGGGCAAGGGAAGTTCAGTGAGTGGGCGCATACGGTCTGGATCAGGGCCAATGACCCCGTTTTCCACCACGTATCCGAGGATGGCTAACCTATGCGTACGGAATACGCACTTCTCCCTGTTATAGGTCAGATTCAGGCGAGATGCAGTGCGTAGAAAGTGTTGGAGATTCGTGTCGTGGTCCTGCTGGTCATGGCCGCAGATGGTGACGTTATCCAGGTACGGGAAGGTAGCCCGCAACCCGTTCTGGTCCACCATTCGGTCCATAGCACGCTGGAAGACCGAGACCCCATTGGTGACACCAAATGGAACCCTGAGGAATTGGTATAGACGACCATCCGCCTCAAAAGCCGTATATTGTCGGTCCTCTGGGCGGATGGGGAGTTGATGGTAGGCGGACTTAAGGTCTATGGTAGAAAACACTCGGTACTGCGCAATCTGATTGACCATATCAGAAATGCGCGGGAGAGGATACGCATCCAGCTGCGTGTATCTATTAATGGTCTGACTATAGTCGATGACCATCCGAGGTTTGTTCCCGCTTTTGACTACCACGACCTGCGCTCTCCACGGACTAGCACTGGCCTGTATGATCCCTTCCTTGAGGAGCCGCTGAACCTCAGATCTAATAAAGATCCGGTCCTCAGCGCTGTAACGCCTACTTTTAGTAGCGATGGGCTTGCAGCCAGGTACCAGATTTTTAAAAAGGGATGGTGTCGTGATCTTCAGGGTGGATAGATTGCACGCGGGGCGCTTTGGGCAATTTGGAGGCTGCGGCTGGTTCCCTACTGCCAGTGAAGGGAGTGGCCCACCGTACTGTAGGATCACACTCCTCATGTGGGCCATAAAGTTTAGTCCGAGGAGAATTGGCGAGCAAAGGTGAGGTAGCACAAGGAGCCTGTATTGCTCTTAAACTGTGCCCTGTACCTCAAGAGTTACCATACATTGTCCTTGGATCGGTACAGACCGGGACTGTGATGCCATGGAAATTGTCTGTTTGGCAGGGAGAACCCGGAGTCCACACCTTTTAGCAGTTTCAGGGTGTATGAAACTTTCGGTGCTCCCACTGTCAAACAGACAATTTACAGTTCTGCCACTAACCTTTACCTCCATCATGGAATGTTCCAGTCTGTAATGCCTGGTCTGATCCAGAGAGATCGACGCCACCGTTGGCCCCTGGGTGTCACTGCATGCTGCCGATGTGGATGCTGAGGACCCCTGCTGGTCGCTCCTAGTCGTCGTGGACCATGATGGCCGCCCCCATGAATCGCATGTGGCCGAGGGCTCCAAGCGCAGCGACTCCTGGTGGTCTTCCTCCTCCTCTGTCTGCCACGATGGCGCCGTCCTGAGATCGCACGTGGTCGGACCTCGTGGGTACTGCAGCGCCGAAAGAGATGGTCTCCGTTCTGGAGGGTTACAAGCTGCACTGCCGTTTTTAGGTTTGGACCTGCAGACTTTGCCGTAGTGGCCTTTTTTACCGCACTGGCTGCAGATTGCCGTTCTTGCCGGACACTGTTGCCGTGGATGCTTGGCTCCACCGCAAAAATAGCATCGCTGGCCACCTGGAGCTGCCGCCGTCGTCGAATCGATCTGGGAGCGCGGGTTCGCGGGGCGAGGAGGGAGCAGAGCTTGCTCCAACCACGTTGACTGCACGTGGTCCTCGGGGTACAGCGCCAAGCTCTTCGACGCCGCCTCCAACCTCACGGCCATCCCCATTGCCTGGGTCAAGTTGAGTTTCCCCTTTTCTAATAATTTAAGTCTGATGTACGAGGACCCTACCCCTGCTACGAACGCGTCTCGGGCGAGGTCTTACATGTACTGCTCGGCGGAGACATCCTTACAGTCACAACCCCTGGCAAGCTGCAGGAGTTCATTGGCGTAGTCTTCTATGGTCTCGCCCGACTGCCGACGTCGTGTAGCGAGGAGATAACGAGCGTGAATCTCGTTGGGTGGCGTAATGTACCTATTCTTTAGGAGTTCGACGGCACCCTGGTAAGTGGAAGCTGCACGAATGGCTAGGTAAATCGTGTCGCTTACCCTTGCGTGGAGGACCTGGAGTCTATCACTGTCTGTAGTGATAGCTACCGAGGCTGCCAGGTAGTCCTCGAAGCACTTCCACCAATGTTCGAACGTGTTAGCTGCACCGACCGCACGTGGGTCCAGTGTCAGACGATCCGGTTTTAGGATCTGTTCCATATTCTCAGTTAATGTATTAAATTGATGCACCTCAATGAGCACCCGGAAACAAGGCTTTAGAACTGAAGGCTTTAATACATTAACAATGAAACTACTAACACAAATTCACCCGTTCAGACTGAAGGGGTCCTGCCGGAGCAGGGGGTCTTATACCCTGCCACCGGAGGCGGGACCCCACTGGAGTGTGCCATGATAACACCCAGGACAGGTAAACACCCTATCCCAACAACATAGTACAACCCCCATAACAACAACACCCTAGCCCAACAGTAATACAATAACAACCCCAGTGGTGAACCAACGATGGTTCACCACAGTAAGACACTCAGTCAGAGTCGATGTAGAATCAATGGGCCAAATGGCCTCCTTCTGCACTGTAGGGATTCTATGATATGATTATTGTGGCAACAGCCTTTTCATTTTTGCCATATTCACTTTCTCTCTCTCTCCATCTGGCAGTAATTCAGAAGTTTGCAAGCTAATTCATCATTAAATACAAAGTAAAGTTTATTTATTAGTCACAAGTAGGCTTACGTTTGCACTGCAATGAAGTTACTGTGAAAATCCACTAGTCGTCACACTCTGGTGCCTGTTCGGGTACACGGAGGGAGAATTTAGCATGGCCAACTAGCCATTGTAAATGTTTGAGTTTTCCCCCATAGATCACCATGGTTTGTCTTTTGGTTCAGAGATGTTCTAAATTGTCATACGTTTAGACTCAAAATGCTGGAGCTTTTTCAGCTGTAAACTGTAATCCTTTAAATGTTCATGCTTTTCTTCTCCCTAGATCTTCACTGTTCAAAACAACTCATTTCTTATCTAACTCATTTTATAACCCTCAAAACGGTTGGACTCCTATCTTTCTCACCTTTTCCTTCTTCCCACTTTTAAGACTGAACTTTGCCATCATGCTATCACTACCCCTTGATTTGCCTGGTCCTCAGTGTTTTCAGTTCTGGTATTCTGCAATATTAACCTTGGGGTTCTCTGTTTAAAAAGTGCTGTTTGTGGATGTCTTTCGCAAAGAGAAGTCGATGCAACCAGTGGTCACGGTGGGTCACCGTCAACAAAAATATTGAATCAATGGTTTAGAAATTTAGCTGCCAGAGGACAGCCGGATATAGCAGGTAGACTTATTCACCTGCCCTGGCAGCTTAAACACCCAGAACCACCACTGTTAATCTGAGAAAGTATGAGCCCATGAACGGGAATGAACTGAAAAGCAGGATCAGGTTTGCAGACATTATGGACCACAGAAAGATAATGAGGATTTCGCTGACCACAATGTGCGAGTTCTCTCGTAGTATTTTCATTAAATCATCCTCTACGTTTAATCTGTGACTTTTTAGAACCGTATTTGTGAAGCAGCTTCTATGGGAACTGTAGGGTCCATTCATTCCTTTGAATAGACGAATACAGCACTAGTGCGATGAATTTATTTTATTGACCAGAATTTAAAATTAAATCATTACAAAAGTGAACAGAAAGAGAAAAAAGCTAAAGAGAGAGAGAGAGAGACTGTCTTCTTCTGCCAGTACTTTACTGATCAAAACAACTCAAAAACAGACTGCTTGCTGAACACACAGTTCCACAATGTATCCATCCTGAACTCGCAGCCTCACTGATGTTGTTTATGAAAAACTTAGTTTGGCTGATGAAAAAGCCTGCTTTTGTTGGCATTATACTTTCAAAAATGCAGTTAATTTTCTCGCTAACCCAGCATGCCTTCTGAGTCTTAAAATGTAGTCAAGTTCAATCTGAGTTAGTTAATTTTTTAAGCTGAGCATTTAAATGTAATTGCATCGGCAGAAATATCTTAAAATGAAGCCTTTGCATAAATGAAGCAAACCATACACAGACTCAACAGAGTTGGATGTTGCCATTCCAGACCAGATTAAACTGCTAAATCAAACATAGACTTGCAGAAGCCAGGGATGCTCTGTTTTGGCTTGTGAGATTTTGTCAGCTCCCATGAACTAGATAATAGGGCAATGGGCAAAACTGGACGACTTCTCACCCTCAGGCCCTGGTCACAGAGTGTGGGAAACAGACTTGTGTTTCCTGCCTTCTGGAAGCTGTTGGGCAGCATCAGAGCCAGAGTCAGTGTGTGACTCTGTGCTACCACAGCTGGATTACAGAGACTCTTTCTTTAACTGCCACCTCTGATAAGCCAAAAAACACAGGGAGCAAAGCTTCTTCTCTCAGCAGTTTAAAAATCTCTCTAGTTACCCTCTGCTGACCCCTCTGATGTGAATATCAGGAGGAAAAAATGAACACGAGGGAGTGAATGACCAAATATGGAGTGACAGTGGGGAACGTTAGTCAGCGCAGCAAGATTTGCGGGTTGTCCTCTCATCAATTCCTCCTCAGATTAAAAGGCTCTCTGCATTCCGGCAGCCCCAGGTTTCCCACTAACCCGTTAAGCTGCTATTTACTCAACTTTGTGTTTTGCTCTGATTCATTGAATTTCAATTGTATGTTGCAAACCTCTCCAGTAAGACCATAACTGCAGTAAATGTAAGTAAATCCGCCATTTATGAGCAATGGAAATAATTTGATTTGATTTGATTTATTATTGTCACATGTATTAGGATGCAGTGAAAAGTATTGTTTCTTGCGCGCTATACAGACAAAGCATACCATTCATAGCGAAGGAAAGGAGAGGGTGCAGAATGCAGTGCTCCAGGCATAGCTAGGGTGTAGAGAAAGATCAACTTAATATGAGGTAGGTCCATTCAAAAGTCTGAAGGCAGTCGGGAAGAAGCTGTTCTTGAGTCAGCTGATACGTGATCTCAGGCTTTGTGCTTTGGAATTGTTTGTCTCATTGACGTGGGCCGTATTACTGAAAAGGTTGGGAACCACTGCTCTGGTCCATATTTCAACCAAATCTTCCTTCCCAAGACAGATTGTTGTGAAAACGTGATAACTGTCATTAGACCTTCTCCCTTTCAGATGTCCAGGGTCACAAATACACCTTCCAAGTGAAATAATGATTACCTCTGCCACTGAAAATGGGTGGAGGTAGTGTTTACACCCTTGTTAGTCTGTAAAGAATGGGGGGGGGGGGCGGGTTCCGCTCCCATTTTCAGGGGTTGGGAATGACAGAGGGGGCAGTGCCGGGAGAAGTGCCAGAGTGTGTTATGTAGCGTGGGGGTTTTGTGTGGGGGGTGGGGAAGGGGGGGTGCAGGGAGGGGAAGTGGATTTCTGTGAGAGAGGTACCAGGGCCGAGTTCCTGAGAGAGGGATATTCTGCGAAGAGGGGGTGCAGGGATTCATTTTTTCCCCAGTTCTATCAGGGCACCTGTAAAACCTAAGTCATTGGTCAGACAGACTCAACTAGACCCATCCCTTTCTCTTTTTTTGCCAAATTGTTTACAAATACAGCAGGAAAACTTGGTAACTCAGCAGATCGGTTATCCTGAGCTTTTCCCATGCGAGATAACACTTTATCAAAAAATGGCAAAATTCCTCCCAATATATCTCCAAAACTAATGGACAGATTTAAATGAAACCTGGTACACAGATAGGGTTGATGTCTCCTGGGAGAACTGATTAGTATTTGGCAAAAATGCAGATCCAGATCCTGCAATTATTTAAAGGATCCATTCATTAACACTGAGTAATCGTGAAAACTGACTTTTTTTAATGTTGTGGGTTGTTTGATTTAGAATGTTGTTGTTTGATTTAGAATGTTGTTGATTGTCTCATCAACTGTTGTGCAATTTGTCACAACAATCAAAATGTGAGCAGAGTTTTCAGAGCAGCTTGTGGGATATGGATTGGCCTTGCAGCTTCTTCAGTGAGATGGAAGCTCTTAATGAAAGATTCATTTTGTTCATCCTCATTGTTACAGATTATCAACTTGACATGGAAAAGGCTCAAGGAAGAGTTGCATAATTGTAAGAACATTTAGTCAATGCAGAGTGGCAGATGTAGACATTCTACTGAGTGTCCTCTTCATTTATTTCCTTATACTTCTTTCAGTTAAGTATACTATATTCACTGCTTATGACACAGATCCAAAGCAGATTGGGTCATTGTTCAATCTAAGAGCCTGACGCCAGGACTTGTCATCGTAATTAGAACCATAGAATCCCTACAGTGCAGAAGGAGGCCATTTGGCCCATTAAGTCTATACTGACTCTCTGAAAGAGCATCTTACCTAGGTCCAAGCCAGACCTTCAGAGACTTGACCAGCCAACTACCTGATAATCACACAGGAGTTGAGACTTGGTCGACCCTTGGAACTTTGTAGATGACATACTCCTCATTACTGAACTAACCCAGTATCCATCAATATTGAATACGAACAATCCTGATTGTCTAAGATGCGTGTCAATTGCTGTAGCCATTTTAACAATTGGCTCTGGGGGCTTCACATTATTTCAATATCACTAAAATGTGCATTAGTAATCATAATTGATGGCAGCATGTAGGGCGATAGTGATGCCATCTCTGTAATGCAAAGTAACACTTCAAATTATTATTGCCTGGTCTCAGCACAGCTGTATTAGTGTCGAGACAAAATGCTGAATTTGACATTGCAGGAATATTATAGATGTTAATAAGTCAGTTCAGGTAAAACAAACAGAGACCAAAGCATTGCAGTTTGCATTAATAAGAAACTGTTACAGATATATTGTTATACAGCACACTTTGTTTTGCAAAAAGCCACTTCTTAAGTGCCTATAAATCAGTACTGGTACTCAAATGATCCAGTTTTGCCTACCTTTAATCAGCCTTGAACAACCATAACATCACACCATATATTTACACCTCCATTGCTGTCTTATTCCAATTCTCTGCCCCTATTCCATCCTTCTACATTCTGGAAGTAACCATCTGCCTGGCAAAGCATTAAATAGCGCATTGTCATTCTCTACACAAAACAAAGTTGTAAGCAGTGAACATTGTCATGAAAATAACAAATTCATTTTGTTAAAAAGTGTCTTTTGCACAAGCTGAGGTTTGGGACATTTAGATTTATGAGTATTCCCTCAGGGTTCTGAAGAAGTGACAGAACTATAATTGCAATCACTTCCATCTTTCAAGAGTCACCAATAAGACAGCAGTAAAATAGATGTGTTATTTTTTAGTTGAGTAATCTTAGGGAGTCAATATTGACATTATAAGGTTACTCCTGCAAATTGATTACTGCTATAATAATGGAGTATGTAATGCAATGCTTGTGAGTTGAAATAGGTTCCAAAATTCCTTAGTGTGCTTGGATTTCCAACAGTATCTCTCAAGTGGTTATTGGTGTTTCTGGCGGGCATGGACTGGTGGCTTCGAGAAATGCATGTGAAAAAGTATTTGTGTACATCTGACCCAAGGGAACTATCCAACTGGATGACATGGTGGCATGGTGGTTAGCACTGCTGCCTCACAGTGCCAGGGACCGAGATTCGATTCCAGCCTGGAGTGACTGTATGGAGTTTGCACGTTCTCTCCATGTCTGCGTGGGTTTCCTCCGGGTTCTCCGGCTTATCCCACAGTCCAAAGATGTGCAGGTTAGGTGGATTGGCCATGCTAAATTGACCCTTAGCGTGCCGAGATATGCAGGTTAGGTGGAATGACTATGCTAAATTGCCCCTTAGTGTGCCAAGATATGCAGGTTAAGTGGATTGGCCATGTTAAATTGCCCCTTATGTGTCAAAACATGGGTAAATTAGTTGGATTACCCATGGTAGATGCATGGGGTTACGGGGATAGGGCGGCGGCATGGTTCTGGGTGGGATGCTCTTTCGGAGGGTCAGTGCAGACTTGATGGGCTGAATGGCCTCTTTCTGAACAGTAGGAATTCTATGATTCTAAGTGACTCCTCATGCAGTCTGTGTGGTGAGCACAGGGAAACACTGGAGGGATTGCAAACTCAAGGAATTTTTGGGAATGTGCTGTACCAACATTTCTCCAAGTAACTTCCTTGTATACTGATTCTGCCACTCATTATAATGCTCAGACACATTTTTTGTAATCACGTACTTTGCCATGGCTCAAATTCCGACAGGTCAGGAATTTCTGGTCTATTCATTTGATTGTCGACATTACATTGTAATGACTTCTTCAGTTTTCAATACACATCAATGCTTTATCCTGTCAAACATCAGAGATGGATCAGCGTATTTTTAGAAGTCAAGCTACAAAGGACCACTGGGATTTTTCCAATTTGGCTGAAATGTACAGAAGTATTCACAACAAATAATGTAGCAGCCTAATACTCGTATTCAAGGATACCCTAGGGTACCATTTGGTTAAACAGTCTGAGTCGAGCAATTCATTCAGCCCGTCATATTTAATTATAGGAGTTCTACAAGGAGGAAAAGTTGTTTCAGCTTTTTATGATTCTTAATGCTTAATGTGCTACTTGTATTCTGGGGGAGGCAGTAGTTTAGTGGGTTATCACTGGACTGATCATGCGGACATCCAGGCAATGCTCTGGGGACCTGGGTTCAAATCCCACCACGACAGATGGTGAAACTTGAATTCAATTTTTAAAAATCTGGAATTAAAAGTCTACTGATGACCATGAAATCATTGTCGATTGTCGTAAAAACCCATCTGGTTCACTAATGTCCTTTAGGGAAGCGAATCTGCCATCCTTACCTGGTCTGGCCTACAGCAGCGTGGTTGACTCTCGAAAGCCCTCTGAAATGGAGGGCAGTTAGGGATGGGCAATAAATGCTGGGCCCAGCCAGCGATGCCCACCATCCTGTGTACGAATAAAAAAAAATTAATGCTGCTTGAACCCAGACAATTTCTGTCAGCAATTTGGGAAGCTGAAAAGTAACAGCTTGCGGCGCTCAAGCTGTGGCTGACAACCCAAGGGAAGAGAACAAGAGATACAAAAAAAGGGAGGCCCAACATCTCACTGCCCATCCGGACAGGTCTGGAATCCATACACCGTCACATCTCCATCTGCACTACCAACTAATTCCCTCATCCAACTTGAACTCAACTCCCAATGAAGGATCTAAAAGAGGACATTGTCAGACAAAGGTGAATTAATGTGAGAACAACCACGAAGGTGCTTAAAGCAACCAACCATATTACAAAACTGTTAGGCAGCCTCTCATCCATTGACTCCGTCTACACTTCCCGCTGCCTCAGAAAAGCAGCCAGCATAATCAAGGACCCCATGCACCCCGGAAATACTGTCTTCCAGCTTCTTCCATTGGGAAAAAGATACAAACGTCTGAGATCACGTACCAACTGACTCAAGAACAGCGCGCAAGAAACAATACAGTGACAATAATAAATCAAACCAAATTTTTAAAAAAGCTTTTCATTTAACCTTGTTTAACCAGGACTCTGCTGGAATGAAAGGCCATGACCATGTGGAAGTAGAATGGAAGTTACTTAGCAGACAACACTATGGTCCAACAGTCTAATAAGGATTTAAAGATAGTCCGAACAACCATTAATCTCCCCTTGCCTGGATGAGTGCAGCTCCAATAACACTGAAGAAGCTTGAAGCCATCCAAGACAAAGCAACCCACTTGATTGCTACCCCTTCCACAGACATTCGATTCCTCCACCACTGACGAACAGTGGCACCTGTGTGTACCATCTACAAGATGCATTGCAGGAACTCATCAAAATTCCTTAGGCAGCACCTTCCAAACCCATGACCGCTACCATCTAGAAGACCAAAGGTAGCAGACACCACCACCTCTAAGTCACTCACCTTCCTGACTTGGAAATATATTGCCGTTCTTTCACTGTCACTGGGTCAAAATCCTGGAACTCCCTCCCTAACAGCACTGTGGGTGTACCTACACAGTAAGAGTTTTAACTCAGAAAGAGTTTCAGACAGTCAACCGTAATTGATTAAGTCATGATATCATCATAGAAAGATTAAAAGCACTACAAGGAGATGTCCTCTCCTCAAGATCTTCAATACTTGCATAATCCATGATATACAATCAGAAATGAAGGTAAACTATGTATGCAAAATTCAATAAACCTTTAATAAAGGATTTGCAATGTATTTTGTGCACTGGGCTGAAACTCTTTTCTTTTGGAGATCTCTACTGCCTCCCAAAGACGCACAAGGCAAACACACCCGGCCGTCCCATCGTATCGGGCAATGGGACCCTGTGCGAGAACCTCTCCGGCTATGTCGAGGGCATCTTGAAACCCATTGTACAAAGAACCCCCAGCTTTTGTCGCGACACTACAGACACATCGACACCGATGTACCTACACCTCAGGGACCTCAGCAATTCAAGAAGTGCAGCTCACCACCACCATTCTCAAGGGCAATCAGGGATAGCAATAAACACTGGTCTAGCCAGCGATGCTCTCACTCTGTAAACAAATTTTTAAAAAATACAGTGCATTATTCGGGCTTATGAGTGCCCTTGGCCATAAATAAATGGTGATATAAGAGAGAAGAATTAATGAAACTTCTGCAAATTAGATTTGAAGGCTGGATGTGGAATGTTTCTTGGGAGGATGAAACTGGTTGGGAAGAACAGCTTGAGATACAATAAGGAAAAGATCAGGTAAAAGTGATTGATCAAAGAGAGGGTACTTGTGTAGATCAACAAGAAAATTAAGGTGAATGGCATTTAAGACAAACTTTTCACCCCATAGTTTAGTCAAATAACTCAACATCTTATAGAATATTTTGAGATAATGGGTGAAATTTTCTGGTCCCGCCTGCCACAGGAATCGTAGCAGGTGGGACAGAAAATTCAGTGGACCATATAAAGGTCTGTTGACCTCAGGTGGGAATGTCTGGTCTTGGGGCGCGTGCGGCTGGAAAACCTTGTCTGATATCATTTTTTATAGAACAAAATGGTCTTGTCAATAATCCATCCAGATCCACCCTGGGAAAGGGTATAAAGTAAAAGACTTTGGGATAGTTAATTGCAATAGGTCTTGGAGAGAAACTCCTGAGGGTACATCTATACTGATACTCTTGGGTAAGTCGTATAGCCATGAGACACCAAGAAGAAAAGAGAAAGGAAAAAGAATGAAAGAGCTGTCTGGGCATGTAAGTCATCCTGTCCGATCTGGACTAGAACTCCTGGTTTAACACAGATGTATGTCTTTGCCATAACTAATGTGGAATATTCCATCTTAAATATAATCACCATATTGGTTGCAGTCAACTGTAATTGATTAAGTCATGATATCATCATAGAAAGATTAAAAGCACTACAAGGAGATGTCCTCTCCTCAAGATCTTCAATACTTGCATAATCCATGATATACAATCATAAATGAAGGTAAACTATGTATGCAAAATTCAATAAACCTTTAATAAAGGATTTGCAATGTATTTTGTGCACTGGGCTGAAAATTCAATCTTTGTTGGTGTACTATTGAAGATTAGAACATTGAAAAATTGACATTAAAATTATGATTTTACCATTAGTAATGAAAATTCAATTTTCAAGCCTTAAACTTGGAGGTGTATAAAATAGGAATGTAACATCCTGTCAAATATTTTGATTTTAGGCTATGTGATATTCCGTGAGGGAATCTTGATGTGACATATGGGAAAAATGACTACTGAGTTACACTGGAGGGTTAAATTCAGAGCAGAGATTTGTTTTAAGTGGATGGCATGAAATTAAGCAACTCCAGTTCTTTACCAATCTGCAGTCAAATATGCTGGTGGGCTCTTGGGGAGAGTGGGGTGAGGTGAGGGGAGTGGGGTATAGTCCTCGGTATCTGATTGAGGGACCCAGAATCAGGAAGAGGGGGGCTCACTCAGAGCAAACTCTCAGACCTTGCTTTTGAGGCTCCCCTAAGCCACCCCCCCCACCCCCCCACCAACCCATGATCCCCATTACACAACTTCCATCCAGCCCTCACTCCTGCCTGGCCAGGGTACCTTGTCAATCCTGGGTCTCTGATGAATGCATTGCCAGAGCTATCACAGCTCCCCTGGGAGCACTGCTTGCAATGCATAACTGCTGGCCTCCAATCGGGTGAGATATTCATGCCAAGGTCCTTGATAGTGGCGTTTGCTACCAAATAAACCTGTTGGACTTTAACCTGGTGTTGTTAGACTCCTTACTGTGTTTAACCCAGTCCAACGCCGGCATCTCCACATCATGAAGGTCCTTGATGCCAGGGAAGGCCCAATGAATGGCAGGCCTTCACCCACACAAGGCAACACAGGGTTCTCGCCAGCTCTCCAGTTGGCAGGTGTGACCCCAACACCTGAATTAAATACTGTCCCATGCGTCCAGGACTGCTGCCTAGTCCAAAGGAAGAGAATGTTTTGGATCTAATTTTGTGGAATGTTACAGAACAATTAGCTAATGTGAGGGATGGGGAACATGCAGAAAGCAATCAGAAGAACATATGAAAAATTGAGAAGTTTTTTTTAATTTGTTCATGGCTGGGCCAACATTTATTCCTGAGGCCATTTAAGAATCAACCACATTGCTGTGGATCTGGAATCACATGTAGGCCAGACCAGGTAAGGATGGCAGATTTCCTTTCCTAAAGGGCATTAGTGAACCAGATGGGTTTTTACAATCAGCAGTGTTTTCATGATCATCATTAGAATTTTAATTCTAGATTTTTATTGAATTCAAATTTCTCCATCTGCTATGGTGGGATTTCAACCCTGGCTCTCTGGATTACTAATCCGGCAACAATGCCACTATGCCAATACCTCCTGTGACAGTTATGGGAAACACAGTAAGAAGTTTAATAACACCAGGTTAAAGTCCAACAGGTTTATTTGGTAGCAAATGCCACTAGCTTTCGGAGCGCTGCCCCTTCGTCAGGTGGAGTGGAGAAATGCTGACAAACAGGGCATATAAAGACACAAACTCAATTTACAGAATAATGATTGGAATGCAGTCTTTACAGGTAATCAAGTCTTAAAGGTATAAACAATGTGAGTGGAGAGAGCATTAAGCACAGGTTAAAGAGATGTGTATTGTCTCCAGACAGGACAGCCAGTGAGATCCTGCAAGTCCAGGCAAGCTGTGGGGGTTACAGATAGTGTGACATGAACCCAAGATCCCAGTTGAGGCCGTCCTCATGTGTGTGGAACTTGGCGATCGGTTTCTGCTCAGCGACTCTGCGCTGTTGTGTGTTGTGAAGGCCGCCTTGGAGAACGCTTACGCGAAGATCAGAGGCCGAATACCCGTGACCGCTGAAGTGCTCCCCAACAGGAAGAGAACAGTCTTGCCTGGTGATTGTCGAGCGGTGTTCATTCATCCGTTGTCGTAGCGTCTGCATTGTTTCCCCAATGTACCATGCCTCAGGACATCCTTTCGAGACTATGGCCTCAACCGGGGACTTTGGTTCATGTCACACTATCTGTAACCCCCACAGCTTGCCTGGACTTGCAGAATCTCACTGGCTGTCCTGTCTGGAGACAATACACATCTCTTTAACCTGTGCTTAATGCTCTCTCCACTCACATTGTTTGTACCTTTAAGACTTGATTACCTGTAAAGACTGCATTCCAATCATTATTCTGAAAATTGAGTTTGTGTCTTTCTATGCCCTGTTTGTGAGCATTTCTCCACTCCACCTGACGAAGGGGCAGCGCTCCGAAAGCTAGTGGCATTTGCTACCAAATAAACCTGTTGGACTTTAACCTGGTGTTGTTAAACTTCTTACTGTGTTTACCCCAGTCCAATGCCAGCATCGCCACATCACAGTTATGGGAAGTCAAATTATGAAAAGTACTTGACATGAATAAAAGACAATTAAATGTGATAAAGTGAGATAAAAATACAAAGGGACTTTCAAGGGGTTCTGTTGAGCACCTTGGGGGTTACATCTGGTTTCCAGTGATCTGGAAATTGGAAAATTTGAGCTAATTAGTTTTAGTGCAGTTGGTTCATGGATGCATATTGGGCAGGATGCAGAAAGTATTAAACACCATTTTTCTCCTCCCCTTTACATTTTCCTGTCACAATGGCGTCTCTATTTTAATTCTAATTCTAATTCTCTTCCTGCACCTAGTGGTGCACGAAGGCAGATTTTCGTCCGTTTCAATAGCTAGTAATTCCCTGGAACTGGTCATTAGTCTGTCACCAGCGGCTTATAGCTTGAGGGCGTGACTCCACATCAAGCGGCACGGTGGCAGTGGTTAAGCACTGCTGCCTTACAATGCGAGGGACCTGGGTTCGATTCCTGGCTTGGGTCACTATCTGTGTGGAGTTTGCCCCGTGTCTGCGTGGGTTCCCTCTAGGTGCTCTGGTTTCTTCCTATAGTCCAAAGATATGCGGGTTAGGCAGATTGGTCATGCTAAATAGCCCCTTAGTGTCAGGGGGCCTAGCTAGGGTAAATGAATGGAGTTATGGGGATAGGGCCTGGGGGGGGATTGTGGTCGGTGCAGACTCGATGGGCCGAATGGCCTCCTTCTGCACTGTAGGATTCTATAAGCGTGGCTGACCAGGTGTCTGTCCCACTTTTACTGCCAACTATTGATGTAACTGGAAGAATTTGTAGGTTGACACTCAACCTATTTGGCCGCATTATGAACACACCTTCCTTGGCCATCAAGTCCAGTGTTGGGACTTGAACCCAGAGTTCCTGGCTCAGAGAGAGGGACAATTCACATTGCGCTACAAGACCTTTGCTCTCTATTTTAGGTCTGTGATTAAAATAACAGTTGGGTCCTGGATGTGATCATTGATGACCAATCTGAATCATCAGTGTATGGAGTGTTCTCCCCTCCTGGTCAAATACTGCTGGAAAGAAGTGGGACATCAATGGGCAGATCCCCTGGGCAATAATCTGCGACAGCGCAGAGTCGCTGAGCAGAAACTGATAGCCAAGTTCCGCACACATGAGGATGACCTAAACCGGGATGTTGGATTTATGTCACATTATCAGTGACCCCCACAGCTTGCCTCCTGGACTTGCAGGCTGTCCTGTCTGGAGACAATACACATCTCTTTAACCTGTGCTTAATGCTCCCTCCACCCACATTGTCTGTATCTTTAAGACCTGGTTGGTTGTAGGGATTCGCATTCTAATCAGTATTCTGTAACTTGATTTTGTGTCTCTGTGTGCCCTGTTTGAGAGCAGATTTCCACTCCATCTGACGAAGGAGCAGCGCTCCAAAAGCTAATGGTATTTGCTACCAAATAAACCTGTTGGACTTTAACCTGGTGTTGTTAAAACTCTTACTGTGTTCACCCCAGTCCAACGCCGGCATCTCCACATCAATATTAACCACGCCAGACAAGGTTAAAATCACACCCGGTCGCATTACCACTGCTGCATATCTCTTCTATGGCTGTCCAAGAAACTAAAATAAAAATGTTTCTCTATTTCCTGGGAATGCTATTAATTTTACCCTGTACTCAGAGTCTGAGAGATAGGGACAGAGGGAGTTAGTGTGAAACACAGAAGCCAAAAATATCCAGATTAAAAAAACAACACCCAAAAATGTAATATCCACCTCACAGTTTGAAACCGAGTCCTACAGCTGGGATGAAGGAAGCTTTGTCCTTGCATAGCTTAGAGCTTTGAGCCATGGCAGAAAACCAGGAGCTTGTGACAGATTTTTGAGTGTGATTTTCATTCAGTGAAATTTAAAATTATGGTATTTTTAGTTGAAACATGTCAGAATTGTGAATTTCAGAATAATCAATGAAAATTGGGAAATGAATTGGCAAATGAGGCAATGACATTGTCTTCAACACAGTCTAAATATATCATAGCACAAAAACCAGGGGCAATCAAATCTCTGGAGACCAGAAAGAAAGTTAAAAGTAGAAAAGAGAATTATCAGTGTCGATGTGGCAGTGGGGAGAGCGACTGAGTAACCAATTAAGTAAGTGTGTGATATCACTGAGAAAGCATAGGATATCTGTCATGGAAAATATTTCCTAAATAAAGATAATTTAACAGGGAAACCATCATGTTTGTTATGTTACAGCTTGCAATGCATGAAGAATATTATCTCAGTGTGGACTGACCAGGACATTTTTACCTCGTGCCCCTTCTTTTGGTATCTTAAGTCCAGCAGCAACCAAGCTGATCAGAGTGGAAATGTAGATACAAGAAAGATGGCAGTGACTCTCCCATCCCACTGCTTGGCTTTTGTAGTGCAGTGAGTTGAGAGACTCGAGTGGTGGCCGTTTTGCGGGCTCCCTGCTGGACGCTATGGCCTCCACGATTCTCCAGCAGCCAGATTTCCACCGCTATAGGGCATAACTATAGGGTTCGTGGTGAGAGATATAGGAAGGATATCAGAGGGAGGTTCTTTACGCAGAGAGTGGTTGGGGTGTGGAATGGACTGCCTGCAGTGATAGTGGAGTCAGACACTTTAGGAACATTTAAGCGGTTATTGGATAGGCACATGGAGCACACCAGGATGATAGGGAGTGGGATAGCTTGATCTTGGTTTCAGATAAAGCGCGGTACAACAGCGTGGGCCGAAGGGCCTGTTCTGTGCTGTACTGTTCTATGTTCTATATATTAGTGCCACGTCAGAAATCGGCGCAGAGCTGAATAAATTATTCAAATCCTCATCAGCATGTATTTTAAAGGTAATTAGTGGGCCCAGGACTGAGGTCTCCAGGCCCACTAGCCTCTCCCCTTCCTCGCCAGGAGCATTTCACTCCAGTGGGGTTTACAGCAGCTCCCCACTTGCGGGGAGCTGGTGCCCAAACCCGCTGGCAATCAAGGCCCCCCGAGGGTCGGGCACTGCGGTGTGCCCCCTGGGCAATGCCACATTGGCAGTGCCAGCCTGGGCCACTAGCACTGCCCAAGGGGCAAAGTGTCAATTCCCAGGGGGCACCTTGGCACTGCCCATCAGGCATGGACAGTGCCAAGGGGGGGGGGCAGGGCCTAATGGGGTGGGGCCTTTGAGGGTGCGATCGGTGGGGATGGGGGAGTCCCACTGCCACTCTGCATTTGGGCTGAGTGACAGCGGGAGGGAAGCTAGTGTTCGGAGCTGGCCACCGTGGTGGGTGGGGGGGGGGAGGGGGGTGTCGGTGGGGGGAGGGAGGGGGGTGGTCAGCTGCTGGAGGTGTCGGGGCTTCTGGATGGGGAGGTCAGAACTGCGGGGGTAGTGGGGAGTGGCGCCTGTCAGCAGGGACTGATTGGAAGGTCGGGGCTGCGGGGTGGGAGGAGGACATCGAGGTGGGCTGGGAACTGGGGTGGGGAGGTGGTCGAGGCTGGCCCGGGCACGTTCGGGAGGGCATCGATTGGGTTGTAGGGGAGGGGGGGTGGGTGGCGTGTGGGGGGCGTTTGCACAGCCGGTGATGCGGAGTTCATGAGGCGGGCCAGTGATTGAGCCGGCCAGCTATCGGGAGGCCGGCAGTGCGGGGCCGCTGCGCCTGTACTGACAGATCGGCACATTCGCAGTGGCCCGCTCAGCGCTATGCTGCCGGCCTCTCCAGCAGCATGCTGCTCTTTGAATTTCAGCATGATTCACGCTGAGCCACTCGGCAGTGCACCGAGTGTGGGAGATTCATTTTGAAAATCCTGCAGAAAACAAAAACGCGTGATTTACTCCAGTTTTTATACAAATTCAATACTTAAGGTGTTTTTTGGGAGAACCGCCCCCGATATCTCCGGAAACAGAACACTCAGCATTTTAAAATATTTTCCTATTAACTATTTCCAGTTCAATCCTCCATGTCTATTTCAGTGGCGTTAAGCAAGTTGGTAGTCAGGAGCAGAATGATAATGATCATCTGTCTCACTGCAGCATGCTGCCATTGATCAGTTGTAATATGTTACATTCATGGTATTGATACAATTGATACATACAGTTGTGCACCCCTGCGGGTTGTAATTGGCAACTTTGTGTTGATGCTGCATGGGGTTCTTAATGTTTCAACTTCAGTGAACAGTGAAGAGATTGATCTGGTCTGGTCGGGAAAATTGGAGTAAATTTCCCAGTCTCTGTGGCGATTGGGTTATTTGGACACAACAATTTCAGGAACATCAGGCCGAGATGAGTGCATGTCCCAAACCCAAGTCTCTGTCCATTGGCATTAATGGATGGACTATTGGGTGACTCAGTTACAGATCTGCTATTTTCATAGAATCGTAGAATCCTTGCAGTGCAGCAGGGGCCATTCGGCCAATCGAGTCTGCACTGGCTCGAGAGTATCTTGCCCAGGCCCTCTCCCCCACCCTATCCCTATAACCACACACATTTGCCATTGTTAATCCCTCAAACCCACACATCTTGGGAAACTAATGATTAGTTTATTATTAGTGACACTAACAAATAAACTTCAAAACTTTAAACTGTAGAACACGATGGTGAAATACTCAACACACACCCATGAGTTAGTTAGAAGGCCTGAAATATCTTTAAGTTTAAGCTTTATTAACAAATCATTTGCAGAATTCTGTGGGTGTTATCTATTGAAGCGGTTTCCTACAGCTGAAAATCAACCTACATAGCGTCACAGCAGGCTGACAGGTTGTGGTAAACCACTGTAGCTTATTGCGTGTGTGTGTGTGTGTGGGTGTGACATGCCTGGACATGCCCCTGCCGGTTCTGCCTGAGACTCCTCCCCCCTGGTCCAGGTATAAAGGTGACTGCTCCCCACCCCCCTGCCTCAGTCTCTGGACCAGTTCATCGGCATAGGTGTGCTCCAAGTCTTTTGCGAATAAAAGCCTATTTGTTCTAGCATACAAACTAGTCTTTGCTTGATTGATAGTGCATCACAGGTAAGGCCAGTTGGGTTGGAGGGAATCAGGAATGGTGGGATCTGGGGGACAAGAACAGGACACCACATTTTATTTTTTCTCCAACAATCTAGCACTACCCCAGTAATGCACTGAAGTGTCAGCTTGGAATACATGATCAAGTCCTGGCAAAAACAGAGCCCACAATCTTCTAAAGTGGAAACAAAAATTTGCAGATGTGCCAACAAATGGTTAAGCGAATGTTGTTCTCCCTTAGATCATTATCTAGAGTCCAAATTCCCTCTTAAGTTTAAGTTTTCCACCTCTTTGTGTTGCAAGTAGGCTTGCATTAACGCTGCATAGAAGTTACTGTGAAAATCTCCTAGCTGCCACACTCCGGCACCTGTTCAGGTACACTGAGGGGGAATTTAGCACAGCCAATGCACCTAACCAGCAAGTCTTTCGGACTATGAGAGAAAGCCGGAGCACCCAGAGGAAACCCTCGCAGACACAGGGAGAATGTGCAGATTCCGCGCAGACTGTGACCCAAGCCAGGAATCGAACTCGGGTCCCTAGCAGAGCTAACCACTGTGCTACTGTGCTTAAAGGTAGAACAGGAGTAATAAGAACAAGTAATTCAGAATCTTAGAAACCCTGCAGCACAGAAAGAGGCCATTCGGCCCATCGAGTCTGCACCGACCACAATCCCACCCAGGCCCTACCCCCATATCCCTACATATTTTACCCACTAATCCCTCTAACCTACGCATCCCAGGACACTAAGGGCAATTTCAGCATGGCTAATCAACCTAACCCACACATCTTTGGACTGTGGGAGGAAACCGGAGCACCCGGAGGAAACCCACGCAGACACGAGGAGAATGTGCAGGCAGTGACCCAAGCCGGGAATCGAACCCAGGTCCCTGGAGCTGTGAAGCAGCAGTGCTAACCACCGTGCCACCGTGCCGCCCACGAAGAAGAAAGGTTCCGTTTTGATCAAAAGGAGCACAATGTAAAAAAAGGGAGAAATTTAGATTTATTCACAACATTGTAGCATAGGACAACACAGAAGGAGGCCATTTGTCCCATCATACCTGTTCCAGCTCTTTGAAAAGGCTATCAAATTAACCCCACTTCCCTGCTCATTCTCTCCTGTTAGTTTTTCCACTTGAAATATATTATTGCCTTTAAACTAGCAGGACTTTAACATCATTTTAAAGGTACAAGTGTGGCATATCAAAAATGCATTTATCTATCTTGCATGAGAGACCATTTCAACTCAGCTCATAAAATTACTTGTATGATTGATTATTGCACTTGGCAAGCCTTATCGGTAATACATTTCACCACACGAGTTAAAACAAGCTGAGTTCCTCTCAGAAATAGGGTCAGAACTTTATATATTCAAATTGACTCTCTAAAGTAAGTGTTCAAAGAGGACATGTTGTCATTAATGATCTAGATACCCAACCAGTGCCAGAGTTTCTTGAAGCATCATTCCAATGCCAAGAAAATGTCAATTTCCTTAAAATGTTTAGAGAAGAGCTTTGTTATTGTAATCTGAAAATTCAGCTATAAAATATGAGCACATGCCCACAAATAGGCATCTCAGGCACCTTTGTTATTACAGACAAAGTCACAATTGAGACATAGCCAATCGCTTATTTAATTGAATGCAAGGAAAATGGATGTAAAATAAAAGATCTCAGGCGTTTGCAACTCATTTGATAATATCTATAGAATCGATAGACTCTCTACATAGCAGAAAGAGGCCTTTCAGTCATTCGAGTCTGCACCGATTCTCCGAAAGAGCATCTTACTACCCAGGCCCAGTATCCCTCCCATTCCTGTGCATTTACCATGGCTAATCCAACTAGCCTACACATCTTTGAGCACTAAGGGGCAATTTAATGTTAGCCAGTCCACCTAACCATAGAAACCCGACACAGTGCAGAAGGAGGCCATTCGGCCCATCGAGTCTGCACCGACCACAATCCCACCCAGGCCCTACCCCCACATATTTACCCGCTAATCCCTCTAACCTACGCATCTTAGGACTCTAAGGGGCAATTTTTTTTAAAACCTGGCCAATCAACCTAACCCGCACATCTTTGGACTGTGGGAGGAAACCGGAGCACCCGGAGGAAACCCACGCAGACACGAGGAGAATGTGCAAACTCCACACAGACAGTGACCCGAGCCGGGAATCGAACCCGGGACCCTGGAGCTGTGAAGCAGCAGTGCTAACCACTGTGCTACTGTGCCGCCACAGACAGGACTTAGGAAAGAACCTGCACACAGACAGGACTTTGGAAAGAAACCGGAGCGTAAGAACAGAAGAACATAAGAAATAGGAGCAGGAGTAGGCTAAATAGCCCCTCGAGCCTGCCCCGCCATTCAACAAGATCATGGCTGATCTGAAGCGAATCAGTTCCACTTACCCACCTGCTCCCCATATCCCTTAATTCCCTTATCGATCGGAAATCTATCTACCCGTGATTTAAACATATTCAACGAGGTAGCCTCCACCACTTCAATGGGCAGAGAATTCCAGAGATTCACTACCCTCTGAGAGAAGAAGTTCCCCCTCAACTCTGTTCTGAACCGGCCCCCACTTATTTTGAGGCTGTGCCCTCTAGTTCTGGTTTCCCTTCTAAGTGGAAAGAATCTCTCTACCTCTACCCTATCCAGCCCCTTCATTATCTTATATGTCTCTATAAGATTACCCCTCAGCCTTCTAAACTCCAACAAGTACAGACCCAATCTGTTCAATCTCTCCTCATAAGCTACACCCCTCATCTCCGGTATCAACCTGGTGAGCCTTCCTTGCACTCCCTCCAAGACCAATATATCCCTTCGCAAATAAGGGGACCAAAACTGCACACAGTACTCCAGTTGCGGCCTCACCAGTGCCTTGTATAGTTGCAGCAAGACCTCCCTGCTTTTATATTCTATCCCCCTCGCAATAAAGGTCAACATTCCATTCGCCTTCTTGATCACCTGCTGCACCTGCAGACTGAATTTTTGCAATTCGTGCACAAGGACCCCCAGGTCCCGCTGCACAGTAGCATAATGTAATTTTTCTCCATTTAAATAATATTCCAATTTACTATTATTTCTTCCAAAGTGGATAACCTCACATTTGCCAATGTTATGATGAAAGTGAGGTGGTGTGGGATAGAGGGAAAGTTGGCCGATTGGATAGGTAACTGGCTGTCTGATCGAAGACAGAGGGTGGTGGTGGATGGAAAATTTTCGGTTTGGAGGCAGGTTGCTAGCGGAGTGCCACAGGGATCAATGCTTGGTCCTCTGCTCTTTGTGATTTTTTTGAATGACTTAGAGGAGGGGGCTGAAGGGTGGATCAGTAAATTTGCTGATGACACCAAGATTGGTGGAGTAGTGGATGAGGTGGAGGGCTGTTGTAGGCTGCAAAGAGACATAGATAGGATGCAAAGCTGGGCTGAAAAATGGCAAATGGAGTTTAACCCTGATAAATGTGAGGTGATTCATTTTGGTAGGACTAATTTAAATGTGGATTACAGGGTCAAAGGTAGGGTTCTGAAGACTGTGGAGGAACAGAGAGATCTTGGGGTCCATATCCACAGATCTCTAAAGGTTGCCACTCAAGTGGATAGAGCTGTGAAGAAGGCCTATAGTGTGTTAGCTTTTATTAACAGGGGGTTGGAGTTTAAGAGCCGTGGGGTTATGCTGCAACTGTACAGGACCTTGGTGAGACCACATTTGGAATATTGTGTGCAGTTCTGGTCACCTCACTATAAGAAGGATGTGGAAGCGCTGGAAAGAGTGCAGAGGAGATTTACCAGGATGCTGCCTGGTTTGGAGGGTAGGTCTTATGAGGAAAGGTTGAGGGAGCTAGGGCTGTTCTCTCTGGAGCGGAGGAGGCTGAGGGGAGACTTAATAGAGGTTTATAAAATTATGAAGGGGATAGATAGAGTGAATGTTCAAAGACTATTTCCTCGGGTGGATGGAGCTATTACAAGGGGGCATAACTATAGGGTTCGTGGAGGGAGATATAGGAAGGATATCAGAGGTAGGTTCTTTACGCAGAGATTGGTTGGCGTGTGGAATGGACTGCCTGCAGTGATAGTGGAGTCAGACACTTTAGGAACATTTAAGCGGTTATTGGATCGGCACATGGAGCACACCAGGATGATAGGGAGTGGGATAGCTTGATCTTGGTTTCAGATAAAGCTCGGCACAACATCGTGGGCCGAAGGGCCTGTTCTGTGCTGTACTGTTCTATGTTCTATGTTCTATGTTATATTCCATCTGCCAGATCCTCGCCCACTCGCTCAGCCTATCCAAATCTTTCTGCAGACTTTCCGCTTTCCCACTCATCTTCGTGTCATCAGCAAACTTTGATACCCTACACTCAGTCCCCTCCTCCAGATCATCTATGTAAATGGTAAACAGTTGAGGCCCCAGCATCGATCCCTGCGGCACGCCACTGGTCACCAACTGCCAACCAGAAAAGCACCCATTTGTTCCAACTCTCTGCTTCCTGTTAGATAGCCAATCCCCAATCCACGCCAACACCTTACCCCCAACTCCGTGTACCCCAATCTTCTGCAGCAACCTTTTGTGCTCATTTCCACTCCATCTGACGAAGCACATTTCCACTCCATCTGACGAAGGAGCAGTGCTCCGAAAGCTTATGGTATTTGCTACCAAATAAACCTGTTGGACTTTAACCTGGTGTTGTGAGACTTCTTACTGTCATTTCACAGTACCAGATCTAAGATAACTCGCTCTCTCGTAGGTTCTGTAACATACTGTTCAATGAAACTATCCCGACAGCATTCTAAGAACTCTTCCTCAAGCCCTCCACGTCCAATTTGAGCACCCAGAGGAAGTCCATACAGGCATGGGGAGAATGTGCAAACTCCACACAGACAGCCACCCAAGGCCGGAATTGAAACCGGGTCCCTTGCGCTTGTGAGGTAAAAGTGCTAACCCACTATGCCACTGGGTACATGTTTTTGGATTTAAATTACAAATGATTCAAAGGCAAAAATAAAATAAAACATAAAATATAAAGTAACAGATTTTATAACTCTTGTATGTTACTGTAGAGAATCACAAATAAACAAAACAGCCCTATACATTAACTGCTGCCACAAATGATAAAAATGGGTTTTCTGGAAAAAAATGATTACATTGCCTGAAATTTATCACTGGTAATATTTCAATAGTGTTTCTTAATGGGCATGCAGGGAGGTAAATGTCCCTATATAACCTCTGTTTTGGAACATGACCATTACACTTCACACTGAACCATCCCACCACCTCTGAAAGGCACTGTAAATCAGTCACTCTGGGACTAAGAAAGAAATGTATTGATTCACAAGACCACACTTGCCTACTGCACCATTAATTTTCAAAGCTTCTGCTTTGCATCTTCTCCCACATTAAAACGGAGTAGCCTTCAGAATTATTCACATAAAGAGGCGTAGTGTCCAGGAAGAGAGTTTAAATGTTTCATTTGTTAAAAATATATGACAATGGTGTTAATTTTAAATGACATGATGATAAATTTAGAAAAAAGTTGCACTATCACACTGAGCACTTATAGATAAGCAATATCTTTAGTGAAGATGGTTCATAGTAAAATTTATTTATCATAGCCAGGCTGCCAGGGAGGCTATTAAAATTGAGATAAACACTACTTACAATACATAGCAAAATCCAAATGGACTTCAGCTAAAATTTATTCCAGGCACTAACATCCACCTTGTTATATATGAACGTACTTTTTTACTGGAATTAGTTGTCATATAACAAAGTTGTAAAAAAACTTTTTAAAAATCCTTCTTTCACTTTCTGTGTTTTATATATATATGCTAAAAATATCTTTTTAAAACATTTACAAAAACAATTAACCCACCCAAAGAATGTCTGCTGCCTCTACTCGCTGCAGCTAGACCAAAAAATAAGAGTGCACATAAATAAGGGCAGAAAGGCATCTGTCATCAGCACAGGTGATGTAAGTTACAGCACAATTGCAGCTCAGCGCTTCCATACTGGTAGCTTTCCGAACCTCAATCAAAGGTTCAAAAATGAACCAGGACTTCCGTGTTGCATGTTGCAGGGCATAATCGGCTTAAGCCGGCATTCAGGCCGGACATTACAGCATCTTCCCAGCTCTTCTTATCCTGTTTCTGTCTAGTCCTGGTCACTGTTTTCTTCAGGTCTTCCCATATTCAATTTCAACATCTTAGTTTCAGCATTTTGCAACTGCATCTCATTCTCTGGCGCTCTCTGGCCAGTGCGCTTTTCAAACACATTTTATTACTCTGGACAGGCCACCCTTTTTCATTACTCCAGTGCTGATTAGACTGCCTTCACTGCCAATATCCAATTTCCTCTTTGCATAACCTCTTCCATTAGCAACCAGGCCACATTCATACCCCTGTCAGGGTCTCTCCCTCTCAGCATCAACATGAAATACAAATGGGCATTACACTATCCATTTCACATCATGTGACTTATATCTTTCCTCGTCCAGAGTGCTTTTCAGTTTGCTAAAAAAAAACCTCAAGCAGCAACAAAGCATTTCTTCTCTATCCCATATTCCCCTTAATTGAGCATAAAACTTTTACCAACTTATCCATCAATGTTCATTTTTTTCTCTCTCAGCCTTGTATGTGCACTTCCTTGCTAAGCTAAAGATGTACCTCTTCATTTTTGTCTTAAGTGCCCAAAGTATACAAAAAGATAGACAATTACCACAAAGAAGTTGGCCATTAAACCCCCAACTTGTCTGTGCCTGTGCTATGCCAGAGAAATTCAAAATTAATAATAGCTCCCTCTTCTCTTTCCATAGTCATGTGCTTGGCTTTTTATATGGATACGATTTTTACTTAAAAGACCAAACGTTCTCTACCCTCATCCATTCCCCCTCTGGCAAAGTATCCCACGATCAAACAATATTCCACGTAAAGAAATATCTTCTAAGTTCACTTCGCACTGTCTTAGCAACAATTGTAAATTGATGATCATTATTATTTCCCTAATCAAAACCTGTCATAATTTTAATAAGCTTCATTAAATCACACTCTTTCGTTCTCCTTCTTTGTCCCAGTGGAAACAGTCCTAGCAACTCAAGACTCCGCTCATTATTATGGTTATTCATAAGACCATAAGTAAGAGCAGGAATAGGCCATCTGGCACTTTCAACCAACTTCTCCATGCAGCAAGGTCTGATTGTGGCTTTAACGCTGCTTTTCTGCCTGTCCCCAGTAACCCTGGACTCCTTTGTAGATTAAAAGTCTAACTCAGTCTTAAAGATATTCAATGACCATCTAACTCAATCTTGAAGATATTCAATGACCAAGCCCAACACTGCCCCTGTGGTAGAAAACTCCAAACACTAAAGACCCTCTGAGAAGAAATTCTTCTTCATCTGTTTTAATGGGATACTCTTCATTTTGAGACTGTGCTCCCTAATTCTCGATTCCCCCATGAGGAACCATTCTCTCAGCTCCTACCCTTTCAAGCTCCCTCAGGTTCTAATGGCTCAGAATGTTCATTCTCCACATGGTCATACCTGGAGGTAGCCTCCAAGAAACGCTGGGGGCCTTTCGGACGTTCCCATGTACCAAATACACAGGAATTGCCTGGGAAGTTTGGACGACTGCTGGGCAATTCCCCTGTGTCTGGAGTTCTCCAAAACTAAAGTCAGAGATATTGGATGGTTCTGACTCACTTACCAAAATGGTTACCCAGGAAAAGTTAGAAAGATTAAAATGAGTTCCTCCTGAATAACTATACTATTGGCACCCCCACCGCCAAATACTCTAAGTACCCAACTACCCCCTGCCTGATGCACCCCCAGTACCCTGACTAGCACACTCAACAACACCCACTGATCACCTGCACCTGACTACAACCTCCCCATTGCCCTATTACCCCCACCCTGACTACCTTCCTGACCCCCCAACTACCCCTCCAACATCCCAACTTGCCACACTGAATCCTCATTTACCGCCAACCCCCCAGCCACCTGACTACTCTCCTCTACCCTGCGACTACCTTACCGAGTAGACAGCCCCCAATCCACCCTACCTCCCTGAACCACTTACCTGTCACTCTATTCTCTTACCCACATATCTACTCTCTGTAGCTTGTCAAAGTGGCTTTGGTACTTTTAAACTTGATGGAATATGACAGTGCCATAAAAGCGGGGCGGGGTGGGGGGGGTGACTTGGATTCCCCCAGTGTTTCTACACTGTGAAGGAGGGCTACACTCTCCACATTTTTAAGGAGGCTCAATTTGGAAGTCCAGGTGAGAAATGCGGAGCTCCTGTGCAAGGTAAGTAAACAGCCACAGAATGGCAATCAAATGCTAATATCTTCCCCTTGGAGATTCAGCCTAGTATATTTCAAAAGATTGCTTCTCATTCTTCTGAGTGCCAATGAGTATAGACACTGTTGTAATATGCCTTTGAAAGATAGCAGCATAACATCACTAGAAGGGAAGTGTGTCAAATCATCCAGTCTTAGTTTCACTTTTGTCTTTGAGCAGAGGACAAACACACACAGCACTGCTGCCAACATTTTCTAGATTTCTACCTGTGGGTAAATGTTCTCATGTGCCTAGTCTCAATAAATGAACCCACAACATGTTCACCCAATCCCTTATGAGTAATTGGTGCTTATATCATGATAACACAATATAGTTCTCCGTGGTGGTTGAACAGCCTGGCAGAAAGATTAAGTATAGGTTTGACATGCTGAACAACCTTAAAGTTTATTTTTTTATTTTATTATTGCCACAAGCAGGCTTACATTAACACTGCAATGAAGTTTCTGTGAAAATCCCCACACACACCAGCACCTGTTCGGATACACTAAGGGAGAATTTAGCATGACCAATGCACCTAACCAGCATGTTTTTGGACCGTGGGAGGAAACCAGAGCACCTGGAGGAAACCCACGCAGACACGGGGAGAATGTGCAGACTCCGCAAAGACAGTGACCCAAGCGGGAATTGAACCCGGCTTCCTGGTGCTGTGAGGCAGCAGTGCTAATCACTGTGTCACCGTGCCGACCTAACCTTAGATCATGCTACATAGCATGAGGCAACCTTTGATGTTCTGCTCAGACTGAGTCACAGTGTTGGAGAGTGTTGGAACCACAGCATGGTGACTGTGCAGGATAGCTTTGCAGATACAATGCTGCATTAGTACTCAAATACAGAGCAGGAAGCAGATGGATCCACAGTAGTGAAATTGCAGTGCCTAGCCTGTCAATCAGTGAGTGGGACAGCATGTCAGAAGGACTGGCACCAACTTATCTCAGTTGGGAGAGGCAAATGACTAGGGTGTGTATGGACCGGATCGATAGCAAGTGAGGAACGATCAAATAAAAAAGTATAATAAAAATCAGGCCAGAGAAAGGTTCGAGTATTGACATTCATCCCAGGTACATGTCACATGCTGTTTCCTGGGGTAGAAAAGTCAAGTACTAGGAGACATAAGTTTAAGGTGCATTGGGAAAAGTTTAGAGGAGATGTGCGAGGCAAGTTTTTTTTACACAGAGGGTGGTGAAAGTCTGGAACGCGCTACCCAGGAGGTGGCGGGAGCAGGTACAAAAGCAGCATTTAAGGGGCACCTAGATGAATACATGAATGGGAATGGAAGGATATGGACTCCATAAGTGCATACGGTTTTAGTTTAGGCAGGCATCATGATCGGCGCAGGCTTGGAGGGCCGAAGGGCCTGTTCTTGTGCTGTACTGTTCTTTGTACTTTAGGAGTAGGAATATGAAGGGCATATTGTCAGAATGTTCAAAACATTCCCCAATGCTACTCAAGATGGATGTGGGTATGACACAATCCTCGTAGTTGATAAAGCTTACCTGTGCTAAAGACAATCTCAATTGTTGACACATTCACTGGAACACCCAAACCTAGCAAGACATGTGGAAGGTGTTGTCTTTTGCATGCACCAAGGGAATGCCTAGATTTCAAGCAATTATGCAGAAAGGACAGCAAAAGCTGATGTGGCTTTAAGAGCAGATTGTATGATATTACTAGCTTAAAGCAATAAAAATGACTATCCAGTATCCCATCAGAAAGATATACATGAGGTTATTGACAAACTGGAAAATGATGATGCTGTGCAAGGCAATTTGAAGAGTAGTGAACACATGTTTCACACCATCAAACTCATGGACAAGATACCATCACCCCATCCGAGATGTTGTCAAGATTCAAATTATCTGTCCCAAAAAGTCGGGAACTGCTCATTATTGGCCAATGCTGCCCCTGCAACTTCTAAAAGACATATACCATTGATGGGGAATCCATGTCATAAACCACTACTGCAAAATTTTCAGTGTACAACTGTTTACTAATTCAATGAGCATGATCCATAGTCCCAGAGTGCAAGCACATTCAATCCCCCGAGTGTCATAGATATTCAATGTCATTAACATTAAAGGCCCAGTGATCATGGATGCTGTGATCTCACACTAGTGACAATCCATGGAATTTGTCAAATCTCACATGGCAGATTGGCCTCAGACTTGTTTTTAAAAGTCGCCCATCATTCTGGAGTCTGAAACCTAAAATTCCTCAACAACTTCATCACTTACACATGGGCGTAGATCGGACGGGAAGACTCACAAGGTAGAGTTATTGGTCGGGTTTGAAAAATGACATTGACGTCATTGTCAAAAAGCATGAGGCATGTAAAGAGTTTATGCCAATTCTGCACCAATGATTCCACATGAAGTTCCCACCCATCCTTGATCCAAAATCACCTCTCACCTCTTTTATGTCTGTGCTACTGACTTTATCATCATCAGTGACTACTTTACGAGGTATCACATTATTTAGCAATTGAACAATGCATCAAGCACAACTATTATGCACAATCAAAGTGCTGACTTCCATTTATTTGATGTGCTTAGAAGGATTATTATGGATAACAGTCTGCAATTTATTGGTAAGCCATTTCAGGATATGTGTGAGAAGTGCAATATCAATCACACTACTTCATCTCCACATTTCCCTAGATCTAATGGCCTAGCTATTGAATGAATGATTCACATGGTGAAATCCCTAATTCTCAAAGTAGACAGAGCAAGCAAGATCTATTGCAATGTTACATCTGAAAGCAACGTGAATGCAACTATTCCATCAGCAGCAGAGCTCATGTTTGGCAGACCAGCGTGTACTAACTTACCGACCCTTATATATTCTACTCAATTAGAGAGCAACTTTTAAAACTTCAAGAGAAAATGACCGACATGTGTGCTAAAACTACAGAATTGGCAACAGGTTTGCATCCAGGATCCCACAGAAGGTATGTAGCTATCTACTGGGTTGACAAGGATTTATCTGGAATCAAGATCCAATGAAGTCATTACATACAAAGGACAAATCAGATCTATTCCAGCTACTCAACCACTGTGGAGTCCTATTGCCTTGAGGACAAGAACCAAATACAACCAGGAAAAATATCTAAGAATGACAACTCTGCACATCACAATGAGCAATTAAAGGAATCTCCAGACAAGGTTACAAGTTCTGGCTGTACCAGAAGATTACCTCCACACTTTAGAAACTCATAGATTCATCAGTTCTATGCACTTATGTAATGGTAACTAAACACAAACATGTATTGCAAATTGTTATACTTCTTTGGTAGCGAGGAAAGTATATTTTAAAAAAGGAGGATGTGCTGCCAGAAGTGTGTCATGCAATCCAGTCTTAGTTTCACTTTTATCTCTGCTGCTGATGCTTCAAGCTATCTAGCCAGGTACAAGTGTTCTCATGTGCCTAATGTTTACTCCAACCCTGCGAGTGACTTGTTATATCATTATAATGACATGATGTGCTCAACCTTTCCCTTCAATAATCCCTTCATCCAAGGAATCAACTGAGTGAACCCTTTCTGAAATGCCTCCAATGTAAGTATACTCCTCCCTAAATTTTCAGCTGGTATCATCTTGGTGAATGGACATAACGTCAATTATCATAGAACAAGCACAATTGCACACAGTACTTTTAACTTTTGAGCTAAAGCAATGTTGTGCATGCATTTACCTCTTAATTTTATTTATGAATTAATCTATATAATAGAGGTACATACGTCAGCATGCACAGAGGCCAGAACTTTCTGCTCCCCTGCCAATGGGATTTTAGGCAGGGGGGGCAGTGTGAAATTGAAGGAATGGGAGTCTCTCTGGGTTGCCATTCACCCGAGCCATGCAGTGATTTTATGCTGGGATGGGCAATGCCTCAGATGGGAAGCCTTACCCTTTGCCCAGTTGAGACCCGTTTCCCACCAGCCTCAATCTTTAGGCTAGTGGGGGGATTTCTAAGCATTGGAGAAGCCCAAAAAGAGAACAGACCTAGACCTCAGGCAGAAAGGTTTGGGGGGTCTCCATCAGAAGCCCCTTATGATTGCTGACGCCTCCCCCAAACCATTTAGGCGTGGTCACCACTGGATGTCCCTCTCCCACCCCCAGCCTTACCCCCAACAAGCCAATCACGCCGATGCACCATTATCCTTCAACTCCTCTCCACTCCCAATCCAAGGCATTCGCTATCCTCCCTTAAACTTGTCCACTCTTATCAGTGTTGTAGGTAAAAAACCTCTGACACTATTAGTGGATCAAAATGCAGGTTTATTTTCACAATTGTGGGAGAAATGAGGTTCCTAACAGTGGACCCCCAGCCTTCTCATCGAACACAAGTAAGAATAGAGTTTATATATGTCCCGGGCCCGCCCTCATTACATTGCAATTCTCTAAGATGTCTGTCATTGTTCATGGTGAGATTCTTGTTGTATTAGCAGTATCTTCCTCTGCGTAGTTTGTTCGATCTCCAAGGCCACGATTGTTTGTCATTTATATCCTTGAAACAACGTCATAGGTTTTGCACAAACAAGTTAACTAATATACATACAAGTTTGTATAATACATTATATCAGGATAAGATGAATAACGTATGATGAATATATATATATGAATCCATGGTTATACAAAGACAGAAGGCATACATGTCAACTCCATCGTGTTAAACAAAGGTACATGAAAATGGAGACTGTTTAGCTTATTTCGAGCTGGGTTAATTGCATTTCTTAATAACAAGTGGAGGCAACAAGAATAGCTATTCCTCTTATCTGGCACAGACATGAAAAACACTGAACTCTGACGAAAACATGAACTCTGCAGTGTTCTCAACAAAATCACAGAGTTCGGGTCTTAATGCTTAAGTGTGACAAAGTTCATTAACCCATTCCCGACTTCACAAGGAACAAAGAAGAACAAAGAACAAAGAACAAAGAAAATTCGGCCTTCAGCCCTCCAAGCCTGCACTGACCATGCAGCCCGACTTAACTAAAACCCTCTACCCTTCCAGGGACCATATCCCTCTATTCCCATCCTAAAAGAACTTGGATTGAAGCATCTCTTCAGTCCAGTGCAACTCCTGTCTCTGCTGGAACTGGAGAGGGGCCAATCAGGTTGGTCAGCAGCTCTCTAAGGTGGGAATTCCACCTGAGTAAGGAGTGAATGTGCCGTTGCGCCAATTCAAGCATGAAGTGGCTCCAAGGCACTCACTGACTCTTTGGATGGCAGGAAGGGAGACCTCGCCTCCAAAATTTCAGGCCACCAACAGTTTTAAAAGTCAAAATAGAGTTGGCTTTTTTAAAGAAAACCTACCTGTACTTTCAGGGGATTTGAATCGCCAGATCTCCTTGTTTCTCAATGCCTTTCAGAATATCTCCATTGTTTGCATACATCCCTATTCCTCATTGGATCTTGCCAAAATGTATTACCCGGTATCTCCTGTTTGACTCAGTGGGCAGAGCTTTCCATTCATGAGACTAAGTGCAGTGGTTTCAGTGGTGCCCACCCCACTGCTCAGAATGGCAAGAACTGATGTCCAATTCCACACTTGGAAGCACATAAATTATCCTTCCCTCTGAGCCCATCACTTAAAATGTGCCCATGCCCCATGTGGACTGCCTCCCACCCCCCCCCCCCCCCATTATCCTCACCCTTCTTGCCTTACAGCCCACTCATAGCCTTCCTTCCCATTTGCCCCTCCCCTCCACCCTCACTCCCACACTTCCCTCACCCCCCATCTCTGGTGGAAATGCTCATTTCTGAAAGTGGAGGCCTTGGTGTGTACCACAGCACAATGGTGTCCTTATGGACAAATAGACAAAGAGCAGGAGCTGGCCAACCCTATAGCTCCAGCAGTGAGATGTTCATCACACAAGACTGTGCAGCGCTATGGCAGGTGGTCTTTGTATGGTTGCATCCTGAAGTCACGAGCGAATTGAGGTCTGACTTGTGCATGCCGCTCATTTTTAAATGGGTTTGAGGCCGACATAATTTCCCGCTAGATTGGAAGACATGAGGAGATTCCAGTGAGCAGTTGTTTTAATAAGCATTCATGAGATGTTACTGATTGCAAGTGGCATCCACACCATTAGTCGGTGGGATAATAAGCCCCCCATTAACCCACCACCACCAGGAGAACTGCAAACTCTTTTTACATCAGTGCATTTCTGACTTTATACCTGTCGCCAGATTCTCCGCCCCCGCCCAACAGAACCCATCGCGGACAAGATGGCAAAATTCCACCTGACAATCTCGGCTCAAATCAAGGGTCTTGTAAACAAATACACATTGAGTTCTGTGAATATTTTCAGATTCCATTTATCTATATTTACATTTAAAGAGTTGTTTGACATCTTGCCTCTAGTTCATGTTCATTCTCACTTCCACAAGCATTTATGAAAACTGATGCAGAATATTTATTCCATATCGCCACTATGTCATCATTCACAATAATTAGATGCTCTGTTTCATTGCTAAGTGATCCTACCCTTTCTAACAATCCCTTAACTTTCTGATGTGCTTAGAAAAAATCCTTACTACTTCCTTTACATTATCTGCTAGTATTTTTCCACATTCCCTTCCAATTCCCAGTCCCGTCCTTCAATATTTCTCATTCTTACTTTGCTGTTAATTTATCATATGCCCACCTTTGAATTGCAGATTTACTGCAGATATATTTTGAGTTTCCCGATCTAAGTTGCCACCTGAATCTTGGCTTCAGCTTTGCAGTGGCCAGTTCAATTTTAAACCGAGTGCGGATTGGAACTTCATGGCTGTTTCTCCACTTCATGGGTGGCTCTTCTGAATGGTGTTAGATGTCACAACTCCAATACAGCTGCAAGAAATGTTGGTATCGAGTGGTATTGTGGCAGCTCTCTGTATTCTTGGCAGTAACTTGCAGAAAAGCTGCGCCTGTAGCCACACATTAATTGGACATTAAGGGACTACGATCTCTTTCTGTTCACATAATTGTAAGGGTTGACTGTCACGACTTGTGTAGCCACAGGAATACAATCTATAGCTTCAAGTACTCGTGGAAGCTCTGCAATCTGTTAAATATTAATGGCGTACTCTGCAAATGTAATAAAGTGGACTGCCCTGACAAACTGGGCATTAAATACTTGCCGCGTTGAAGAATGGACAATAAATTAATGGACCTAACAGAAGCTGTCTGTTCCCCCTTGGGATGATCCGGTGTCCAGGAAATTAAGTCGGATTGTAACTATCTGAGCAACAGTAAATGCAGTGCTGCTTCTTGCAGACGTTTGCAGATCTCCCTGTAGGACAGTTCAAAGCACTCCCAGGGCTTCTCAGATCAACTGCTACATTATTATGCATAACTCCCAGGGATATATTCAAATGAAATGTTCTGCATCCATACATACTGATGATTTTTTTCCTGATATAGGACTATCAGCCTCTCAGCTTTCCTGCTGATCTTCCTTCTTTTTTCCCTCCTTAGATTATATATATATATAATAAAGAGAAGGCCCATTGGGAAGCTTACACTGCAGCCCGGCACAATATTTTATGGAAATTTTCCAAACAAGAACAGAAGTCTCGAGGTAGACTTTCAGAATTTCAAAAAGAGCAGATGACTAACCCAAAGGTATGAACATCTTAGAATCATCGATTCCCTACAGTGCAGAAGGAGGCCATTCAGCCCCTCGAGTCTGCACCAACAATAATCCCACACAGGCTGTATCCCTGTAATCCCACATATTTACCCTGCTAATCACCCTGGCAACTAAGATTCAATTTAGCATGGCCAATCAACCTAAGATGCACATCTTTGGAGTGTGGGAGGAAACCGGAGCACCCGGAGGAAAACCACGGGGAGAACGTGCAAATTCCACACAGTCACCCGAGGCAGGAATTGAATCCAGATTCCCTGGCGCTGTGAGGCAGTAGTGCTAACCACTGTGCCACCATGCCAGCCTGAGCATCTAACTATTAGCATAATGAAACAAGTTTGCAACATCAGTTTTCCTTGGTCACTGTTCCAATTTAAGCTGTGTTTTAAGATGTTCTAACTTAATTTGGCAGTTCTTAGTGTGGAAATCATGAACTATAGTGCTAATTATCTCATCCTAGCCTAACTCATTTGAATGGCTGCACTCCATCTAGGGCAGGCACATCTTATGCCATCCCTCGCTTCTGGCAAAGTTTAGAGAGAGAACATAAATGAAGTGCAAACTGCTCCATTCTTTCTTCTTTCACCCAAGCATTGATCTACCAAGTTGGTGCCCACAAATCCATCAGAATTTCAGGGCTCTCATGTTCAAGTGAAACCTGCGGCATTGATTTTTCACTTCTGTCTACTTAATCTATTTTGTAGTTTATAGCCTAAATCACATGGCCTGATAGAATGTTCATTTGCCTACTCGCTGGAGGCTGAAAGAACATGAGAGGGCTGATGTAAATTCAGCCAGCTAATTACAGTAACAAGGGTTTCTGTTCAACCTCGGGCAAGAATACATTGCCAGATATTGTGCATATAAATCACATTACTTCCTAAGGAGTTAGGGCCGACTTATAGGAATAATCCTTAGGACAGTGAGCACTAGAAAAATATTCAACAATGCCCCAAAAAATTGCAACAGGCAAAGATTTTGTGCAGGATGTTTCCCCAACTCCCTCTTAGTTTAAACAGAACCTCTTTTTCGAACAAGGGATTTTGCAGGTTGTGCTGCAACTTCTGCTGCATGACAAAACTTTCTGTAAGAGTAAAAGCAGCCCTGTATTCATATTTTCAGAGAAGGTTAGTCCAGGAATATATCCAATAACCAATCATTCCAACATCATGATAAATGCAAAATACTGCGGATGCTGGAATCTGAAACAAAAACAGAAAAATGCTGGAAAATCTCAGCAGGTCTGATAGCATCTATGGAGAGAGAGTAGAGCAACGTTTCAAGTTTAGGTGACCCTTCATGAAGAGTCATCTAGACTCGAAATGTTGGCTCTCCTCTCCCTCCACAGATGTTGTCAGACCTGCTGAGATTTTCCAGCATTCCAGCATCATACTTTTCACTTGTTTGAATATATAGCTTTATCTAACATTGTTCCTTAAAAACAATGTAGATAATTATGTCCTGGGCAGAAATCTGACTTCTCCTTGATATCAGACAATGTTTTGGCCTCAACCATAGAAATATAATTTGGACACCTTATCTAAGAAAAGGTATACTGGCATTGGAGACAGTCCAGAGAAGGTTCACTAGATGGATCCTGGGTATGGAGGGACTTTCTTATGAGGAGAGATTAAATAGGTTTGGCCTGTACTCATTGGAGTTTAGAAGAATGAGAGGTGACCTTATTGAGACACACAGGATTCTCAGGAGGCTGCACAGGTTAGTTGCTGAAAGGTTGTTTTCCCCTTGTGGGAGAGTCTAGGGCCAGAAGGCATAAGTAAGAGGTTAGCAATTTAAGACAGAGATGAGGTGGAATTTCTTTCCTCAAAGGGTAAAGAACTGTGGAATTCTTTACTGCAGAGAGCTGTAGAGGTTGGTTCATTAAGTATGTTCCAAGTTTAGATAGACTGATTTTTGATCAGTAAGAGAATCAAGGATTATGGGGATAAAGCGGGAAAGTGGAGATGAGGATTATCAAGTTAGTCGTGATCTCATTGAATGGTGCAACAGATTCGATGGGTCAAATGGCCTACTTCTGCTCTTACATCTTTTGGTCTTATGACTGACCATTTGACTGCAGAAGGCATTATAGGCAACTCTAATCCTCCTTTTCTCTGATATCTGCATGCATTCACTTCCAGCAGGGTCAGTGGCTACTAATTAATTTCACAATGCTTAGTCCAGAAGGGCATAGGCCATTTATTGGTCTGAATTTTTGCCACATTGGGATGATTCAGGAGCTCTTTAAAAATTGGCAGGCAAGTCCAGGTTCGTGGATTTCAACACCATTCCTGATTTTCAGGAGTGTCTTTGAGGTGGTCAAGCTGGTTTGGATCAAAAGTCCACATGCACCCTGTTCTCCTGAGCTGGTCAATTCCATTGCAGGGATAGATGTCTCAGTCCCCCGCAATGTTAATGGAAGTGGGCCAGATTTTCAAACAGTCATAGTTCACAGCAACTCAAAGGTCAAAGGTAAGTTAAAACGGACCCTTATGCTAAGGTATGCTCCCAAATAATGCCTATTTGGCATGCCAAAAGTGTCAAGATACGCCCCTCATGTTCCACATGGCAAGCGATGGCCCTTCTGTGCCCATTCGTCCAATATATAGTGCATAGAAGCAATGGACCTTTTAGTGACGATAGTGTATATAAAGAGAAACTTTGAAAAACACTCATTCATAAGAACTGATTTTACTACACACTAATAAAAGTGTCAATCATCCAGATCCTTTTAAATCTCAATAGAACAAGTTGCAAGCACTTGAAGCATCTTTATATTGTATAAATAATTATTGTGAAATGAATAGAAGAGATCAGAGAGCCAGAGCTGTCAATCAAGCAATATTTTCTCTGGGGTTCAGGTATTTTAATGGATGTCTTGGTTTTCAGCCAAGAATGCATAATGAGGCCCAAAAATCCTGTAAAAGGGGAAAGGAATACTACAGCTTGGCAAAGGGGGTCTAAACAGCTATAGGGATTGTTTTTGGGGGGCATACCTTGTCATAGAGGGCACTTGGGGACAAAGGATTTGTTTGGGAGCATGTCTTGGGGGGGGGATGTGGATAATGGGGATTGTTTGGGAGGTATAGCTTGGCATGGTGTGTATGACAAGTCATGAGAGTGAATGGAAGACAGGCAGTGGCTTGGATGGAGCATGGGCAGTGTTTCATAGAATCATAGGATCCCTATAATGCAGAAGGAGGCCATTCAGCCCTTTGGGCCTGCAGCAACAACAATCCCAGCCAGGCCTTACCCCATCACCCCATGTATTTACCCTGCTGATCCCCTTGACACTAAGGGGCAATTTAGCATGGCCAATCCACCTAGCCTGCACAAGTTGGACATCTTCTTATTCGATGTGCAGCCATTATTTTATTCAGTAAGGGAGTTTAAACTTCAATGAATGTGTCAGGCACAATGAATTGTAAATAATAAAGTTTGACCAATATGAATTACTTCAATTTTATGATTTCCTCTCCACTGGTTATGTGGTTTGAAGGTTCTACATGCAAGTGGGAAGGCTGGAAATTCTGAAGCTTTCGTCCCCATAAGGGAATGTTAGCGCTAATTTAAATTTCTAAAATTTGTTGATTGTCGTCATTAAAATCTACAAAATATTGGGCAAAAACCCAAGTGTTTTACAACACTGAGTTTACAGTAAAGCAACAACTGATTTTCTTTCATTTGAAAATGCAAATCGTGCAATCAGTTTAGATTATCAATTAAAACTAATTGAGTAGGCACAGGTGGGGCCTATCCCATTCTTGCTCTTCATAAAACGTAATTAGGTTTTGGGATTAGACCGTCTGCTAATTAATCAGCTTCTACCTCTCAAAGTGACATCACATCATAACCCATTATTTGGCCTTCCTGCACCATATATCAAAAGTCACTGAAGCTAATCACTAAGATACTTTAACACATGCTGAAGGAAATTGCATTTAAGCCACTCTGAATATTTATGAACAATCCACGCTTCTTACTTTCTTGATCTTAGAAACTTAATTAATTCTTTGATTCAACTTGTCTCTGCAATATTCCCTTCCAATTGCCTGAACAATTTGAAGGGGAATTTTCTAGTGCATTTTTTACCCTTAATCATAGAATCATAGAATTCCTACAGTGCAGAAAGAGGCCATTTGGCCCATCGAGCCTGCACCACCAACAATCCCACCCAGGCCCTATTCCTGTAATCCCATGTATTGACCCTTCTAATCTCCCTGACACTAAAGAGCGTGACCAATGCACCTAGCCCGCACATACTTTGGACTGTTGGAGGAAACCGGAGCACCCGGAGAAAACCCACGCAGACGCGGGGAGAACATGCAAACTTCACACAGTTAACACGGGCCGAAATTGAACCTGGGTCCCTGGCGCTGTGAGGCAGCAGTGCTAACTACTAAGGCCTTTTTTTTTCGCTGGAGTTTTGCCTATTCCAAATCTTGATGCACCAGCTATCATGAGGTGAGTTGTGTGGTAAGGATGATAGACCAGTTGGTGGTCTTTTCCTGCCCATCAAATTCTTCAATCAATAACTACAAAGCAGTGGCTATTTCTTGTGTTCCATTCTGCTCCTGAGTAATAGAGGATATAATATTATTTAGCTACCATAACAAAGAGCCTTACTCTTAGGAATTATTCTCTGACTGTGAGACTATTGCAGCAAGGGGCAATCACTGCACAGAGATTTGAAACTTCAACCATAAACATCAAGTCCAAGCCAATCAATAGTTTCTAAATACTAAATGTGATATTGCTTCATGTTTACAGTTACCTTTTCTGTCTCACATAATCCCTGGGATTTGTAAATTTATTGATGTTATTCCACTCCTTAAACTTTTAAGAAGGAATACCAAAATATTATTCAGGGAAAGAAAATCACCTCAGAGTCATATTATACATGTTAGCTGCTTAAGTAATCATAATACACAAAGCATTGATCATGGTTTTTATTATATTCTTACAGCATAATTTATAATTATTGCTGTCAAACCCATTTTGCTATATCATTAATTGGATGTCAATCCAGTGTCAGGAATTCTGAACAGCTATTACTTATGTGGTTTGATTCATGCATTATAATTATTGATCCCCTTCCAGCATTGTATCACTTCAAAGAGGTTTATTGGCTGGCCAATGCTTTGGAAGTCCTGAGGTCATGAAAAATGCTATATAAATGCAAGTCTGCCTTATTGTGCATAACCTTTCCCTTTTTAGTCTCTGTTAATATTTTGAGATGATGCAACCTAAAATGTAGCTGTCACGTAGAATCATAGAATCATAGAAACCCTACAGAGCAGAAAGAGGCCATTCAGCCCATCGAGTCTGCACCGACCACAATCCCACCCAGGCCCTACCCCATATGCCTACATATTTACCCGCTAATCCCTCTAACCTACGCATCTCAGGACACTAAGGGGCAATTTTTAGCATGGCCTAACCCGCACATTTTTGGACTGTGGGAGGAAACCTGAGCACCCGGAGGAAACCCACGCAGACACGGGGAGAATGTGCAAACTCCACACAGACAGTGACCCAAGCCGGGAATCTAACCCAGGTCCCTGGAGCTGTGAAGCTTGTTGGGACTGTTGACTATTATGTCACAATAAGGTAATTTAAAGCTTATTTATCAGTGTCACAAGTAGGCTTGCACTCTGCAATGAAGCTACTGTGAAAATCCCCTCGTCACCACACTCCTCTGTCTGTTCGGGTACACTGAGAGAAAATTTAGCATGGCCAATGCACCCAACAGCATATCTTTTCGGACTGTGGGAGGAAACTAGAGCACCCGGAGGAAACCCATGAAGACACGGGGAGAAGGTGTAGACTCTGCACAGACAGTGAGTGACCCAAGCCGGGATTCGAACCTGAGACCCTGGTGCTATGATGCCGCAATGCTAACCATGTGCCACCATGCCACATATAATTTATACCAGCATGTTACTTACAATAAAATAATGGGATCAGAAGGGCTTAAATTCATAAAAAGGATAGGTTAAAACCTTGGCAAAATGAAGGAATTAGTTTTATTAACAAGCTCCTCTTAAAAGTTAATAAAGCTGTCAAAGTTGTTATCAACATTCTGAAATAATAGCTGAATTGTTATCATCTTTCAAATGTTTCCAGTATGCATTGCCAACTAAGATGTGTGAGGGGCTGATTTCATATGTACACACATGAGTTTGTATGTTTGGGAAAAATATTGGGGTGCAAGACAGGGGAAACAACTAACATATCATAGTTTAAACTGATGTATTTCTGTTCAGCTAGAAATCAAAGGAACAAATTAATTCTCAGTTGAGAAAGTTATGAAGATCTAATAAGGGAGATACGGGGAGTAGCCAATTCTTCTTTATCTTGACCATAACATCCTCACCCTGCCTCCTCCTTATCTATCAAGCTAAATTGCCTCCATGTCATACGCTTGCCCTAGCCTCTCTGCTCATGTGCTCTCCAAGTTCATCTTTGTCCATGAGACACACCTCTTCCCCCTTTAAGCTGCATTGCCACTAAACCACGGGGCAGACAACTTCCCTTCCTGCTGGCTGACATTGCAAATGGTTCTCTCAGCTCAGGCACCTTTCAAAACTATGACTATCCCTCCCACCAAGGCACTGAAAAAAGGCACTGGCCTCTGCAAAATTACCCCCTTCCCCACCACCTTCAACCTCCCCTGCCCCTGCAAATTACACCCCTCCCCACCACCTTCAACCTCCCCTGCCCCTGCAAATTACACCCCCGCCCCCATAGAAACAAAGAAAAACTACAGCACAATACAGGTCCTTCAGCTCACAAAGTTGTGCCAAACATGTCCTTACCCCATCTTCAATCTCCCTATCTTTAAAGAACTTAACACTTTGTTACCTCCAAAAACTGTTGCCATTTTTCATGCGAATCCATGTTTGAATTGCTCTGATAAGGTTCCACCGCCAACCACCCCCCACACCCCCGCCAACCATCCCCCACACCTTCCCCCGTTGCCCACCACCACAGCATGAAGCTGACTCTAATCAAAAGGCATCTTCTGAAACTGGAGCTGCAGTTGCAATCCCTCTTCATCCTTCATGATCTCATTTGGATTTTCTGATGTAGTCAGCCATATCACAAATACCTTTCCTCCCATATCCACATTAGCTCCATTCTTTCCTGTCTAATCATTGCCAGACTATCGAAGCAATGACTTCTCTTCCCACTCCTGCACCATTATCTCTGGAGTTCCCAAGTCACCGACCGCATGTATGTCAACAACAATAAAATGTCTTCCATAGATTCTTCCTTATAGAAAATATTTATTCACAGTGTATAGTGCTGCTAGACAAAACACAAACCCATTTAAAGCTGTTGGCACCTAACAGGTATTATCCTGACTGGAAAAAGCCTAGGAGCATCTTAACTTTCAAAAACAACACGCTATTGACACATTTCAATGCTTCACCTCTTGTGAAAATAAGTCTTCATGTGGTCTTTCACAGTAATCTGAAATGACTTCAAGATCCTTCTAGATCTCAGGCATGCAACTCATTTTACATGGAAATTGCAGTGTGGAAACAGGGTATTCAGCCCAATAAGTCTATGTTGATGTTTATGTGCCACACAAATCTCCTCCAACTCCACATAATCCTATCAGTATATCCTTCGATGTAACTGTTACAACCATATGAGATGACTCCCCTATTCTACCACTCTAAGTCTGACCATAACAGGGTTTTTTTTGAGAATTTAAAGAGTATGCACTTTGCCAATACTGCAAGAGTCCCACGTTGTACATTATAAAGAATTAGTCAGACAGGTTTTTTGAGTTTAAACAAAGAACAAATAAGTTCATTGAAACTACTTCCAGAATTTAATTAAACTAGGTAAATTGCAACCACCATTCATATGTCACATACATTCCCTGGGCCCACACCCTACCTAACGACACTGTGGAAGTACATACACTTCAGGGACTGCAACGGTTCAAGAATTCAGCTCACCACTATCAGCAATTAGTGATGGGCAATAAATGTTGGCCTAGCAAGCGACGCCCACATCCCTTGAGTGAATAAAAAAGATTTGAACAAAGTTTTCAAGATAGTAAGTGAAACAGATAGGGTAGGTAGAGAAAAATTATTTCTGCTGGTTGGGACTAATGGACTTGGTCTAAATATTAGAGCCAACACTTTCAGGAGTGCAATTGGGAAACACTTCCAGATTACTACCTGAATGGCTGTAAATTGGGAGAAGGGAGTGTGCAGCAGGACCTGGGTGTCCTTGTGCACCAGTTGCTGAAGGTAAGCATGCAGGTGCAGCAGGCGGTAAAGAAGGTAAATGGTATGTTGGCCTTCATTGCCAGAAGTTTCAAGTACAGGAGCAGTAATGTGTTAATTATACAGGGCCTTGGTGAGGCCACACTTAGAATATTGTGTGCAATTTTAGTCTCCTTTTCGGAGGAAGGATGCTCTTGCTCTCAAGGGAGTGCACCGAAGGTTTACCAGGCTGGTTCCGGGGATGGCAGGACTGATGTATGAGGAGAGATTGACGAGATTAGGATTGTTTTCACTGGAGTTCAGATGAATGAGGGGGGATCTCATAGAGACTTATAAAATTCCAACAGGACTAGAGAGGGTAAATGCAGGGAGGATATTCCTGATGATGGGGGCGTCCAGAACCAGAGGTCACAGTCTGAGGATTTGCGTTAGAGCATTGAGGACGGAGGTGAGGAGACATTTCTTCACCCAAAGAGTGGTGAGCCTGTGGAATTCATTACCACAGGAAGTAGTTGATGCCAAAACATTGAATGTATTCAAGAAGTGGCTAGATATAGCACTTGGGGTGAATGGGATCAGAGGTTATGGGGAGAATGCAGGATTAGGCTATTGCATTGGACGATCAGCCATGACCATAATGAATGGCGGAGCAGGCTCGAAGGGCCAAATGGCCTCCTCCTGCTCCTATCTTCTATGTTTCTATGTTTCCATACACAGAAATTTGGAACTATCTTCCACAAATGGCACTTGATGCTAGTTCAATTGTTAATTTTAAATATGAGATTGAAGGATTTTGTTAACTAAAAGCATTAAGGGATATGGGACAAGGGCAGGTATATGGAGTTAAATCGCAAAAGGAGTCTTAAATATACTTACAAATGCAGGTTTGGAAATCTCTAATTCCCTCTGATTCATACCACTTCAAATCGTACAGTACATTAATCCCTCAGGATCATGGACTAAAAGTGAATATTTTCCACTTTTAGCTGACAGATTATTTTTAAAATGAGCTCCAGATGAGTAGGTCTTAAAGGCCTAAATTGTGTCTTGCATATACCTTCTGGATAATTATCAGTGATTTAAACACTATATACATTGGATGATGCTACTGAACTCAAACAAGTGTGTTTCTGTTTGGATATGGCCTAAAGCGAAGTTTTACCTTTGGGTTGGATGGAAGTTCATTTCTGCATGATCATTGTGTTCAATTGTGTTCACAATTAGTTGCATTGTTAAGGCTGAAAGGCAAAGCAGTAAGAAGCAAACATTTTCTCCTTTTCTCCTCTTCTCCAGCCACCCCTCAGGAAGAGTGAATAACTCAATGGTACATATCAAATAGCTAGTAATTGGTGATTTACAGAAACAATTGTTACTTCATAACCATCAGAAGACATGATGGCTTACATGCAATACTGTTCCTTCTATGCTTTCTGAACCTTATAGTCTACATATTTCAATTTCATAAGACACAGTAGAATATCACTCCAATTTAGCTGCTGCACCAGCTTGACCTGTTATTTTTAATTAGAAATCGTCTGTTCTCCATGGCACCACACTTGGCCATCTTTTAATTCAGTCAGTGCATGCTGCCATACCTGCAGCATCTCATTTCACTAATGCAGGTTGCTCTCTGGCAACGTCCCAAAGCAGGAACTGCACACGCTGCCAATGCCAACACCATCTGTTCACATCTGTGCTCTACTCACCTGTACAGTCAGATCTTTATGAGACTATTCATGTTTTACATGTGTCTTCTTTCCATCTAGAGGCAACCCTCATGGTGCAGGTCAAGTAGGTTGCTGAGTATCTCGTGGGCCCAATTTTGAAAGCTATCTCTGAATGAACTGTGTAACTCTTTCAATTCCTTCTCTCACCATTTCTATTCTTAATAATTAAGGACATGTCTGCCAACCTCACTTATCTCCAAATATATTTATCTCCAAATTTAGAAGTCATCAAATAATTTTCATTTCTTTGCGGAAAACATTAAAATCTACTGCACCATTTTTTTCCAATAACCTTCACTCCACATTTTCAGCCCTCATATACATCGAAATACAACACAACAGGAGGCCATTTGAACCAAAGTCCACAATGATCCCTTTGAGGAGCAATCCATAAGAACACCTCATGTGTTCAATGCTAATAAATTGTACATTGATATAACTAACCAAAGCTCATTCGACAGCATCTTCCAAACCCACTAGCTCTACCACCTTGCGCAGATGCATGGAAACACCACCAGCTGCAAGTTCCCCAGCCAGGCCATACAGAATGCTAACTTGAAACCATATCCCCATTCCTTCACTGCCACTGTGTCAAAATCCTGTAACTCCTTTCTCAAGCAACTGTGGTCTCTCTACCCCACATGGACTGCAGTGGTTCAAGATGTGGAGATGCCGGCGTTGGACTGGGATGAACACAGTAAGACGTTTAACAACACCAGGTTAAAGTCCAAAAGGTTTATTTGGTAGCAAAAGCCACACAAGCTTTCGGAGCTCCAAGCCCCTTCTTCAGGTGAGTGGGAATTCTGTTCACAAACAGGGCATATAAAGACACAGACTCAATTCAGGCTATTGCCTGTCTTGATGCTCTCTCCACTCACGTTGTTTGTATCTTAAAGACTTGATTAGCCGTAAGTATTCGCGTTCCAACCATTATTCATGTAAATTGAGTCTGTGTCTTTATATGCCCTGTTTGTGAACAGAATTCCCACTCACCTGAAGAAGGGGCTTGGAGCTCCGAAAGCTTGTGTGGCTTTTGCTACCAAATAAACCTGTTGGACTTTAACCTGGTGTTGTTAAACTTCTTACTGTGGTTCAAGAAGACAGTTCACAACCCACCTTCGAAAAGGCAATTTGGAATGGGCAATAAATGTTGACGTAGCCAGCGATGGCCAAATCTCATAAAAGAAAAAAAGGTTACTCCTCCCAGAAAAATAGTGTGACATGAACATGAGGAAGAGATTGGAATGTTTTTTGCTGGTTATACACTTAAAAATAAACTGTGGGCAATGTAAGTTGCCTAAGGCAAGGACAACTTGGTCAACTAGTGTCTTTGATATGTTAACGAGCTAAGCAAAACTGCAAACAGATAATTACTATGGTAAGTGGGTAACAATAGGGAACAGAACATGAAGGGATTTCAATAAGTTGTTAAAGGTTCCAAAGACGAGACAAAGGTATGAAGAGTCATAAATAAAGTGAGTGTACTTTGCACTTACACACTAATAGCTAGACTCAAGAAATGAAGGTAACTAAGTTTGACTTTTGAAGAAGTTAGCTCAGATAAGGGAAGATCAAAGGGAAAACTGAAAATAAGGAGATGACTAATTATATGCAGGGATGTTTTTTGTTAGACCTTATTCTACAGCAGCAATGTCAGCCTTTTGGCTAAGACCAAGTGTAATATCGACATGCTGTACTTGGTTGAAGTCATAAGGTTACATTGTGGTTTCATTTGAAGCAATTTTTAAAAGCGGCATCTCGGCCTTTTGGCTAAGATGCAAATGAGATCAAGCCTTGGAGGAGGTGGAATGCCTGCTCCAATCAGCTTGGATCATTTGATCAAGCCCAAGACAGGAGGTGAGAGCCCTGTCTTGTCAGCTTGGATCTAGAATGTCTCACTTGCTGAGACTTTGAATTGGACTTTGATTGGATTGAATTGGATATATAAGCAAAAAAAAAGCTGTTTAACTCCCAGAAGCAGTGTCCGTTTGGAAAGCCTCCCTTAAATCAGAAGTAACCCCAGAGAGAGAAAACTCCCTGGTGGCTAAATTACTGGATATTTATCTTTTTAGAATCTATAAGATGTTTTGGGACATTTGGGGAGAGTAAGCTCTAAAGAGAGTGAAGTAAAGATTGTTTGGAACTGTGCACATTTGTTAATACAATGTACAGCCATTTTCTTTGTTAAGTGTACTTCTAGTTTACTTCATCATTGTTTATTTTATTGATTAATAAACATTTATTTTATTCCCATTACAAACTATTTTGGTCATCATTCGCTGGATTTCAAACTCCCATTATACTAAATTGTAAAAATACAGTTGAGGGCAGATGTTTCAAGTTTCCCTTCTGGGATTCGGAATAATCCAGCATCTATCATCAGCTGTGTCATAGTCATAGAATTTTACAGCACAGAAAGAGACCTTTTGGCCCATTGTGTTTGCGCCGGCCATTAAGCATCTATCTATTCACATCCCATTTTCCAGCACTTGATCCGTAGCTTATGGAATTTAAAATGCTCATCCAACTGCTTCTTAAATTTTGTGTGTTCCCGCCTCTACCATCCTTTCAGGGAGTGAGTTTCAGATTCCCAACAAACTTTGAGTGAAAAAGGCTTTCCTCAAATCCCCTCTAAATCTTCTGCTCCATACCTTAAATCTATGCCCCTGGTTATTGATCCCTCTAAGAGGAAACATTTATTCTTACTAACTTTATCTTTGTCCCTCCTAATTTTGTTCACCTCAATCTGCCCCCACCCCCCTCACCCTCAACCTTCTTCTCTCTAAAGTAAACAACACCAGACTAACCAGCCTCTTTTCACAGCTGAAGAGTGTCCTTAAGTGTCCTTAATACTGCAGAATAGGGACAGGAAATAACTACCTGTGTTGCAATAAATTCATGATGTGGAGATGCTGGCGTTGGACTCGAGTAAACACAGTAAGAAGTCTCACAACACCAGGTTAAAGTCCAACAGGTTTACTTGTAGCAAACGCCACCGGGAAACAAGATGACTATCGGCAGTATAAACCTGCAGCAGTTGTCCTGAAGATATTCAGTAAATGACTTATTTCTGAGTGGCATCGGTTTGAAGAAGTAACATTGGAATATAATTAAATCTTATCTCAAATGTCAAGGTTTGAGAAAAATTTATTGTAAATGTGCCCAAAACATGGTATTTGAGCCCCTGAGCATTCCATTAGGAGAAAAGCAACTGGCATTCACTGAAAGTAATACACTCAAAGCATCGATCGCTTTAACCCTCAGGACGTAAAATTAAACCTTTGTTACATATTTACATTATAATAATTTTTTTAAAACATAAGTGACTTCTGAAGAAAGGGACATTACTTTGATTTATTCAATGAAGTGAAAATTTGGACATTTTTTTCTCCTGCAGATTGAAGCCTAAACAATGGATTGTGTTGACATGAAACAGAGAAGGGGGCAATATAGTGAGCGGATACAATGTTCCCACTCATTCCATGCTACAAGTCCACTGCTGTCCACCAGAAAAATAAGTTTCAAATTCTTGTGCCTTATTGCACCTGTTCCCCTTTAATAGTCACAAAATCCTCAAACAACCTCCGAGGCCACAAAAGGTATCTGCAGCTCACCGGAATGATCCTTTTGAAGCTGATGGGGCAAGTAGCGATGGACCAGCTGCCATAGCCTCGTTCAGCATGCCCTGATTTGGATACAGGGTAGATGCAGGGAGGATATTCCCGATGGTGGGGGAGTCCAGTCTGAGGATTCGGGGTAGGCCATTTCGGACGGAGGTGAGGAGACATTTCTTCACCCAAAGAGTGGTGAGTCTGTGGAATTCATTGCCACAGGAAGTAGTTGGCCTCGTGGTATTATCACTCAATCATGAAACTCAGCTAATGTTCTGGGGACCCGAGTTCGAAACCCACCATGGCAGATGGTAGAATTTGAATTCAATAAAAAAAATCTGGAATTAAGAATCTATCAATGACCATGAAACTATTGCCAATTATCGGAAAAACCCATCTAGCTTACTAATTTCCTTACCTGGTCTGGCCTCCAGAGCCACAGCAATGTGGTTGATTTTCAAGTGCCCTTGGGCAACTAAGAATGAGCAAAAATGTTGGCCAGCCAGTGACAACCATGACCCATGAATGAAAAAAAAGTTCTCAATCTCCTGGAATAAACTGACAAATTTCTTAAAATTTATGATTTACCAATTTCATAAAGGCAGCATAATTTTAGTCTAGATAGTAGGTTTTAAGGGAAGTAAATGCTTCAAGCAGAACATTTTCATCATCCTCCATATTTTTAAAGTGGTCCAAATCTTTCTTAAGCAATAAATAATTTGTATCCTTTCCATAGACTTGCCATATATTTCTTCTTTAATCAGTAATAGTGCCGCTTCAGTGGCCTTCCTTAACATTTTTCAAATGTTTTTAGACAGGTTTCAACTCAAAGTTTTAAATCCAAAGGTATTCCATTTGCACATGCTTGTGTGTCTAATTCTACACTTTAAAAAAATAATAGGGAAGAGACTTTGGGTGGAAATCCCTGTCCCACCCGCCACGGGAATTGTAGCGGGCGTGGGACAGATCATGCAAAAAGGTCCATTGACCTCAAGCGGGAATTTCCGGCCTTGGAGCCAATGTTGCCGGAAAATCCTCCCCTTCGTCTCAAAGCTAACTTGTGATTGTGCCAAAAATCAAAAGGACTAACAATTGCAATTATTACAATTGCTAATTGTTAATTCGACAGGTGGGGTTGTCCTACCAGAGGAATTTTATTGCTGCATTCTAAAATGCATTTGAAATATAACATATATATATATATTAATATACTTGAATTACCTTGTAGCTTCTGCTGCTTCACAAGCTTTGCTTGAACCCTCGTGGAATCCCCATTAACTTGTGCAAGTGGCATTCCACTGCAGATATGGCACCAGAGAGACAGAAGCTCCGAAGAAACATCACCTTCCTCACTTCAATATGTCACTGTTCATTAATTGTACAAAATGAATGCTAACTGCTGCATTCATAGTAATCACCAGCATTTTGCTTGCATTGCAATAAATATGTTAATGGTGTGCAAATGCATGTAAATTCATGCTGAAATTGACCTTTTGCTCCGTACTGTAAGCAGCTATCATCATTTTTCTTAGGGATGGGCAGTAAATGCTGGGCAGCCAGCAACATCCACGTCTGACTAAAAAGAACACAGTCAAGTTCTCACTGCAGGACAGGGGTGCGTTGGCAACAACTAATCTGCATACTAAGCATTTTGTTGACTTGCAGAGGGTCTTTGTTGTCCAACATTTGCTGCCATAGTTTGTCGGAGGCTGAGTTGACACAGCTGATCTGGTAATCGTCATAAATGGTGGCCTTTTGAGAGAGGTGGCTGCCAAGGTATGGAAAATTCTCAACATAATCTAGTTCCAAGTCTTGGTGATACTCAAGGATATTCGAAGAAATGGGGAGTGTCTTGCAAGTCTCATGCAGATTGGGCAATGACCCTGCAATCATTCACAAATTGTACATTATGTTGATCAGTTTAGCTTTGCATGGAGGTGACTGAGGCTAAAGAGATTTACATCTAGGTGGTATTTAGTACTCACATCAGAGGGTAGTTGTTCTTAATTGAGTGAATAACCACTGTCAGGCCAATGTTAAATAGCATGGGAGTTATCATACAGCCTTACTTGGCACTAGTTTGGATTTTGATAGTATCCATTTCAGATTTCCAAATCCAGACAGTTGCAGTCATATCAATGTGAAGTAGTTCAGGATTGCGATGAAGTTCCTCAGACATCCAAATCTCAGGAGCACAACCCACACAGCCACAGAATTTACTGAGTCAAATGTTTTGGTCAGGTTGATGAGTTCCTGGTGTTGTTCCTGACATTTTACTTGAATTTGTCTGGCAACAAAGATCACATTGATGGTTCCTCTGGAAGTTTTAAAGCCACAGTGTCTCTGGGAGGATATCCTCAGCCATAGTAAGTAGGCAATTCGGGACAATGCGTGTCAGGATTTTGCCTGCCACGGACGAGAGGGAAGTAGCTTGATAGTTTCTGCAGCGTAATTTATCTCCCTCCTCGAAGATAGTTACATTCATCATTTAACTTAAGATCGGAAGGTTGGGGTGGAGAGTTCCTTTCCCTCCCAAATCCATTGGATGAGTGCATGGAGTCTTAATATGAACATAAGCCCACCAGCTTTGAAGACCTGAGGTGGAGTATGATCGGGGGTACAGGTTTTATTGTTTTCATCCTTTTGCTTCCTTGTTGCAACTCTCCCATCATCCATAGACTCTACCCCCAGGGCACTGCAAGATAACATGGAGAGTATCAGCTGCCAAAGTGGATTCACAATTGAGGAGCTGTTGAAAATGCTCTTTCCAGTTTTGACAGGTGGCACCATCATCCTTAAGAAGAGAAACAGCCATCCTGCGAGCAAATACGATTTACTCCGTTGGACCTTAGTCTGCTGATGGCCTAATAATAATATTTCATATTTCATCATGGTCGACATATTGTTGGATTTCTCAGGCATTCTCTTCCACATGTCCCTTACCTTTTGGGTTTGTCTTTGCCTTGAGCTGTTGGAATGCTCTTTCTTGACTTGCAACATTGTGCTGTTCTGCCAGGCAATGAAGGTTGCTTGTTTTAGGAATGTCTCCTACTTCCCAACCCTTGACACAAGGTTATGTTCGATTCCATGTATTTACATTTTTGGTTAGCTCTTGCACAGAATCATATTTTGGGTGGCATGGTGGCACAGCGCCAGCATCCTGGGTTTGCTCCCGGCCTTGGGTGACTATCTGTGTGGACTTTGCACGTTCTCCCCGTGTCTGCATGGGTTTCCTCCGGGTGCTCCGGTTTTCTCCCACATTCCAAAGATGTACGGGTTAGGTGGATTAGTAATGCTAAATTGCCCCTTGGTGTCAGGGAGTTGAGCAGGGTAAATACGTGGAGTTACGGAGATAGGGCCTGGGTGGGATTGTTGTCGGTGCAGGCTCGATGGGCCGAGTGGCCTCCTTAAGCACTGTAGGGATTCTAAGATAATGAATATCTTCTCAAAGTCCCTATACGTAACATCCATAGACATCACCTCTCTACAATGCCAGAGACCTTTTCAAGAATTTCAACTTGATTCATCAGACATCACATGCTTTCACAGATTTTTATTATGCTCATTATTAGCCAATTGTTCAGTCACATTGTCCCTGATGACAGATTGCAGCCATTTTTCCTAAATTGGTGTTAAACTGAGAGTTGGCTTTTTTCTCCTTTCCTTATAAATAATCAAGTGAATTTGCAAATTTTAAATGCATAATCTAGAGAGCTTTGAAAATTATTAATAATCCATTTGTAAATGCCTCAACTATTTATTTTAATACACAAGGAAGGAACACTGTGTTTTAAGTTCCTTTATTTTCTCCATTACAATTTACATGTTATTAATAAATTCACCCCTTGAATTATTTCTTTTTAAGTTCCATCTTACTGTTAAATATGCCATCCTCTTCTTCCACTGTGAATTAATATAAAGTATTCACGAACTCAAAATACAGAAAGAAGCCATTCAGTCCATTTTGCATGTGGCAGCTCTTTGAAAGAGCTTTCCAATTAACAAGCATGCTTTTTCTTTAATGTCCATCATCGTCTTACTTGTATCTGTTTTAAATTGGCCCATATTCCCTTTCTGCCCTTTTCTCTCAATATATTTTATAAGAAACTTCTATCTTCAATTAAAATGCTCTTTGCTCTTCGAATGGTGGTTTTATCATTAAACATTCCATTGGAATTGGATTTTCTTTCCATCCCACTTTAGCGCCAAGTTAGGGAGTTTGTTGCTAAATATTTACTTACTTTCTTTAATTTGAAAAACTCGGAAAAAGAAAATCATTCGAGGTGCGGTGTTAGAGCTTATTGTAGGCAATGAAAAATCTATTAGTTGGCCATTGGGTGTATTTAGCACGGGATTTTCTGACCGTGTTCGCCCCAAGATCGGAAAATCCCACCCAAGGGCAACAGGCTTTTGCATGGATCGTGTCCCACCCGCTCCGATTCCTGTGGCAGGCGTGACGGGAAAATTCTGCCCCTATGGTGTTAGATTCATGACATATATATGAATCCTTGATATATATATATATATGACATATATATCCTTGCCTAAAGTTCCTTTCAGCTGTATCAGATGACTCTGCCTAATAAATTTAAGTTTATTTATTAGTGCCAGAAGTAGACTTACATTAACATTGCAATGAAGTCACTGTTAAAATAGAGGCTTCTCCAGATTGTGCCATAACCCCCTAAATAATGGATATCCAGACCCTTTTTGTTGCTGATATTTCTTCCTTGATCAGCTTTCCTATTTGATTCATGTAGACCTGGATGTTTGCAAAAGTTGTCTTTAGTGTAACTCCCTTACTGCTGGACAAACTAGCAAGGAGGTTGTGATTGCTGCTGCTTTCAATGGAGATGTTTTCAGGAAGAGAAGTCAACTGTGCAATTATACCTTGGAAAGGCTACATCATTCTAAATCGCACTGAGCAGCTGAAATCAGGCTGTGATGGAGAAAATATGTGTGCACTGAATACAATAAGCATTACAAATGCAAATGTGTCCATGGGGGCGATATCTCCCAAAAGTGCTGAATTGGTGGGAAAATTGTTCTAGATCACGCCTGTTTTTACAGTGCAGATTCAGACCTGAATCTCCCCACTCTGTGCAATGCAGAGGTCACAATCGGGAATCTCATTAAAAACCCAGGGGGGGGGCGCCAGAGGATGACAACTCTGGAACTCTGCACATGCGCAGTGGCCCCGATCTGGCAGTCTCCCCATTTGTTGGGCAGTTTGATCGCTGGCCAGCCCGGGACCACCGCAGTGCTGTCCCTCCAGCCCCTCCCACGGTCCGTACGCGGGCCCCATGACAATTTCTGGGCCAGCCCTGACCCCCCCCGCCCTAGAGCACCCCGATGTCCAGTCCAACCATCCCAGCTGTGGCTATCCCCCCACCCCCTCACCTGGCAGACCCCCGCGCTGCCTCCCCCCCCAGGAGTCACGCCCCCCCCCCCCCCGGCAAACCACCACCCCTGCAGCCCACCCCGAATGCTGGCCTCCCTTCAGCCCAAACCGATCACCATGCAGAGTGGCAGCAGGACCCTCCACCCCCCCACCGATTGCCCCTAGGCCCTGCCCATAATAGGCCCCATCCCTTTGGCATTACCCGATGCCTGCTGGGCGATGCCAAGGGGTCCCCTGGGCATGGGCACATTGCCCCTTGGGCAGTGCCAGGGGGGCACAGGCTAGCACTGCCAGGGTGCCCATGCCCAGGGGGCACCACCCCCCAACCACCCAACCCCCTGAGGGCCCCGATTGCCTCCCTTCATTCTGGCAGAGTCTCCTGCTGGTTCCCCGAACTTGGGGAGCTACTTTAAACCCCGCCGGAATGATGTACTCCTTGCGGGGTGGGAGATTCAATCGGGCCCGGCAAGTTCCCAATAATCACATGCAAAACATATTTTAAAAAGAGTCAAATCACAAATCCTCCCGCCGGTTTCCAGCGAGGTCAGGACTCCGACTGTTCTCCGGCTCTGGGAGATGCGCATGCCTTCCTGGCACATGCGCAAATCCTGGAAAAAGGCCGACGATGCAAATCTCCTGATCGGACCCGCCAGAAAAGTAGCGAGTCACGATGGGAGAATCGGACCCATCTGTTCACTGTGTGTAAAACTATAAAGGACCACATGGGGTAGATTCTTAAGTGACGGTGTTCATCAGACACCAGTTAGGCAGAGTGAGTCCAACACTCAGCCAGTGAAAGTGCTGCAAGACCTGATAAATTTTCATGGTTAGGCTTGATTGAAATTCCAGTGTTGAGTTGCTCACATACTTAGAGCAGCTTGCCAATTAAATCAAGATGAAAGTCCTGGACTCAGCTGGTTCAGGTAAGTTAAAGAGTGTATCCCAAGGCATGGTCAGACATCACATGGACATTCTTTCTCTCATAGATCCCTACAGTGCAGAAGGTGGCCATTCGGCCCATCGGGTCTGCACCAACCACAATCCCACCCAGGACCTATCCGCATGACCCCATCACTTACCATAGCTAGTCCCCCTGACACGAAAGAGAAATTTAGCATGGCTAATCCACCTAACCCGCACATCTTTCGACTGTGAGAGGAAACCAGAGCACCTGAAGGAAACCCACGCAGACACGGGGAGAATATGCAGACTCCACACAGACAGTGACCCAAGCTGGGAATCAAACCCAGGTCCCTGGCGCTGTGAGGCAGCAGTTCTAACCACTATGCCACCTTGCCACCCTATATTGGCCCCGGAGGAATATTGAAGTTCCCTTCATCAGCTGTATCGGATGAATCCATCTAATAGAGGCTTCCTAACCCTAATCCTCTAAATAATGGAAATGCGGATCATTTTTGTTGGCAATAATTTTTTCTTGATCATTTTTCCCATTTGAACAATGTAGATCTGGATGTTTGCAGAAGTTGCTTTTAGTATAAATTGAAAGAATTTTCAAACCTTTTAAAATATTTTCTAAATGGCCTGCAACACTCCCTTTAAGCATGACTGAGTGGGCCACTCAAAAACAAGTACCAATTATATCCTCTGTCCATATTTATAGCATAGAATCCTCAGGGATAAGAATGGCCAGAGACAAAAAGGTCTGAAAATCTTTTGCGAGAAGGAATTATAAAATTAAAGCTATTTTATATTCTGTTGTGAAATGTAAAGCTTCTAGGTCACTTCAGATGGGTGAAATGTTTAGGTTTCCAGTGGGTAGAAATATTAGTTTTCTTTTTGTTTATCTTCTATTACCATCAAAATTGTGAACCAATGCATTTGTATCAAGTTACCAAAGTGACCTCAATACTTCAGTATTCAGTGTAGTTAGTGTATGCAATACAGGATGAAGTCCACACAACATGGCCTTGCTGGATTATGTACATGTGAAGCTAAACAAAGGCAAAGATACAGCAATTATTTTCCAACATGATCCCGTTGTAACTCCCCACCATCCTCTCATGTAGGATTCAGCCATGTTCTCCGTATTCCCTGGCGACAGAAGACTCAATGAAGTTCCTCTCCCAACCATTCCCTCACACACCAACAGATAATCAGCCTCTCTCCCCACGTCTCCTCCACCACACCCCCACCCTTTTCCATACTCCCATCCCCCACTCACTCACTCGTTCAGCTGATCCTCTTAACTTCCACATGAAATATTGTTCCTTCCTTATCACGAGGTTTCCAACATCCTATTGGCTTTTGATAGGAAGAAATACATGAACCAATTAATTTCCGTAAGACTTGAGGAATGTTTTGATTTACTCGGTTGAATGCCGAGATCCACTTGGTTGACTCTGCTATCTGACTTTCTCTTCAATAATAGGCATGCTATGTGCAGAGTGTTTCTGTTCTTCAGTAATCTGGCAAAAGTTGAACTATATTCTGAATGCACACATCCTTAAACTCTGTCCTTATCGCGCTTGCAGGTACAAGTGTACAGTTTATACCACTTTGCTATGTTTTGTCCATGTTTTTGCGTTGTCATGGTTTTCATTGTGAGGCCACGTTACATAGTCCTTGATTATGATGTGACCCTGGGTCATGTGCCCATATAAGTCCTGCTAGCTGTCTGTGGCACTGTAAGGTGGGTGGTGGGTCCTAAGATGCTGACCTGAGATAAGACCATAAGAAGTTTAACAACACCAGGTTAAAGTCCAACAGGTTTATTTGGTAGCAAAAGCCACACAAGCTTTCGGAGCTGCAAGCCCCTTCTTCAGGTGAGTGGGAATTCTGTTCACAAACAGAGCATATAAAGACACAAACTTAATTTACATGAATAATGGTTGGAATGTGAATACTTACAACTAATCAAGTCTTTAAGAAACAAAACAATGTGAGTGGAGAGAGCATCAAGACAGGCTAAAAAGATGTGTATTGTCTCCAGACAAGACAGCCAGTGAAACTCTGTGGGGGTTACAAATAGTGTGCCATGAACCCAATATCCCGGTTGAGGCCGTCCTCGTGTGTGCGGAACTTGGCTATCAGTTTCTGCTCAGCGACTCTGCGCCGTCGTGTGTCGCGAAGGCCGCCTTGGAGAACGCTTACCCGAATATCAGAGGCCGAATGCCCGTGACCGCTGAAGTGCTCCCCAACAGGAAGAGAACAGTCTTGCCTGGTGATTGTCGAGCGGTGTTCATTCATCCGTTGTCGCAGCGTCTGCATAGTTTCCCCAATGTACCATGCCTCGGGACATTCTTTCTTGCAGCATATCAGGCGACACGACGGACTTCCTACAGAAACTCGGCACACATGGAGCAGTTGAACCAGGAGAGCTCCTCGTCACAATGGATGTCTCGGCACTCTACACCAGCATCCCCCATGACGATGGCATTGCTGTAACAGCCTCAGTGCTCAGCGCCAACAACTGCCAGTTTCCAGATGCAATTTTACATCTCATCCGCTTCATCCTGGACCACAATATCTTCACCTTCAACAACCAGTTCTTCATCCAGACACACGGAACAGTCATGGGGACCAAATTCGCACCTCAATATGCCAACATCTTCATGCACAGGTTCGAACAAGACTTCTTCACCGCACGGGACCTTCAACCGATGCTATACACTAGATACATCGATGACATTTTCTTCCTTTGGACTCATGGTGAACAATCACTGAAACAACTCTATGATGACATCAACAAGTTCCATCCCACCATCAGACTCACCATAGACTACTCTCCGGAATCGGTTGCATTCTTGGACACACGCATCTCCATTAAGGACGGTCACCTCAGCACCTCACTGTACCGCAAGCCCACGGATAACCTCACGATGCTCCACTTCTCCAGCTTCCACCCTAAACACGTTAAAGAAGCCATCCCCTACGGACAAGCCATCCGTATACACAGGATCTGCTCGGATGAGGAGGATCGCAACAGACACCTCCAGACGCTGAAAGATGCCCTCATAAGAACAGGATATGGCGCTCGACTCATTGATCAACAGTTCCAACGCGCCACAGCGAAAAACCGCACCGACCTCCTCAGAAGACAAACACGGGACACGGTGGACAGAGTACCCTTCGTTGTCCAGTACTTCCCCGGAGCGGAGAAGCTACGGCATCTCCTCCGGAGCCTTCAACATGTCATTGATGAAGACGAACATCTCGCCAAGGCCATCCCCACACCCCCACTTCTTGCCTTCAAACAACCGCACAACCTCAAACAGACCATTGTCCGCAGCAAACTACCCAGCCTTCAGGAAAACAGTGACCATGACACCACACAACCCTGCCACAGCAACCTCTGCAAGACGTGCCGGATCATCGACACAGATGCCATCATCTCACGTGAGAACACCATCCACCAGGTACACGGTACATACTCTTGCAACTCGGCCAACGTTGTCTACCTGATACGCTGCAAGAAAGAATGTCCCGAGGCATGGTACATTGGGGAAACTATGCAGACGCTGCGACAACGGATGAATGAACACCACTCGACAATCACCAGGCAAGACTGTTCTCTTCCTGTTGGGGAGCACTTCAGCGGTCACGGGCATTCGGCCTCTAATATTCGGGTAAGCGTTCTCCAAGGCGGCCTTCGCGACACACGACGGCGCAGAGTCGCTGAGCAGAAACTGATAGCCAAGTTCCGCACACACGAGGACGGCCTCAACTGGGATATTGGGTTCATGGCACACTATTTGTAACCCCCACAGAGTTTCACTGGCTGTCTTGTCTGGAGACAATACACATTTTTTTAGCCTGTCTTGATGCTCTCTCCACTCACATTGTTTTGTTTCTTAAAGACTTGATTAGTTGTAAGTATTCGCATTCCAACCATTATTCATGTAAATTGAGTTTGTGTCTTTATACGCTCTGTTTGTGAACAGAATTCCCACTCACCTGAAGAAGGGGCTTGCAGCTCCGAAAGCTTGTGTGGCTTTTGCTACCAAATAAACCTGTTGGACTTTAACCTGGTGTTGTTAAACTTCTTACTGTGTTTACCCCAGTCCAACGCCGGCATCTCCACATCATAAGACCATAAACCATAGGAGCAGAAGTAGACCATTCGGCCAATTGATCCTGCTCTGCCATTCAATGAAATCATGACTAATTTGATATGATAATCCTTAATTCCACTTTCCTGCCTTATCCCCATAAATCTTGATTCCTTTAACGATTATAAGACCATAAGATACAGGCCAAACAGATCGCACTCAATCACTTAGCAATCCCTCTTTCAAAACCCCCTACCTACAGATTCACTCAGCAGTGTCTCAGGGATCCACAGCTCCTAGCCCCTGCTTGCCAAACCCTATTGCTCCTCCAAGCACCCAGCAACAGAGCACACCCTACCACACAACTGAGCAATGTCATATATAAACTTTAGTGACGCTGTCCCAGCAATTGGCTAATCAAATCAAACAATATGTTCCTTCGATTGGTCGTGTTAAGAAGAGTACAGATCATATTCAACCAGTTCACACTTGCAAAATCCAAAACGAAATGCCTGCTATTAGATGTGATTCCACACCTAGGCAGCACTTGCTGAACAATCCTGAGTGCATTAACAGCTACACCAACAAGCACCTTAAGATAATCAATCAAGCTCAAAATGAAGCTCACTCACACTTGCCAGAAGCAACATACATTTATACACAGGGTCTTCTTCTCTGCAAACAAAAGGAATATGTTCAAGCCTTGCACCTTTTTTGAATGAGCTTGGAGATTGCTTTCTTTATGGCAATGCCTCAGCCATTCACAGTCGATTTACCAACCAGTCAGCACCTTTTTCTCCTTAATATAAATTGTTGTGACTGCTTGAAATTTTGGATTAGACTTGAAGGTGTACTATAGCCCTTGCCACCCACCAAATAGAATATCAGTGGGGAAGTTTCCCTGTGGAAGAATGGCTTCCCTGCTCCCTATTTAACAGTCAATTGGCCGTGAACAAGTTGACGGGGCATTTCTGAGCCCCTCAGGGACAGAAACATTCTCTCAAAGAACTTGTGGTCAATTGGATGGTCAGCAACTCTAGAGTCTCAACAGCACTAGGTGTGACTGGAATGCCTAGTGTAGTGATTGTGGTGTCTGTCTCTTTAAGACAGTACAGCAGTAGAGGGTCACCTAATTTGAGGGACTAATGGGAACTGAGAGTGAGTGATTACCCCAGAAGGGTAGAGTTCTCTCTTGGGAAGAATACATATGGAAACCATGTAGTAAACATGTAAGGACTGGGGCAGTGGGTGAGCTGCTCCAAGGCAGCCTAGAGCTGTCAACCCCTGTACCAAGTTTCTCTTTATTAATAAATACTTTCTTGTTCTTGACAAAGACTGAAATCTCTTGGCAATGCCTGAGTACCACTGCTTAACATCTAGAAACAAGCTATAAATCCTGGACGGTGCACCTGTACCCAGTGTCAATTTTTAAACAGTCACCAACTAGAAAATGTAGACTTGTGAGATTGGCAGCCAATTCCATTCAGGAAAATTAATTAAGAATGGTGCTATCGTCAGTGCCCTTGACAACAGCATGTCCTATTTACGCATCCCTTGATGAGGTTTTACTGCCGTACATTTATCATCATTGCTCTCTATTGGGCTGTCTGTAATACCGCATAGTTTTGCCAGTTGTGCAGGCTGCAAAAGACAAAGGTTTGGTCCCAAAGCTTCTTCACTATGTGCTCTTTCCCATGCTTTCAGAATTATCATTTATGAAAGTCCAACCTAATATTGTGGGACTACCTCAAAACTAGCTGAGCCCTATTGGATCAATGTGAAATATGTTTTTTGGGAAATTTGGTTTTGAGTTCGTGAAGCACATCTCGAGACTTTAATTACGCTCACCGCCCCTAAGGATAGTCACATGAATAGAACGTGAGACAATTAACAATGCATAAGACTCCAAGATCCATATGGTGACATCCTAATCAGTTCTCTTTTATGGAATCTAAAATTAGCAAGCCTAAGTGAGCTAGAGGTGTTGCCAGCGTATCTGGCATGCACACGTCCATGATGAGGTTTCTGACATTGAATACCAGCTGCACTTTTGTAAAATGGAAACTTCTTGTGGATATTTACATGTGCCCCCTTTGCAGGTGCAAAGATGGATGTATGCTTACAGATGATACAACAGACAAGCCAGAAATTCCAAATAAAGCATTCTTTTTCATTCTCTGTTGGCACTGTCGGGATTTGGAAAGCTCAAAAGCAAAGTAACAATGACTTGACAAATGACGTTGGGCAGTCCTAACCAACAAACGCTGAGAATTGCTCTGCCAGGTATCTAAAATGTGCTGTTGGCATGGAAGGAGAGCATCATTCGCACTGTCAGGGCATAATCGGTGTTAGCATGATGCTGTAAATCCTCTTATCTCGTCACACAGCTCTTGCTTATTAAATCAGAAATGCTGAGAACGGTGATAGTTAGTCCAATCCACGAAACGAGTGTTTTGCCCTTCTGGATCTTAGATTTCTATAAGATCAATCGTCAGCATCCAGTTTGAAACTGGCATAAAATAAAGGATATAACATAAGCCATTTCATGCCCTGCCTCATTTGTTTCACGTCATGATGGAGTTAAGGCTTAAACAGAAGGCATGGGTTTTACATTATTTTCAATGAATAGAGACGGAATCTTCTGAAAAAGGTCGCCAATTTGTAAAAATATCATTAACAATCCTGCGAATCCAATAAACATGCATGTGAAATTCCCTCAGAATTGACTTAGGTAGAGAAATTAGTTTTATGCGTGCACGGCACACTAATTCACAAATGCAATTCACCAATTATATGCACAGATACACATTCAGCGGAAGACTTGACATCAAAACCACCCATGAATAGTTTATCAATTCACAATTTATTCTTTTTTTCCCTGCGCCTAATGCAAATTGGCAACATTGCAGTCACAGAAACATTTGACTCTTAGATGTAGTACATCAGGACCTACACATCATGATGGCATCTCATAGCTGCTGCTCTGAAGCCACTGCATACATAATGAGTGATTGAGTATATAGGTTGAAAAAGAGTGTGGTCTAAGTATTCCTATATTTTGCATTCATAGAAACCCTACGGTGCAGAAGGAGGCCATTGGGCCCATCGAGTCTGCACTGACCAAAGTCCCACCCAACCCCTATTCCCATATCCCCACTTATTTACCCTGTTAGTCTCCCTGACACTAAGGGTCAATTTAGCATGGCCAATCAACCTGACCCGCACATCTTTGGACTGTGGGAGGAAACCGGAGCACCCGGAGAAAACCCACGCAGACACGGGGAGAACGTGCAGACTCTGTACAGACAGTGACCCAAGCCAAGAATCAAACCCAGGTCCCTGGCACTGTGAGGCAGCCGTGCTAACCACTGTGCCACTGTGCCACCCTTCATTATAATTCATTATAATAACATTGAGTTATACTCAACTTTTCCATTTGTCCTGTTAGTGATTTTAATATCAAAAGGTATCTATGAAAGAATTATTGTTTTAAGTTGGCTCCAATACATGGCAAATGATGAAAAGTTAGCAAAAGCTCCTCATCATTATTCCAGATTTTTCATTCGTAAAAGAAAAATTCACATAATGTTCTAATTTAAATGTATTTAGCATTGTTTTAAAGTTTATTTAATAATGTCACAAGTTGGCTTACATTAACACTGCGATGAAGTTACTGTGAAAATCCCCTAGTCGCCACACTAGTCGCCTAGTGCCTGTTCGAGTACACTGAGGGAGAATTTAGCATGGTCAATGCACCTAACCAGCACGTCTTTTGGACTATGGGAGTTAACTGGAACACCCGGAGGGACTATGCTTATCTGTAAGTCGAGGCCAATGTTATTTTCAATGGGATTATTTGGAACTATAGGACTGATGCCCACCTGGCAGAATCAGGATAGTGTGGTAAATCCACTTTTCTTCCCATTGCCACCTTGATCTTAACCCTACATTTGTGAATTTAACATTGACATGACAGATGTTGGTAACACACATGCCAAAAACCAGTGAGTGTTTGAATATGTCCAAATGAGAGTCTCATATATAGAATCATAGGATCCCTGCAATGCAGAAGGAGGCCATTCAGCCCATTGAACCTGCACTGACAACAATGCAACTCAGGCCCTATCCCTGTAATCCCACATATTTACCCTGCTAACCCCTATGACACTAAGAGGCAATTTAGCATAGCCAATCAACCAAACACGCACACCATTGGAGTGTGAAAAGAAACTGGAGCACCCGGAGGAAACCCATGCAGACACGGAGAAACTCCACACAGTCATCTGAGGCTAGAATTGAACCTGGATCCATGGAGCCGTTAGGCAGCAGTGCTAACCACTGTGCCACTGTGCCACCTATTGGGACTGTGGTGCTACTTTCAATGGATGGGATGGAAGTCCCTATCCTTTCGAATTGGCTCAGTTAAACCCCATGGCCTAATTCTGCTCCTATGTCTTATGGTCTTATAGGAGAGTGGGGATAAGAAAAATATCAGCCATGATTGAATGGCGGAGCAAACTCAATGGGCCAAGTGGCCTAATTCTGCTCCTATGTCTTATGGCTTCATGAGAGCAGACAGATGACATAAATAAAAGAACTACTTAAAGGGGCAATCACTTGCGCTCACTTGGACTTTGCAGATCTCTGGTTTTCTGATTGGTGGATTGCACTGGCATTTCAGAGCTTCAAGATGGCTTCTTTTTGATTGGTTTGCTTTACGGACCTGGAATAGACTTTTGCAGTTTATCGTGGCCATCAATATTACTTCCTTATTCTGGATGGATGAACAGATGCAGATCAGCATCTGAAAGAACCAGGAATAGAACAGCTGAGCCTGTTGGAACAAGCAGGTGAGAAGGTCTAACCAGCCCAAAGGCTAAGAGTCACTTTCCTGGATGTCTCAGAACTCTATATATAAGGAAGCTGTGCTTTATCAGGTGGGAAGTTACTGGTTTCTGCAGCCTCCTGAAGAAAGACCTGCTGGACCTGAGGTTTGTGCTTTTTCCAGTCAATGTTATCAGAACCGTGAACATTTTCTCCTCAGACTCACTCCAGGCTTCTTTGGGACAAATCACCCACATCTCCCAGCCCACCAGGCTCAGCACTATTAAGCAGGTCACCACTGCTTCCTTAGCCAGAGGCAACTGTACATTACTTTCTCAATGGATGCCAACAACCAGTATGAAAAAACTCTGTAATTTTCAGCAGTGACTGGCTTTGCTTGCAAACGTGGCAGCTTTGTCTGCAAGCATATGGTTGTAAGAACACCAGGGGCTGAGCCAATGCATTTCTCAGCAGCAAGGACTATCATTGCTTCCCTGCCCAACTGGTGCATGCTGATTGCTGAAGGATCATGAAAGTCTGTGCCAGTTTTTCCTGGCAGCTGCCATGATGCTTTGTCCTGAGAAATTCATTAATAACCTTATAAACCTACCCTTCTATGAAGGTCAGAAGATGACTGCTAAGGGACATGGGATTATATGATGTCACCCCACTGTGCCCGTATAACATTGATACAATAGCCAAGGCATTTTTTATTATTCATTCATCGGACTTGGGCATCACTGGCTGGCCAGCATTTATTGCCCATTCCTAATTGCCCTTATTCAGAGGGCACTTGAGAGTCAACCACATTGCTGTGGCTCTGGAGTCACATGTAGGCCAGACTAAGTAAGGATGGCAGATTTCCCTTCCCCGAAAGGACATTAGTGAACAAGATGAGTTTTTCTGACAATCGACAATGGCTTCATGGTCACCAGAAGATTCTTCATTCCAGATTTTTAATAAAATTCAAGTTCCACCATCTGCTGTGGCAGGATTCAAACTCAGGTCCCCAGAACATTAGCTGAGTTTCTGGATTAATAGCCTAAAGATAATACCACCAGACCATCACCTCCCCAATACCAGAAACATCACTGAGCACAGCAGTAGCATCTTAATGGTAAAATTGCTGTCTTTGTTCAGTCTGGGGCTATCTCAACTATGCCCCAGACAAAGTGGACCATATCATAACAGCATGTTCCATGCTGTACAATATGACTGTGCAGCAAGGAGTGGAGTTGGATGATGCTGTTGCTGTGCCTCCTCCATCATGACAGAATTATGTGAAAATGAGGGAGCACTGGATGAAGGAGGGATAGCAGGCAGAGAAACCAATGAGCAGTTTCTCGATGGTTCACACAAAAGTGGCAAAAACCCTCTTCCGCATTAACAATCATTCTAACCCACGTAACTAACCCCTTCATTCTGCATCAGTCAGCCATTCAACCAACATCTATATCAGTGACAACAAAATTTGGCATGCCAGCCACAACTCTCACCAGCTTTTACAGATGCACCATAGAAAGCATTCTTTCTGGTTGTATCACAGCTTGATATGGCTCCTGCTCTGCTCAAGACTGCAAGAAACTACAAAAGATCGTGAATGTAGCCCAATCCATCACACAAACCAGCCTCCCATCCATTGACTGTTTACACTTCCCGCTGCCTTGGCAAAGCAGCCAGCATAATTGAGGACTCCAAGCACCCCGCACAGTCTCTCTTCCACCTTCTTCTGTCAGGAAAAAGATACAAAAGTCTGAGGTCACGTACCAACCGACGCAAGAACAGCTTCTTCCCTGCTGCCATCAGACTTTTGAATGGACCTACCTTGCATTAAGTTGATCTTTCTCTACACCATAGCTATGACTGTAACACTACATTCTGCACTCTCTCATTTTCTTCTCTATGAACGGTATGCTTTGTCTGTATAGCGCACAAGAAACAACACTTTTCACTGTATACTAATACATGTGACAATAATAAATCATAAAGTAAAATAAAATAAAATCAGTGACATTCAGACACTGAACGTTGATGAGACCACAGCTAGAGTACTGTGTGCAGTTCTGGTCACCTCACTATAGGAAAGGTGTGATTGCAGTAGAGAGGGTGCAGAGGAGATTCACCAGGATGTTGCCTGGGATAGAGCATTTGAGCTACGAAGAGAGGCTGGATAGGCTTGGGTTGTTTTCTTTAGAACAGAGAAGGATGAGGGAGACCCTGATTGTAGAATTATAGAATCCCTGCAGTGCAGAAGGAAGCTATTCAGCCCACCGATTCTCTGACAGAGTACCTGACCCAGGCCCTCTCCCCTGCCCTATCCCCGTAACACCACACATTTATCATGGCTTATCCACCTAACCTACACATAGAAATCATAGAATCCCTACAGTACAGAAAGAGGCCATTCGGCCCATCGAGACTGCACCGACCACAATCCCACCCAGGCCCTACCCCCATATCCCTACATGTTTTACCCACTAATCCCTCTAACCTACACATCTCAGGACCCTAAGGGGCAATTTAATCATGGCCAATCAACCTAACCCGCACATCTTTGGAATGTGGGAGGAAACCGGAGCACCCGGAGGAAACCCACGCAGACACGAGGAGAATGTGTAAACTCTACACAGACAGTGACCTAAGCCGGGATTCAAACCCAGGTCCCTGGAGCTGTGAAGCAGCAGTGCTAACCACTGTGCTACCGTGCTGCCCTTTGGACACTAAGGGGCAATTTACTATGGCCAATCCATCTAACCTGTATAATCTCTGAACTGAAGTGTATAAGATTATGAGGGATATGGGCAGGGTGGACAGGAAGCAGCTGTTTCCCTCAGTTGAAGAATCAATAATGAGGGGCATAATTTTAAGGTGACGGACAGGAGGTTCAGAGGGGATTTGAGGAGAAATCCTTTTACCCAGAGGGTGGCAGGAGTCTGGAATGCTCTGCCTGGGGGGCTAGTAGAGGTGGGAAACCTCACAATATTTACAAAATACATGGATGAGTACTTGAAATGTCATAACATTCAAGGCTATGGGTCAAGTGCTGGAAAGTGGTATCAGGGTAGATTTAATGTTGTTTTGTCAGTGCAGGCTTGATGGGCCGAAAGTCCCTTATTGTGTCAGTGATCAGCTGCAGTTATTTTTCTTAATGAGAGGTTTCCTCATTCAATTATGTAGGGATATGGGGGTAGGGCCTGGGTGGGATTGTGGTCGGTGCAGACTCGATAGGCCAAATGGCCTCTTTCTGCACTGTAGGGTTTCTATGATTCTATGAATTAGCCCTCCAAGTTGCTCCACCAGTGGCTTCAACAGAATTGGTGCAGCTGTCATTTAGATGGGAACACTTGATATTCAGTGACGTTTGGGTGCATGAGTCTGAAAGGGCCTGATTGCAAGCTGCTACGCTTTTCCTTCTGCAGGGACAGACACGGGGAGAACGTGCAAACACCACACAGACAGTCATCCACGACAGGAATCAAACCCGGGTCCCTGATGCTGTGAGACAGCAGTGCTAACCACTGTGCCATGTGCCATGTAATGCGTGTAAGAGGTGGTGTAGTGCGGTTTATGTTATAGAATTATAGATTCCCTACAGCATAGAAAGAGGCCATTCGACCCATCAAGTCAGCACTGTCAACAATCTCACCCAGACCTTATCCCCGTAACCCCACATATTTACCCTGCTAATCCCCCTGACGCTCAGGGGCAATTTAGCACGGCCAATCAACCTAAACCTGCGCATCTTTGGACTGTGGGAGGAAACTGGAGCACCCGGAGGAAACCCACGCAGACACGGGGAGAACGTTCAAACTCCACACAGACAGTGACCCAAGGCTGGAATTGAACCCTGGGTCCCTGGCGCTGTGAGGAAGTAGTGCTAACCACTGTGCCACCGTGCCACCTGAAATTAAATGTCTTTTGCGAAGTGGCATTTTCCTTGGTACTTTCAAAGTGCAGCTGTTTGCCAAAATATGTTCTGAAAACAGAAGGGAATAGCTGAGACTGCTGTTGGGCAGGGGGTGCGGAAAGGCTGGTGCCTTGTGTTCTGTAGAAAGGGGGATGAATGAAGAAATGTATTCATCTTGCTATGCTAATGAGATCACTGAAGTGACTGACAATGCATCGAGCTGTGTTTTCTGGGCCTCAATATTCCTGAACCAGATAAACAAGCCATTAATATTAAAATTGCTTTCGGCAATGAAGGCCTCAACAGACTGAACACTTCAGCTCTACTGGATGATAACCTTGAAAATCCAGATAAAATATAGTAAACACTGGAAGATCAATTACGAGTGAATCTCAATGTCTGAATACACCATCTAGAAGTCATGTCCTTTAGACAACAACTGACAGAGACCATTGATTAATTCACAAGCAGATGCAGAGACAAAGGGTGCCATTACTACTTTACAGTGTCAGAACTAGTTGACAGAATCATCGAGCTTGTGATAACATTGGCCCCAATAGAAGCATTCTGAAAAGACGCGTTACGATCCCAGACCAGACCCCCAAGTTTTTAGAGTAAGATCCGGTTAGTAACAGATAACATTTTATTTAAACAAGACAATATTTAAAATTCAAGCCAGTTACTCAGTAAATAAAGCCACAAGATTCCATGGGTTTTAAACAAATCAAAATAAACCTTACCATCCAAGGTCAGAAAAATAGAACAATTTCCAAGATCTATCTTGTACTCTTTTCCTTAGCTATCTCATACTCTGACCTTCAGGATTAATATGAAGCAAATGTGAATTAACAGGAAAACCATAGTGCAACATACCACATTGCAGATGCGATCAATCCATGGATTTCTTAAAAACACACCCAGATGTCAGAAAGTACTGTGAGTCAACCACTCCCGCACACATGGTCTGTCTCTCTCACACACACAAGGGATTCCTGTATTCACTTTCAAAGATCTGGTTTTGGAATTCTCTCCAAACGTTGCTCCATCTCAGCTGACATCATTGATGGCCCACCCTCACAGGGTTTCAATCTCATCTCCTGAGATTCCATTCCCCACTCAAGTGACAATTCTCTAGCACAACTTCAGCTCTTTGGCAGTGCTGAGCAAAATGCTAGAGGGCTTTTCCTCAGCTCACTTTCATTATCAGGGCATCCCATGAGGCCTCTTTGATTACCAAGTCTTCTCCTGAGCCCTTTTCAATTACCAGGGCTTCCCCTTGAGCCCTCTTCAATTATCTCTTCACCAGCTTGCTTCCAAGGACTTGTCGTATGAAGAGAGATTGAGCAGTCTTGGCCTAGAATCGCTGGTGTTTAGAAGAATGAGAGGAGATCTAATTGAGTTATATAAGATGCTAAAGGAGATTGACTGCGTAGATGTAGAGCAGATGTTTCCCCTTGTTGGACAGCTTGAAAGGCCTTAGTTTTAGGCTAAGGTGTGGCAGATTTAAAACAGAAATGAGGAGCAATTATTTCATTCAAAGGGTAGTGAATCTGTGGGATTCTCTACCCCAGAGTGCAGTGGACGTGAGAACACTAAATAAATTTTAGGAGATGAATAGGTTTTTAATTAATAGTGGGATGAAGGAAATTGGAAAGGAGGCCAAGATGAGATTAACCATGATCGTATTGAATGGTGGAGCAGGTTTGAGGGCTGAATTGCCACCTCTGCTCCTAGTTCTTATGCAACCTGGGCTTCCCCTGAGCCCTCTCCACTTAAAGTTTGATCACCACAGCCCTTTACCTACTTTGTAACTGTCTGTGACCTTTCCTTTGGGACTTCTCCTTACCTCCTGCCTGGTCACTTGACTGCAATGGTGCTCCACTCCCAGTTATATGACCCAGATTTTTGTGCTGTTTTCCAGCTGTGCCGGGCCCATCCTCAGACGAAATAATTATACTGCTGAACAGCGCATGTGCAGCCTGCTCCCAGTCTATGCATGTGGGGAACACAAGAGGTCTCTGCTTGGACTTCACATCCTCTTCCCCAAATACAAAACTAAATCTGGCATTTGTAACAGACGTCTTAGATCAAACCAAAGGTTACAACATGGAAACAACATTACAATGTAGACATGACTGAAACCATGCAGCTAGGTAGACAAAGCCTACAGGCCGTACATAATTCATCCAACATTATGATCGGCAATACAGGCAAGCCTAGTGATGCGCGTTATCACACACGAGGCTTGAGATGCTCAAGGAAATAAAGGCTTTTATTTACTGTTACAACGAAGCTACCATGTATAGTACACGATCCCAGACTGAGGGGTCCCAGACAGAGCAGTGACCTTTATACCTCTCCCAGGAGGCGGAGCCCGACTGGGATGTACCATAATGACTATAATACAGGTGTAACAGCCCAACCCTAACCCCAACAGCAACAAGTAGAACAACCCATCCCTAACCCCAACAGCAACATATATACATACTCGTAGTACTGGCCAGACCCTGGCTCAGTACTATCTAGTGGGAACCAACGATGGTTCACCACATTCACCCCTCCTTTGAAGACAAAGGCCGGCGGGGTACAAAAAAACGGAATAATTTGTCATCAGTCTATAAGTTCAGACGGTCAGGGGGACCGCACCGTCGTTGTGACCTCCTCAACACCGGTGATGACACCGGAGTAGGCACTCGTGGTGGCGTTCTCCCCAAGGCGATGTCCAACGGTTCCTCCACAGTCTCACGGGCCGGTTGACCCCAAGGTGATGATAATCCGTTGAGTTCCGACACGCCCTGAAGTGGTGACCATCTCCTGGACTCAGGCAAGCTGAATGTCCATCATAGACTTGTCGAGTCTGTGAGGCTTGGCCTGGTCCAGGATGATCGACGCCACCGTTGGTTCGTGAGCACCACTGCAGGCAGCTGAGATAGATGAAGATGACCCCTGCTGGTCGTTCACGGTCGGTGCCGACCAACATGGCTGCTCCCATAGGTCGCACGTGGGTGATGGCGCCAAAATCAGCGACCCCTGGTGGTCGCGCATCTCTTGCGACTCCGTCGACTGTAATGGCGGCATCCTGGCCTTGCACGTGGACAAAACCCTCGACGATGCCGACGACGAAGAACCGGGCTCCGGGGAGTCGCAGGCCGCACTGCTGTTCCTGGAAGTAAGTTTGGATCGGCATACCTTCGAATAGTGCCCCTTCTTACCGCAGGCGGAGCACAACACAGCTTTAGCGGGACATCGCTGCCGAGTGTGCTTCACTCCCCCACAGAAGTAACACCACGGGCCGCCCGGAGCTGCTGCCATCGTCAGGCCCGAGTGTGGGCACGCCATCACGCAGCTTTTCGAACCCGAGGGACGAGGAGGGATCAGCGACTGCTCCTGCCACATTGTCTCCACGTGGTCTTCGGGATACAATACTAGGCTTTTGGAGGCCGTCTCCAACGTATCCGTTAGTTCTATCGACTTAGTGAGATCAAGATTACCTTGCTCCAACAGTCTGAGTCGGATATAAGATGATCCGATTCCCGCCACAAACGCATCTCGAGCGAGGTCGTTCATGTTCTGGTCTGCCAACACTGCTTTGCAGTTACAGCCCCTGGCTAGCTGTAGGAGCTTGTTCGCGTACTCTTCCGTCGTTTCGCCGGGCTGCCGTCGTCGAGTGGCTAAGAGATATCGAGCATGCATCTCGTTTGGCGGTTTAATGTAGCGCTTCTTAAGAAGCTCGAGGGCCCTTGTGTAGTCAGTGGCCGCACGGATCGCGAGATATACGGTGTCGCTTACCCTCGCGTGGAGGACCCGGAGTCTGTCGTCGTCTGTGGTGACCGCTGCGGAGGCTGCAAGGTAGTCCTCAAAACATTTCAACCAGTGGTCGAAGGTGTTAGAGGCGCCCGCCGCACGTGGATCCAGTGTAAGACGTTCAGGTTTTAACATTTGCTCCATACTTCTCTGTATCGTTTTCTTTTTTTTTTAACGACGAGAGTTTAATTAACAGTAAATAAAATTGATGCGCGTTATCACACACGAGGCTTGAGATGCTCAAGGAAATAAAGGCTTTTATTTACTGTTACAACGAAGCTACCATGTATAGTACACGATCCCAGACTGAGGGGTCCCAGACAGAGCAGTGACCTTTATACCTCTCCCAGGAGGCGGAGCCCGACTGGGATGTACCATAATAACTATAATACAGGTGTAACAGCCCAACCCTAACCCCAACAGCAACAAGTATAACAACCCATCCCTAACCCCAACAGCAACATATATACATACTCGTAGTACTGGCCAGACCCTGGCTCAGTACTATCTAGTGGGAACCAACGATGGTTCACCACACCTAGTAAGCAATAAGGGCAATACAGTCTCATACGTGCACTCAGAAATTGCAATAAATGCAAAGCATGCAGCACCGGGGGACATTGGAAATACCAACGCAGAAAGCAAATGGTTGAACGCGTGGTTCAACATCACAAGACACTGCAACCAAAGATCCATGAGCCGTTTAGCCAAGCTATCTGGTCAGATGATGGGAATGATAGATCATCAATACACAAACATTCAACACAGTGAACATAAAAGAACTGACACAGTGTTACCAACAGAAGCCTTTCCCACCAACCAGATTCTCTGCCCACAAAGGCAGGAACAGGATAATTTATATTCAAATCTGGATACCAAGTCCAAGAACAAAGTTCAAGTGCAAACATCCTCCCACTTTGTACACTGAAATGTATGTACCCAAAGACATGGAAAATGATGATTTAACCAACCACTGCCAAAACCACCCAGTACAATGGCCCAGCAATTCTATTCCATCCCTGGGATCCATTACACTCACCCTGGTTACTACAGATATTTTATGCTGTGGACACCATCAGTCCAGTGATCGCAGGTCTCCTGGGATGCAGGGATTTAACCCTGGTCACCATCCACACTGTCAATGGCTCAACAGCATCACAAGCACAATCCAATAACCTCAGTTGCCAACCTCTTAGCCCGAGACCCTGGCAGGTTTGAGAGGATTGAGATTTCAAGGATGATACAGTATTACATCTGTGTATAGAAACATCCACCACACAAGTGTAGAATTCACATCCAGAACAAGATGAAAGTTGAATAGTGGTGGATGGATGTTTTTCTGGCTGGAGGTCCGTGACGAGTGGTGTTCCGCAGAGATCCGTACTGGGACCTCTGCTGTTTATGATATATATAAATGACTTGGATGAAAACATAGATCGGTGGGTTAGTAAGTTTGCAGATGACACAACAATAGGTGGAGTTGTGGAATATGTGGAAGGTTGTCAAAGGATACAGCGGTATATAGATCAGTTGCAGATATGGGCAGAGAAATTGCAGATGAAGTTTAATCCGGGCAAATGTGAGGTGCTGCACTTTGGGAGATCCAATGTTAATGTTATAACTTAATGGCAGAACTTTGAGCAGCATTGATGTACAAGTCCATAGCTCCCTGAAAGTGGCCACACACGTAGATAGGGTGGTAAAGAAGGTGTATGGCATGCTTGCCTTTATTGGTTGGGGCACTGAGTACAAGAGTCAGGATGTCATGTTGCAGCTTTATAAAACTTTGATTCAGCTGCATTTAGAGTATTGCATTCATTTCTGCATGTCACATTACAGGAAGGATGTGGATGGAGGCTTTGGTGAGGGTGAAAAAGAGGCTTACCAGGATGCTGCCTGGATTAGAGGGTATGAGCTATAAGGAGGGGCTGGACAAACTAGGGTTGTTTTCTCTGGAGCGGAGAAGGCTGAGGGGAGACTTGATAGAAGTCTATAAAATTATGAGAGGCATAGATAGTGTCGACAGTCAGAATCTTTTTCCCAGAGTTGAATCATCTAATACTGAGGGGCATGCATTAAGGTGAGAGGGGGGAAGTTCAAATGAAGGGTAGGTTTTTACACAGAGAGTGGTGGGTGTCTGGAACACACTGCCAGGGGTGGTGATGCATGCAGATGGGATTGGGGTGTTTAAGGGACTTTTAGATAAGCACATGAATATGCAAGGAATAGAGGGATATGGACCAAGGGAAGGAAGAAGGGATTAGTTTAATTTGGCACCAATTAATTTGTTCGGCACAACATCGTGGGCCGTAGGGCCTGTTCCTGTGCTGCACTGTTCTATGTTCTAGATCTGGATAAAATGGAGAGAGAGAACATAATTTGATAAGTTGAACAGCACATGGATTGGTGTCGCTGATCACAAACATTGTCAAGAAAGATGACTGTAAACGCATTTTTGAGAGCCAAGCTGCCTGAATGCAGCTCTAAAACAATGCCCTCATCAAATTCCCATACCAGGAGCTGAACATCAAATCCTTCTTTAAACTTAACACTACAAATGGCTACTGTTCAGTACATGTGGAAAATACATCATAGGAACTAGCAACGTTCCATACTCCTTTTGGAGACACTGTTTCTAAAGGTTACCATTCAAACTTTCCATGAGGAAGCCAGGATAGTACCTGTGGTGAACCATCGTTGGTTCCCACCAGGTAGTACTGAGCCAGGGTCTGGCCAGTACTATGAGTCTGTATATATGGTGCTGTTGGGGTTAGGGTTGGGTTGTTCTACATGTTACTGTTGGGGTTAGGGTTGGGCTGTTCTACATGCATTATAGTTATTATGGTACATCCCAGTCGGGCTCCGCCTCCTGGGAGAGGTATAAAGGTCACTGCTCTGTCTGGGACCCTTCAGTCTGGGATCGTGTATTATATATGGTCGCTCTATTGTAGTAGTCAATAAAAGCCTTTATTTCCTCGAGCATCTCTAGCCTCGTGAGTTGTATCGCACATTAATTTTATTGACTACTAATTGAACTCTCGTCGTTAAAAAAAAAAAGAAAACGATACAGAGAGCATGGAACAGCAGTACGGCGTGTGACTCCCCGGAGCCGGGTTCCTCGTCGTCGGCATCGTCAAGGGTGTCTTACACGTGCGAGGCCAGGACGTCGCCATTCCTGACGACGGAGTCGCAAGAGACGCGCGACCACCAGGGGTCGCTGATTTTGAGGCTGCAAGCCCATCACGACTAAGAGTAGGCGTTACAGCGCTGAGGATCGGATCTTCATTCGATCTGAGGTTCAGCGGCTCCTCAAGGAAGGGATCATACAACCTAGCGCTAATCCTTGGAGAGCGCAGGTCGTGGTGGTCAAGAGTGGGAACAAACCCTGGATGGTCATTGACTATAGTCAGACCATTAACAGATATACGCAGCTGGATGCGTATCCCCTCCCGCGCATTTCTGACATGGTCAACCAGATTGCGCAGTACCGGGTGTTCTCCACCATCGACCTAAAGTCTGCCTACCACCAGCTCCCCATTCGCCCAGAGGACCGACAATACACGGCTTTTGAGGCGGATGGTCGCTTGTACCATTTTCTATGGGTTCCTTTTGGTGTCACCAATGGGGTCTCGGTCTTCCAGCGTGCTATGGACCGAATGGTGGACCATAACGGACTGCGGGCTACCTTCCCGTACCTGGATAACGTCACCATCTGCGGCCATGACCAGCAGGACCATGATACCAACCTTCTTAGATTCCTACGCACTGCATCTCGCTTGAATCTGACCTACAACAGGGAGAAGTGTGTATTTCGCACGCGCCGCCTAGCTATCCTCGGATACGTGGTGGAAAACGGGGTCATCGGCCCTGATCCAGACCGTATGCATCCCCTCCTCGAACTTCCCCTGCCCACTAGCGCAAAAGCACTGAGAAGATGCTTAGGCTTCTTCTCTTACTACGCACAGTGGGTTCCCAATTACGCGGACAAAGCCCGTCCGCTCATCAAGTCTACCTCTTTTCCCCTAGCACCAGAGGCTCGTTTGGCCTTTGAAAAACTAAAAGCCGACATCGCGAAAGCCACGATGCACACTGTCGATGAGTCCATCCCCTTGCAGGTGGAGAGCGATGTATCTGATTTCGCCCTGGCTGCCACACTTAACCAGGCGGGCAGGCCCGTCGCCTTTTTTTCTCGCACCCTCCAAGGCCCCGAAATTCGACATTCAGCAGTGGAAAAAGGAGGCCCAGGCCATTGTGGAGGCCGTCCGGCATTGGCGCCATTACTTGGCGGGAAAACGGTTCACCCTGATCACGGACCAGCGGTCCGTGGCGTTCATGTTCAATAACACGTTACAGGGCAAGATCAAGAACGATAAGATCTTGAGGTGGAGAATCGAACTCTCCACCTATAATTATGACATCATGTATCGTCCAGGGAAACTCAACGAGCCCTCGGATGCCCTGTCGCGTGGAACATGCGCCAGTATGCAGGAGAATCGTTTGCAGGCTCTCCACAATGACCTCTGCCATCCAGGGGTCACTCGGCTCTACCACTTCGTAAAAGCCCGGAACCTACCCTACTCGGTGGAGGATGTCAGGTCCATAACTAGAAGCTGCCGGGTATGCGCGGAATGCAAACCGCACTTTTACCGACCTGACAGGGCACAACTCGTTAAGGCCACTCGTCCCTTCGAAAGACTGAGTGTGGACTTTAAGGGCCCCCTTCCCTCGACAGATCGGAATGTGTACTTCCTCAATATCATTGATGAGTACTCACGATTCCCTTTTGTCATTCCCTGCTCTGATACGACCGCTGCCACGGTTATCAAGGCATTTCGTGATCTTTTTACCCTGTTCGGGTACCCCTGTTACATCCACAGCGATAGGGGCTCGTCGTTCATTAGCGATGACTTGAGGCAATACCTGCTCTCATACGGGATTGCCTCTAGTAGAACCACGAGCTACAACCCTAGGGGTAACGGACAGGTGGAACATGAGAATGCTACAGTCTGGAAGGCTGTCTTACTGGCGTTGAAGTCAAAAAGCCTTCCAGTCTCCCGTTGGCAAGAGGTGCTCCCTAATGCGCTCCACTCCATACGCTCACTCCTGTGTACGGCAACCAACGCTACTCCCCATGAGAGACTGTTTTCATTCCCTCGGAAGTCTTCCTCTGGGACCTCATTATCGTCTTGGTTGACGTACTCAGGACCTGTCCTCCTGCGGTGACATGTTAGGGCCCGCAAGTCCGACCCTTTGGTTGAACAGGTCCATCTCCTCCACGCCAACCCTCAGTATGCCTATGTGGCATACCCTGACAGGCGAGAGGACACGGTCTCGATTCGAGACCTGGCGCCAGCAGGGGACTTGGAAACCCCCGTCGCTCCCATACTTCCTGTTAGAGACCCCCCAACTATTGTTTCCCCTCCTGACACGGCGCGGGCAGCATCGGGACCATCACTTAACCCTTTTACTCCCGTGTACAGCTTGCCTGAGTCCAGGAGATGGTCGCCACTTCAAGGCGTGTCCGAGCTCAGTGGATTGTCACCACCTCGGGGTCAACCGGCCCGTGAGACATTGGAGGAGCCGTTGGACACCGCCTTGGGGAGAATGCCACTGTGACTGCCTACTCCGGTGTCATCGCCGGTGTTGAGGAGGTCACAACGACAGTGCGGTCCCCCTGACCGTCTGAACTTATAGACTGATGACCAATTGTTCTGTGTTTTTTTTTTGTACCCCACCGGCCTTTGTCTTCAAAGGAGGGGTGAATGTGGTAAACCATCATTGGTTCCCACCAGGTAGTACTGAACCAGGTTCTGGCCAGTACTATGAGTCTGTATATATGTTGCTGTTGGGGTTAGGGTTGGGTTGTTCTACTTGTTACTGTTGGGGTTAGGGTTGGGCTGTTCTACTTGTTACTGTTGGGGTTAGGGTTGGGCTGTTCTACCTGTATTATAGTTATTATGGTACATCCCAGTCGGGCTCCGCCTCCTGGGAGAGGTATAAAGGTCACTGCTCTGTCTGGGACCCTTCAGTCTGGGATCGTGTATTATATATGGTAGCTCTATTGTAGTAGTCAATAAAAGCCTTTATTTCCTCGAGCATCTCTAGCCTCGTGAGTTATATCGCGCATTAGTTCCCATACAAGATTCCAGGGTGCATCTGCGTGGTGGAGGACAACACCATTGTTGGCACGATGAAACCAGGAACACAATCGAAGTTCGTACCTTTTTGAACGAAGCTGCATGCCGAGCAGGAGTTGTGTCCAATAATCAGATATGCAACTTCAATGCTGCACAAATCAACTTTTTAAGATCCATCTACTCTGACACAGGCACCCTCCCTGACCCTAGAGAGCTGGAAGACGTCAATGCAATGAGCATTCTGCAAGATAAAAATGATTGACAATGTTGCCTCAGGTTGGTTAATTTCCTTTCACCAAATAACCTACATTTGCCAAGAAAGCCACACCTCTTCATGAAATGCTGGGAAAAGTACTATTCATTTGGCAGGTGGATCACCAACATGTTTTTAATTATCTTAAAAGGTCATTATTCAAAGGAGCTTTAACTCTTAGTTTTACCATTCGACCCTGACCTGAGATTGATGCATCCCAAAAAGGGCTTGGAGAAAGAGTTCTCCAGAAAGGGAAGCCTATTGCTTATGCCTTCAGGAGTTTGTCCACATTCCAGACTACTCAATTAAAGGATGCACAACTTTAGCACTGGAATTCGGCATCCAACAGTTCCACACTTACTTGTTCATCGTGGAAACCAGTCATAAATTGCTTAAAATGGTGAAAACCCCTGACCAGTGCATCACCAGGATTACAGTGCCTACTGGTCAAAATACAATGTTGTGATTGTGACATGTGCTATGAACTGGGAAATTCCATAAAAGTAAAGTAAAAGTAAAGTTTATTTATTAGTCACAAGTAAAGCTTACATTAACACTGCAATGAAGTTATTGTGAAATTCCCCTTGATCACACCCAAAACCCTAAACCACCTACCAACCCATCAGAAACTGTAGACATCCCCTTAAATCTAGTGGACGTTGAAATGAATGATGTTCTGCAAACAGATTGGTTAAAAAGCAACAGGTCAAAGTGCCAGGTGTTGCAGCAGGAAATGCCCACTGATCCTATTCGACTGCAACTGTGGAAGACAGTGATTGGCGGATGGCCAGAGTCCTTCCAGGCTGGGAGACCATTTTAGTCCTATTGAGATGAACCTGGGATATCTCAAGGAGACATCTTTAAGGAAAAACAAGTCATCATCATCACAGGGTCCCTGTAACCCGAGATCCTCCAATAGTTGCACCAGGTGCACATAGGAATTGATCGAACCAGAAGATGGTATATTGGCCCGGAATCCACCAGGACATTAAAGACTGTGAAAGGAATGTGGGGCATGTCAAATATTCATGCTTAACTACCAGAGTGAATCACTATTGCCTCATGAGGTACCCACACATCCATGGATCAAACTAGCAACTGACCTCTTTAGCATCTGTGGAGCTGGTTTCTTGATTGTAAAGGATTACTTCTCCAAATTTCCTATTATCTGTCAATCACACAACATATCGAGTGCAACCATTACGGATACATTAAGTTCGGTCTCCAGTCTGTTTGGGGTACTGCAGGAGGTTGTTTCCATCAATGGACTCCAATCCACTTGAACTTTGCAAGTGATTTGTGAGCAGTGGGGAATCAGCGATACCAGTTCATTGCTGCATTTCTCCACATTCAATGGAATGGCCGCAGAATGTATACATGAATGGCTGTAAATTGGGAGAGGGGAGGGAAGGTAAACATGCAGGTGCAGCAGGTGGTAAAGACGGCAAATGGTATATTGGCCTTCATTGCAAGAGGTTCTGAGTACAGGAGCAGGGATGTGTTGTTGCAAATATACAGGACCCTTGGTGAGGCCACACCTAGAATATTGTGTGCAGTTTTGGTCTCCTTTTCTGAGGAAGAATGTTCTTGCTCTTGAGGGAGTGCAGCGAAGGTTTACCAGGCTGATTCTGGGGATGGCAGGACTGATTTATGAGGAGAGATTGACTAGGTTAGGATTGTTTTCACTGGAGTTCAGATGAATGAGGGGGAATCTCATGGAGACTGATAAAATTCCAACAGGACTAGACAGGGTAGATGCAGGGAGGATGTTCCCGTTGATGGGGGAGTCCAGAACCAGGGCTCGCAGTCTGAGGATTCGGGGTAGACCATTTAGAATGCAGTTGAAGAGACATTTCTTCACCCAAAGAAAGGTGAGCCTGTGGAATTCATTATCACAGGAAGTAGTTGATGTCAAAACATTGAAGGTATTCAAGAGGCAGTTAGATATAGCATTTGGGGTGAATGAGATCAAAGGTTAAGGGGAGAAAGCAGGATTAGGCTATTGAGTTGGATGATTATGATGAATGACAGAGCAGGCTCAAAGAGCCAAATGGCCTCCTCCTGCTCCTATCTTCCATGTTTCTATGTTTCAAACCATACAATCCTTGATCATGAAGTGCCATCAAACAAAACATAGTCTACACATGGCCATGCTGCACCTTAGAGCAGCACTGCTCAGTGCAACTGTTCCCTCACCTGGACCAATACTATTCAGCAGAAAAATGCATACAGCCCTTCCCAGTTATCACTCATCAATAATCCCAGGTGTACCTGGCGCTTTAATTGACACACAGCAGAAAGAGAAAGATGCCCAGGACTGGCAGGTGGACAATGAATTACCCAACTTGAATGTTTGGCAAAAGATTCAAGTACAACACCCAACTGACGGGGTATGGAATCCAGCAGAAATCATCTGCAGGTGCCCAAAACCAAGATTGTAATTAAGTACGGACACCAAACAGCATGACAGTGTGATAAAACAGATACCAAATCAGAACGACCAGAAATAATCCGAATATGAACAGAACATGGTCCAAGACACAACACAAACAGTACCCCAACCAGCATTCTGAAACTGTACAGCAGCCTCCAACTAGGATCACCATAAATAAGTCCAGATGGATAAGCAAGCTGGCGATACGTCTCAGAGACTTGTGAATCTATTGCTTTGTATGACGGTATATTCAGACACAAGGGGTTTTCCATGGCCGATTGGGATGAGCGTGTTCTGTGCTGAGATTGGAAAATCTTGCAAGAAGGCTCTTGATGCATTTCTCAATGGTGTAAATCCAGGGAGTGATTGACCCCACACCATGTCAACGGTGGGCCACATTCCTCACCATCGAACATCAGAAGCTTAATTTTGATAAATTTGCATCTCATCATTTTGGCTACATGCCAGAATCAATGCCCAAAGTCAAATTTAAAACTCACGTCGGCGTGGCTTTAGAACAGTGTGATTTACAACTGCTTTCAAAGCGCGGCCTGAACTCTGAGGAGAACTCGGAGGTGAGTGCACACAACGTAATACGGCACTCGTGGGGATCCCAATGCAAGATAGTGGCTCTGTGAATTATGGACTGGTCACAGGAAAGTCTCCACACTAGCTTCTTCATGGCTGGCTTGTGGAGCCAGGGCAAGGGTAACAGTGCTGGAGAGAAGGGAGTGAATAAAACCTTGGGGAAAAGCCCCAAATATCGACTGCCCTAGATTGGGAAAACTCTCTCAATAATCATCCTTACCTGATTTCAAGGCAGCGACTTCAGACAGACACTTATTTTGGGTCTGAGAAAGTGAACCATGTCCCCCCCAAGGAAAGTAAATAGTAAGAGATATTACCTGTTCCCAGACAGCTTGCTAAATAATTTGTTGGTTGAGTTATAACTACCCAGATATTATAAGGGTCAGGGATCTCTCTTCAAATGGTAATGGTTAGATTATCTCTTGGAGATGGCTTTTGTCTGTGTATGGTGCAAATGTTACTTGCCAATTGTCAGCCCTAAGCCTGGATATTGTCCAAGTCTTGCTGCATTTGAGCATGGACTGCATTTGGACATGGATTTAAAAGTCATATTGATGAACCAATGAAATAGATAAATGCCATTTCTTGCCGAAAGTGCATTTTGGTTCACATCCAGAAAGTTAAACAGGGCTAATAAATAGAAGGTATTTCAAACTTGAAGAAACTATGGTCCATAGTTAGATATGCCTTCAGTTTGGACATTTAACATTATTTATGTAGGATACAGATTTCTATAGTTTCCCATTGATATTGTTTCAGTTCTGAAAGTAAACCAGAAAACTATCCATATGACATGAACATTATGGAATGTGCCAATAGCTCAGTGGATAATTATGCTGATTTCATTCAAAGATGAATATGGTTACAGAATCATAAAGTATGCATTGTCATTAAAAGGCAACTTAAACCTAGTGAAAAGGAACGTGCAATTTGAATCACCAAGGCCAGAATGTTCCGGAGCTCGAGCGGGCATGCATCCAACCTGAACTCGCCTGAAATTGCATGAGTAGATGTCATGGCACTCTCACGCAATATTTCAGTTGGCAGGAACCTGTGAGAGTCAGAGGCACACCCACCAACAATTGAAAGGGCAATTAGTGTAGTTTAGTTTATTTACTGGTGTCACAAGTAGGCTTACATTAACACTGCAATGAGGATACTGTGAAAATCCCCTAGTCGCCACACTCCAGCGCCTGTTCAGGTACACCGAGGGAGAATTTAGCATGGCCAATGCACCTAACCTGCACATCTTTCGGACTGTGGGAGGAAACTGCAGTACCTGGAGAAGCAGACCCAAGCAGACATGACGAGAACGTGCAGACTCCGCACAGGCAGTTACCCAAGCCGGGAATCGAACCCGGGTCCCTGGTGCTGTGAGGCAGCAGTGCTAACCACTGTACCACCATGCCACCCTTGATTAAGCCCATTAAACGTGCAATTGGCCCTAATCATACATTGCCCAGGCCCTTTTACGCTTGGCACACGGGGCAATCGGCCAGATGGAGTGCACGTTTATTCACCATTCCCAATCCAGGCCAGGATAGAATGTCTGAGATGAAATAAAATAAAAGAAAATGCTTGAAGTGTGTACTGTGTTATGCTACCAGTTGCTTGATTCTGCAGTATAACGAGATTTTGCAGAATTTTTGTTTTGGGTTCAAATGTCATTGGAACAATACAACAGCTCCCTGAGGCAGCTGTTAGTGTTCGGGGAGCTTGTTGGAAACGCCACCTTTACCTTTTTCCACTCTCCCTGACAGCACTCAGTCTTTCACAGTGGGCGTTTCACACTGGCTGGCTGTTCATTGGAAATGCACCGTTTCCGGGCACACCCCGTGTGCCTGCCGACAGGGGAAAATTTCAGGTTAACATTTTTGTTAGTTACGTCATCACTGCCGCAGGCATTGATTCTGATAATATAAAAATGTCAGCTACCTACTCATTGTACAGGAAAGACCCACAGAGATGTATATGAATGGTCAATTCTGTGCATAAATTTATCCCAACAGCTTTGGAAAAAATATCACCCCTCGTAAGAAAAGATGACTGTGTGAAGCTGGAATCATGAACAGAATAAGGCATGGGAATATTTAAAAAGGTTTATCAAAGCAAATCAATTCCGCAGTTCCAAGATCTTGAAAGCCCTGTAAAAATTCATCAGCTGCTTCACAAAGGATTAGGGGCCACGCTGCTGGAAAAGTGTCGGGATTAGTCTCAACCCCTTGTGTATACTTCACATTCATTGACCGACAGATGCAAGATAAACACCACTTGAAAAGGATCTGCCAAGTATTGTGTGTGCTTGGTTCAATCAGTTTGTGTATGGCCATAACATTAATATTGAAATGGACCAAGTTCTCAGCTGCTATATTTGTGAAACCATCATCAAGTGGCTGACCTAAGGGTTTTATACGCACACACACAGCGTGTATGTACATTGCAAATAACTATCAAGGACAATGAATCAGAAAGTTAAAGTCAATGAGAACCTAGTAAAAATATTCCTTCTTACACTGACCAACTGACAAAAAAATGGCTTTCACCAGGCCTGGATCAAGAGAAAGGTGCAATCTTCACCATCTTCAAAGAAACAGCAACACAATGATGACCACATGTCAAACGAAGTTGCTCTTCAGAAATTCAAGAGCACTGATGGATAGAAAAGGGTAATAACGTAGTTCTGATAGAACGCATTTCAAAAAATTTCATGTGGGACATATAGCTACAGACAAATATGTGAGATTGTGTTTGGCCCAGAATGAATCATGATACTGGTCATGTGATGGTAAATTGCTCAACTGCTTAGAAAACAAACAGATGAAACCACCACACAAAACCATGGGAGGCTGATTCAGTACCACAACAAGCCTCCTTAGAATGAACACAGAAAATGTTGGAAATGATCAGCAGGTCTGGCAGTATCGACAGAGCGAGAAACAGGGTTAACGTTTCAGGTTGATGACATTCCATCAGAACTGGGGGAAAAAAAGAGGTGTAATAGGTTTAAACAAATGCAAGGGAGTAAGGTGTGAAAAAAAAACTCAGGGAAGATCTATGATAAGGGGTGAACAGGTGAGGTTATAAGTCCAAGGGTTTAAGTAAAGTTTATTCATTAGTCACAAGTAAACTTACATTAACACTGCAATGAAGTTACTGTGAAAATCCCTGAGTGACCACACTCCGGCACCTGTTTGGATACACTGAGGGAGAATTTAGCATGGCCAATGCACCTAACCAGCACGTCTTTCGGAATGTGGGAGGAAGCCGGAGCACCCGGAGGAAACCCACGCAGACATGGGGAAAACATGCATACTCCGCACAGACAGTGACCCAAGCCAGGAATCGAACCCAGGTCCCTGGCGCTGTGAGGCAACAGTGTTAACCATTGTGCCACTGTGGTTGATGTTCTCTTAAGAAAGTTAGTGCTAGTTTGTTTACATGATGGGTGAAGGAATAATTGGCAATTGCTACAACAATTAAATAGGGAGGTGAGAGGCAGAAGATGGTTTTTCGTGATCCTGGAAATAAAAGTTTTTAAACCTACTCTTGTACTCTGAAATAAATAAGAAATGTATTAACTTGTAAATAATTTCCAATCTAATTTACAAGGATATTTTCCGGCATAGTCTGAATATACGGTGATTCCTGGCAGTAATGAAAATGCAATATTTTAATAGTGAGGTTCAGATTATGCCATGAAACTCATTAATTAATTTAGTTTGGTTTAGTTTTGAATTATACAAAGAAACAACAGCATTAAATTCCCTCCAAAGCACTTACTGCTTTGATTTACACCATGATGTGGAGATGCCGGCGTTGGACTGGGGTAAGCACAGTAAGAAGTCCCACAACACCAGGTTAAAGTCCAACAGGTTTATTTGGTAGCAAATACCATAAGCTTTCGGAGCGATGCCCCTTCATCAGGTGGAGTAGTTATCTGTTCTCCAACAGTGCACAGACACAGAAATCAAGTTACAGAATACTAATTAGAATGATTTACACCGGCAGAGTGTACTTCCTCTGTGCGTTATGTTTAACAAAGTTCTATACCTGGGTTATTAAAAAGAAATTTAGCAATAAATTGCTTTTTGACTTTGTTACATGTACTATTACTGTGAACTCACAGCGAGAGACTTATCAATTTTGTATCATTATCAGCTCTTGAATGCTGAAACGCATGTGTTATATAAACATTAGTAACATGAACTGATATCAACAGATAATTAGTGAGTAATTTGGTCATTATGCATTTGCATAGATTAGATATAGCATACAGAGGTACCAATTGAATTAAAAGCAGTAATGTAGGAGGCAATTCTCCCATTGCGACCTGCAAATTTTCTGGCAGGTCCGCTCAGGACAATCGCGTGTTGGCCATTTCACGGGATTCGTGCATGCGTTCCCAATGCATGCGCATCTCCCAGAGCCAGGGAACAGTCACAGTCGGGACCGCGCTGGAAACAGGCGAGAAGAGAGGTAAGTAATTTAAATGTTTTTAATATATTTTAAATGTAGTTTACATGTGATTAACGGGCCAGGCACGGAACTTGCCGGGCCCGATAGCATCTCCCACCCCGCCAGGAGTACTTCATTCCGGCGGGGTTTAGAGTAGCTCCCCACGTTCGGGGAACTAGCGGGAGACCCGGCTGGAGTGAAGGGGGGGGCAATCGGGGCCCCCCAGGGGGTTAGGCTGCAGGGGGTGGTGCCCCCTGGGCATGGACACCCTGGCAGTGCCAGCTTGTGCCCCCCGGCACTGCCCAAGGGGCAAAGTGCCCATGCCCAGGGGGCACCTTGGCACTGCCCACTGGGCATCGCGCAATGCCAAGGGGGTGGGACCTATTGTGGGCGGGGCTTAGGGGTGATTGCTGGAGGTCCTGCTGCCACTCTGCATTACGATCAGTCTGGGGTGGAGGGAGGCCAGCGATTGGGATGGGCTGGGGGGTTCTGCCTCCGGGGGGGGGGGGGGGGGGGGAAGATCTGATCCCAGGGGGGGTCTGCCAGGGTGAGGGGAGTGGGGGGATTGCCATTGCTGGGGATGGGGTGGGCTGATCATCGGGGCACTCCAGGGCAGGGGGTGGGGGTCAGGGCTGGTTCTGGAATTGTTGTGGGGGGGGCTGCGATCAGGCCATGGGGGCCACGATCGGGGGGAGGCAGCTCTGCGGGGTTCCCGGGCTGGCCAGCGATTGAGCTGGGAGGTCTGACAGATCGGGGCCACTGCGCATGTGCAGAGTTCCAGAACTGTGAGACTCCAGCGTGAATAGGCCCTGCCTCTCCTGGGTTTTTAATGATATTCACGATTCTGACCTCTGCATTGCACAGAGTGCGGAGATTCGGGTCTGAAGCTGTTCTGAAAAAACAGTCGTGATCTCGACCAGTTTTCCCACCAATACAGCACTTTTGGGAGAATCGCCCCGTATTTTCTGAACAGTTTAGCATGCAAGATGTTTCAGTTTCAGTAAAACAAGAGCCAAAGAGAAGCAATTTTACGTTTCCAATGTATTAATTTTCTTGTCTAATTTTCTATTAAGTTAAAGCATGTGTTACTTCACTTGTACTGCTTATCACAACTTCCCATGACTTCTGTCTAATTGGCTGCTTTAATGGGAAAACACGCTTGCTGTGGATTGTTTTTATTTTGAAGGTGACTTTACAGTTCAGAAGCGACATTGTTTTTGGTTAAAGCCTCAGTTCTGGTTGTCAGTTGAACTGACAGAGCTCCAAGGTGTCAAAACAACTCTGTTATGTCTCATTGGGCTGCTGACATGAAGCGGGATTCCCTACTCTATTTCACTTTTTATTTGCTCTTTCGTTTCTTCATTTTTTTTTTGACTGCCCTCTCCTCAGTATTTATTTGTTCACTGTAAAGATAAATCAAGTTAAAAAAATTCATGACCCATGTCTTGAAGGATGAAAGAGAAAATGAGGGATATCGGGACACAGTGGTTAAAGGGAAATCAGGATATAATGATTAGACACAGTGGTTAGCAACGCTGCCTCATAGTGCCAGTGATCCAGGTTTGATTCCTGGCTTGGGTCACTGTCTATGTGGAGTCTGCACGTTCTCCTCATGCCTGCGTGGGTTTCTTCCGGCTGCTCCGCTTTCCACCCACAGTCCGAAAGACGTGCTGGTTAGGTGCATTGGCCATGCTAAATTCTCCCTCAGTGTACCCGAACAGGCACCCGAGTGTGGTGAGTCGGGGATTTTCACAATAACTTCATTGCAGTGTTAATGTAAGCCTACTTGTGATACTCATAAATAAATGTAAAAACTTAAACTTAGAGGGAAATTGAGATATAGGGCCCGGTTTTACCATTTTCATTCTAAGTGCTGAATCTGGGTGCAATTCAGGTCCAACTTGGAAATCTGCTTTCAGGCGCCCCCATACACACTTAGCCTGAAAACAAAATTGCGGGTCTGAATTGCGCTGTGGGCGGGGCTTATCACACCCGAAACGATCAGAGCTCTGAACTGTGCATGCGCAGTGAAGAAAAAATTTGAAAATCGCGTCGCTGTCACATCACTCCCGGCTCGCAAAAAGTGGATAAAGCAGCCCGGGAGCGAAAAGCGGGAGCGATGGTCCCCACAGACATCACCCCCACCCCTACAACATAACTTTCCCTCTTATCCACCTCCCCCCCGCTACCCAGACCGATTGCGACCCTCTGCCCCTTTTCCCCCCCACCGAACGCCTGCAGAGTGACAGCGGACCCCCCTCCCCCCGTAACCCTGCCCCCTCTCCCCACCAGAGATCCATCTAGCCTCACCCCCCCCCCCCCCCCCCAAAAAAGAATGATCGGGCCTCCCTCCCGCCCCTCCCCCCCGCCCACCCCATCCACCAGAGATACATCTGACCCGCCTCCTCCTCCCCCCCGCCCAGAAAATGATCGGGCCTCCCTTCTCCTACCACCCCCCCGCCCCACCAGAGAATTATCTGACTTGCCTCCCCCCCTCCCTCTTCCTCCCCCCACCACCGATCTGAGTCAGAGAGCCGTTGGAAGCTCTGAACTTACCTCTTCAGCAGCTGGAGCGCCCGAAACAGACCTTTGCCGAGCATGTCTGTTTTGCGTTGAATCTGGACGGGTGAATGCGATGGTAAAGGGGGAAATGCTGGTAAAGTTGGGCGGGCAGCCCATTAATTCAATTTAAATGCATGCAAATGCATTTAAATCGCCGTTGCGCCCGTTTTGGGCGCAATTTAGATCGTGGCCATTTTCGGGCCTTGGTAAAGTGGGCATCTGCGTGGACATGGGCGCGGATCATGTTAATGGCCTCACGCCCGACTTTACCAATGGTAAAATCGGGCCCATAGGCATTAGAGGCAAATTGGAATACAGTGATTCGAGGGAAATTGGGATATAGTGATTAGAGGAATTAGATGACACTGTAATGCTTGAATTTTAAAGTTGTGAAGATTACAAAAGAATGGAAAGGTAATGAGATCCAGAGCTGGAGCTATGAGAAAAGGACAGGAGATAGTAACATGCACCTTGAGTGGTCATGTGGGAAGAAAATGATGTATTTGGAACAGTATTTTAGGGATTTAAAAGGATTTGTTTACTTTGGTTTATCTGAAGAGGAAGAATGTGCAGGGTTATGGGGAGAAGGAAGGGAAATGGCACTAGGAAACCGCTCTTCTGGAGAGCCAGTGCTGACACAATGGGTTGAATGGCCTTATTCTGCGCTGTACCAATTCTGGGACACTTGGATTCCATTCATCAAAAAAGGAAGTTTAGAGATCTAACAATAATGGAGACACAAAGGGTTGCAATAGAGAAAGAGGTTAGAGACTGTAGTGAATAAAATTGATGCGCGATTGATTCACACAGGAGGCTAGAACGTACCCGGGAATAAAGGCTTTTATTCACTACAAATAGCAGCACACTACTCAACAATATTATCCCAGACTAAAGACTACTAGGAAGTAGCAGTGACCTTTATACTCCTGTAAGAAGGCGGAGTCCTGGGCGGAGCCGAACAGAGTGTACCACATAAACAGTAATAACAGGTAGAACACCCAACAACCCTAACCCCAACAGCAACGAGAGTAACATATATACAAGTACCCATAGTGGTAACCACCTATGGTTCACCACAGAGACAAGAGATGAGAGAAGAATCGTCAGTCTGATGGCAACTTTTTTTTCTTATATTCTATCCAAGTGTCAAGAATCAGGAAAGTCCCCACAAGTGTGACAATAGTTTGCATGTCAGTCACGCAGTGTTTCACCTTTGAGCATTCAATGGAATTAAATGAGCTACAGAATCCTCGTCAGTTCTGAACATCAGCATATTGTTCATGGGAAGCCCATTAACATTTGAGATCTTTCATTTCTGTACATGGTGATGCCTCATCTAATTGCCCCCATCCAGAACTGACAAAGCTCATCAAACGTATTGGCACTCACATCTTAACATCAGCCACTGCTGAGATTCAAACTGCCAGCCATGCGTTTTATTTCACCAGAAGAAAAACAATAAATTATGCTATTTTCATTACATGGAGATAATTTATCCACGTGAAAAATAAAAATGACAATATGCACATGCAAATTAGCATTTAGCAGTTAGTCATCGTACACATTATCCCAAAATGAATGTCTGCACTAAAATTTCGCAATCATCCGCTTCCATTGAATAAACAGTATATATTCACACTTCACACAGCTAACTAATCACCTCATAAAAGCTTAGTAATCTTTTTTCAAAGGCAATAATTCAATGAAAGCACTGCATTTTTGCAGTGACAGTTTATCATGGTGGAATTCTTGAAGTAGAATGAAAGTTATAAACATGCTGTGAGTAATGGTGATGACACAGTGGAATGTGCTGGAACCACCAACCTGCTTCATATATAACCTAAATTATTAACGAGACCGAGCACTCATGTTGTAAAACAATATTGGATAGAAAATTAGCAGTTACTTATGGCAGGTCTTTACCTCTATAATTTTTAATGAGGCACCATTGATACCTCTAATCATTTTCTAGCCCATTGCTAAGTTTCTGCGGGCGAAGCCCTGAGATTATTCTGGCAAAATAATTCAGGAGATTCAAATATAATGCAAATAGGATTGAAACCAGTAACCTCCAGGTATTTCTTTGGTTATGTGGGAGAGTTCAATAACTCAGATTTACCTGTGGCATTTGTGAGGAATAGTTCTTTTCATGCTTTGGAAGGAGCACCAGTATTTGTCACCAGTGTTTCTTTTCTTCAGTACATTAAACTGTGAGGGCAAGTACTACAATTAAAGTGGGTATTAATTTTTAACCCTATTACAGCTGAATAACATGCAGGCTTTTAACATTTGGCTTCCTGTTAGATTCCCGGAAATGAATTTCCTCAGCCTAGCCAGCATTCGAACTAATAGCCCCGCACATCCTAATTTTGTGTGTGAAACATTAACATTGCAATAATGAATTAAGAACAGACTTTGTTTCTATCATATTATTTCTGAATCACAGATAATGTGAATTTAAATTTTAAAAAGGTTTGCTTATCTTTCCTTCCCTATTTCATTCTTTCTTTTCTTTCCTATTTGCCCTCTTTAAGCTATTGGCACATGGAGCACTTTGGGATGATAGGGAGGAAATAGCTTGATCTGGGTTTCAGACAAAGCTCGGCACAACATCGTGGGCCGAAGGGCCTGTTCTGTGCTGTACTGTTCTGTGTTCTATGTTCTTTATTCAAAACAACAATTTATATTTATTTAGCACCCGTTAGGCAATAGAGATAGTTAATTTGCAGATTAGAAATGTAGATTAGAAATGGGTCTAGTTTCATTTTAACCCTGGAGACAACAGGTCTGGAGCTACTTGTGTACTTGCATTTTTCATGAGGTTTTACGACCTTTGAAGTAGTTTAGGGAAGTTAAAAGAAAAGTAGAGAAAAAGCTAAAATAATCCCAATCAAATTAATACATTAAATAGGGAAAAGAAATCTGAGAAACTGGTTTTAGACAGAGTGCTTTGCACACACTCATTGGGAATTCACCCGTTTTGAGATGAAGTGAGGTGGTGGGCGGTTCTGCCTGTACTTGTTCTGCTGGTTAGAATGGGGGTCCCAAGCAAGATAAAGAATTTGGAACCTATTTAATTATGTACGGGCGAGCTCATCTCTAACTCTCTCCTGGTGGGACAGCCATCCAACCAACCTCAGCTAATGGCTGACGGGTTGGAAGGTCCCAGCACCACATATAAGTAACAGTCCAGTATATTCATATCACTCCCTTCAGCCCACCTGCCCTTCTCCAGGATGTCAGGAACCCAGAAGGAAAAGGCTGGCAGCCTCATGACAGAAAAGGCTGGCAACCTCAAGAGGAAATCTGTTCCTTGATTCAACCACCTTCTACGCCACCACCCCCCCCCCCCCCCCCCCTCCCCACCACAGCCCATCACCGGTGTGGCATCCTTGCCCATTTTTGGAAACTACCCATACTTTGTGCACCCTCTTCCAGTAAACAGTGTGGTATTCCTTTGACCCCCTCGTTTGTGAACATCTAATGCAGCCTTGATGGGGTCCAGTTTCCTTCCACTCTGTCTTCCTTCTGCATTCTATTGCTCATCTTCTTCATCCACCTACTTCCTGCTATCATGACCTCTCATAACCACCTCCCCCCCCCCCCCCCCCCCCCCCCCCCACTCCTTGCACAGCTTTCCTTCAACAATGTCCCCCCTTTGTCTTTGTCAGGCCACCATAACGCACCCCCACTCCACACACTACACCCCTGGTCAAACTCCAAACCTTTGTTGCAGTGGCTGCATGAGTTCCACAACACAGTACTGTTCAGATAGTCACTGGTGTGTGGCACTGGGGTGGGAGGTGACCCCAGTGCTTCCCAACCCCAGACGCTGTACTGATCCAACTTGGTGACACAGAGGGCCCAGCAGCACAGTGCTATCTATGTAGATCAGTTTGGCATGGCGATGGAAGCAGGAACTGGTTTGCCCTGGCAGAGTGCTGAACAGTACATCAGAAGCAGCATAGCACAACAGCAGTTTTGCACTCACCTTGAGGTCTCTGATGAACTGAGGGTCATCTTGTGCATGCCAGCCTTTATCAATCAGGTTTGACACCAACATAATTTTGATGAGACACAAGATTGGAAAGCCTGACAGGACAGCGGTAGGCAGCTGTTTTAATAAGCATGCATGAGATGCAAATTAATGCAAATGGAATTCATGCCACCCGCCAACAGGAAAACAAAACCGCCATTAACCCACCATCAGGAGAATTGCAATGCAATTTTACACTGACGGGTTTCTGACCTCTTGGCTCCCATCAGGTTCACTGTGCCCACCCATCACCAAACTCTTCACGGGCGGGTTGGGAGAATTCCGCCCATTGATTCCATCCTCCTTCCCAGACATTCTCTCATGCCAAATTAGACTGCTCACCACCTCACTCAAAGCTTAGTTCCTGACCTATATACTCCGCATCATAAATACCTAGCTAGGTAGCACCAGATGGTTTCCCCCAAGAGTTTATTACAGAATGCAAAATAAAACCACTACATCGGTGTACACACACTAGTCCATGCCAATCTTTTTGGCAAATCAAATAAATTAAATCAAATAAACTGAGGGACAAAATAGAAGGGGCAGTCCCCCAAAAAGAAGACCACTCTCTGAAACAAAAGACAAAGCAGAAAGGAAACACTAGTCCATGCCTGGAACTACAGTTCAGCAGGCCCAGTCCTGGGCCTGCCTTAGAAAAGGCTCAGGTAATGAGTTCTAGCTAGGCAGGCCACTGCCTGTTACCAGGGGAACTCGCACTCAACGAGCCCTACAAGGAGATCAATCAGTGATTCCCCATGGACCTGGTGGGGGTGATCACAGTATGCTTTCTTGTTGAAGTGCGGAAGACATCCTGGGCAACATTTAGTCAAGTAAGAAATATACTCAAGTCAAGTTGAAAAATAAGCATTCAAAAAGGCATTTTTTCAATGGGACATATACTATTTACAATGCCAGAACCTCTTGGTGACTTATTCTCCTGAAGGAGGTGAATAACCACAAGTAAATCTTCAAGCAGAGCAAATCTGGAATGTCTTTCTGGATGCAGAAGTTAATTGAGCAAAAGCCATGCAATATTAATCTATTTTTCCAATCTACCCAACTGCTTTTAATAAATGGCAATCCCTTGACAGGATCCATAGTGTTGCATAGACTATAGAGCATCAATTTCTACACATATCCGGATAATTTTCAATCCTCTTCGTGGGTAGATATGAACTCAGCTTTGATGGAGGAATTAATCAACATAACTTTTTTTTTGTTTTGACATGTGTCTATTCCAAAATTTACTGTAAGAAAATAAATCCAATCTCTAATCTTGCATTTGATGTGCTGATGTTTTATTCATGATCCCTAGATCTCGTGATTATAGTGGAGGCTAGAATGATAGCGGTCAAAATTGGACAGGGCTTGATACTGAGTGCAAGGAGTGTGATGCAGAATTACCCTGTGCCTGTTGCCTTCATACTGCCTGCTAATTTATCTTATTGTAGTGAGCAGCCAGCAGTAAGTGGGTTGTTGAGTGGCTGCATGCCTGAGCAGAGGTGCAAAATCGGGAGAGGCCAAGTTAAAATAACCCGCACTACTTAAAGCCAGGCTGCATCTCTTAAAGGGGAGGTGCATTGTGAGTGCATCACATGCCAGAAGACATACTAAAACATAGGGAACACTCAGTAATGGCTGATAACGGGACAGAACAGTCTCCAAGATTTTAGAACATAGAACATAGAAAGCCACAGCACAAACAGGCCCTTCGGCCCACAAGTTGCGCCGATCACATCCCCACCTCTAGGCCTATCTATAGCCCTCAATCCCATTAAATCCCATGTACTCATCCAGAAGTCTCTTAAAAGACCCCAACGAGTTTGCCTCCACCACCACCGACGTCAGCCGATTCCACTCACCCACCACCCTCTGAGTGAAAAACTTACCCCTGACATCCCCCCTGTACCTACCCCCCAGCACCTTAAACCTGTGTCCTCTCGTAGCAACCATTTCAGCCCTTGGAAATAGCCTCTGAGAGTCCACCCTATCCAGACCCCTCAACATCTTGTAAACCTCTATCAGGTCACCTCTCATCCTTCGTCTCTCCAGGGAGAAGAGACCAAGCTCCCTCAACCGATCCTCATAAGGCATGCCCCCCAATCCAGGCAACATCCTTGTAAATCTCCTCTGCACCCTTTCAATGGCTTCAACATCTTTCCTGTAATGAGGTGACCAGAACTGCGCGCAGTACTCCAAGTGGGGTCTAACCAGGGTCCTATAAAGCTGCAGCATTATCTCCCGACTCCTAAACTCAATCCCTCGATTAATGAAGGCTAGTACGCCATACGCCTTCTTGACCGCATCCTCCACCTGCGAGGCCGATTTAAGAGTCCTATGGACCCGGACCCCAAGGTCCTTCTGATCCTCTACACTGCTAAGAATGGTACCCTTCATTTTATACTGCTGCTCCATCCCATTGGATCTGCCAAAATGGATCACTACACACTTATCCGGGTTGAAGTCCATCTGCCACTTCTCCGCCCAGTCTTGCATTCTATCTATGTCTCGCTGCAACTTCTGACATCCCTCCAAACTATCCACAACACCACCTACCTTGGTGTCGTCAGCAAACTTACCAACCCATCCCTCCACTTCCTCATCCAGGTCATTTATGAAAATGACAAACAGCAAGGGTCCCAGAACAGATCCCTGGGGCACTCCACTGGTCACTGACCTCCATGCATTTTCTGATGCTGCATTGGAGGCCTTGGTGCAGGAGGTAGGGAAGAGGACAGTTGTGATCTATTCATGAGGGCCCACAAGCCAAACATTCAGAAGGCAGTGGGACAATTGTTAAAAGTTTATTTATTAGTGTCACAAGTAGGCTTACATTAACACTGCAAACAAATTACTGTGAAAATCCCCTCGTCATCACTCTCCAGTGCCTGTTCGGGTACACTGAGGAGAATTTAGCATGGCCAATGCACATAACCAGTACGTCTTTCGGACTGTGGGAGGAAACTAGAGCACCCAGAGGAAACCCACGCAGACATGGGGAGAATGTGCAAACTCCACACAGACAGTCACCTAAGCCAGGAATTGAACCCAGATCCCTGGAGCTGTGAGGCAGCAGTGCTTGCCGCTGCACCATTGTAGTGGTCAGTGCTAGGCATCTAGCCAAGAAGATCTCAATACAGTGTCACAAAATGTTAATTCCCACAATGGGTCAGGATCAGTAAATGTATCACCAAATGTCAAATCCCATTGGTTTCAGCATCAATCTCACACACTGCACAATGCACAGCCACCTTTTCACTAACATACCAACAATCTCCATTAATCACAACTCATACCCAATGTTCAAAACTTCACCTCAGCCTCACACAGTTACCATTGCTGCCTGCCATACAGACACTCAGCCAGCAAAACAGCACATCACCCAAACAAGTTGCACCACACTCACTGTTACAATTCCCTCCCTCTTGTAAGACAAGTAGACGCGTGACCATAGGCAGCAGAAGCTAAGCTGAGGAGGACTTCAGTCATTTTCAAATGGTGTGCGCAATGTTTCTTTTTAAGACAACATTGGAATAAAAATTATTTTAATGAATAATATGTAGTATATTGTACTTAATATGTAATTTTTATAATGCCTAATATAAAAATAATATCTTGTATATAGTATATTGGCTGCAATTCTCTGACCATTCACGCTGGCGGGATTCTCCAGTCCCGCCGGCAGCGCATCCCCGCCCAGGGATTTCCTGCTAGTGTGGGGTGACGTCAATGGGAATTCCCATCGACAGCGGCGGGACCAGAGAATCCCTGGGAGGCCAGAGAATCTTGCCCATATGGATCAAAACTGGCTCTGAAGCAAAACCAATTTCTCAGCAAATAGAAAATTAAATTTCTCAGGTTTCACTCATCAACTGTATGTTTCAGCACTGAAAACTTCCTAGAATGCATGCTTAAATAAAGCTTTCCCTATAATTTACCAGCTAATATACCATTTTCCCACCACCAAGCATTTATTTTCAGCAATCCCTAACCTACTCTGGTTCAGTAGTGCAATGGGAACTTCAGAAATTAATTGAAAATCAGTCAGAGATAGATATCTGGTTATCTTCTTACTCGGTAATAGCCTTCCATATCTGTCAAAAATGAATGAAAAATCAGTCAAAGATTCCCTGATATATACCCATTAATTTCAAACAATGTAGAAGATGGCTAATGAGTCATGAACCGTCAGAAAATTGCTTGTCCAAAATTGCTCCCACTGCTCTTAACTTATTTCCCATTTTTGTTTCTATTGACCAGAGGGATTCCTCATAGAATCAAATCAGACAGGCAAGTGTAGGGTCGCTGGTCAGCTGAAGATATGAATCGTATTACAATGTACTCACCAAGTGGATTGTCAAGAGACACACCAGCTGCAAGAAAGATTGCCTTAAGTACCTCGGTTATCCAGGTGCTATAGCCTACATTGGAAAAAAGTCCAAATCTAATTCTATTTTTCATGGCATTTTGACAAATTAGGGCAGATATTGAATTTGACAAACATGATCAAGGCCTCTGTTAAATCATAGAATACTACACTAAGTCACCTAACTGATCATCTGGAGAAGGACTGTTCTACCAACCAACCAAAAGGTGAACTTGCGATGCTTACACATAGCATGGAAGGAAGCTTCTGAATCCATTCTACCTGCATCAGTTCTACTAAGTATATATCTATCCATCTCAATCCCTTCCATCACGATCTGAGCAGATGTTACTACTGCACAGGATGGTCCCAGAATGGAACGCTGGCTCAAAAGACTGTAACTTTACTTTTTTGTAGAAAACATGGGAGAATAAAGTCACAGGAATGCCAACTACCTTTTAACCTCAAAAAAATGATTAAACATGAAAAGTTTGACCTTAATACAATATTCTTTCACTGCCACTTATCTTCATAAATGTTCACAGATGTAAAGGACAACACAGGTTACAAAATATATCTTATGCCATGATGTTCTCAGTAAACACACAGGTTGGGATTCTCCCAAAAATATTCCAAGTGCCAAATTCATGTAAAAATTGGAGTAACTCCAGCTGGATTTTTTAAGCGGGAGTTTCAAAATGAACCTCCCACACTCTGAGCACTGCAGAGTGCCCTAGCGTGGATCATGATAAAAATCAGGCAGCTGAGCCTATCCCCAATGGAGAGGCCGGCAGCATAGCACTGAGCAGGCCACTGTGTATGCGTCGATCTGTCAGAGGTCTCCTAATCACTGGCCTGCTCGATCGCTGGCTAGTCCCGCAACCCTGCAAACCCACACTGCTGATCTCCAATCCCCCCACACCCCGATCGCTGGCCTTCCGGACATAGTAAGAAGTTTAACAACACCAGGTTAAAGTCCAACAGGTTTATTTGGTAGCAAAAGCCACACAAGCTTTCGAGGCTCTGAGCCCCTTCTTCAGGTGAGTGGGAATTCTGTTCACAAACAGAACTTATAAGACACAGACTCAATTTACATGAATAATGGTTGGAATGCGAATACTTACAACTAATCCAGTCTTTAAGAAACAAAACAATGGGAGTGGAGAGAGCATCAAGACAGGCTAAAAAGATGTGTATTGTCTCCAGACAAGACAGCCAGTGAAACTCTGCAGGTCCACGCAACTGTGGGAGTTACAAATAGTGTGACATAAATTCTGATTCTAGGATCGCATGATAAAGACTCAGGAGGAAAAAAGCAGAAATATTTATGTGAAATATGGACATCTCCAGGCCAGCCCCATTACCCATTCCCCACTCTTGCCCTCCCCACACCCTCCCTGGCCCACCTCAATTCCCATTCCCCCCCCCACCACTGGCATTCCCAATCTTCCAACCTCGATCCCCCTTGCCATCCCAACCCCTCCCCGCAGTTGTGACCCCCCCCACCGCAGCACCGACCCACTCCTCCCCCACAGCCCCGATCTCCCTCTGCCCCTGCAGCCCCGACCCCCCCCCCTCCCCCCACCACCACCATGGCAGACTGACCATCCCCACCCCCCCTCCCACCCCGATGGCCAGCCCCAATTACTGAATTAATGTCCACCCTTCTTCTGCCACTGATCCCAAATGCAGAGTGGCAGCGGGACCTCCCCCTTCACCACCCCCACCCTCCGCACACCGATCTCCCCCCACAGGCCCGAAGACTTCAGTCCTGGGTCCACTAATCAGATAGAAATTTGAATTTAAATATTTAATAAGCTCCACACCAATTTCCGGCGCAGAGGGGACAATGCTGGAAATCAGCGACCGGAGATGCGCAGAGGCTGCGGCACCCAGTGGGAAGACCGCTAAATGGCCTCCGCTGATGTCTCCTGGCCAGCTGTGCTGCTTTAGCAGCAGGCTGGGAGAATTGCCCCCACAGTCCTGTAACCCGGCAGGATCAGACAAGACCCCATTCAGAAACCAAGTGGCAGCTGCCACCTGACAATCTTGTGTGGATTTCTCCTCAAATCACCCCAGATGATTATTGCACCGTGAGCCAACTGAGGGAAAGCATTGTTTGAAAGAAGATTCTAAGGCGTGTCTGTTCGAAAGTGAAGTTTGGAAACTCATGTGGAAACCAAAGTCCAGGGCAATCAGTTTCCCCATTCATGTTCAAATGTTTCTTTTTCAAATAGTTTCTCTCTTAAAAGAGATTCTGAATTCTGCCTGTTTCTAATAGGATGTTCTCGGGCTGATTCGCATTCCTATCCCATTCATGTTGGAAATTGGCAAGCTTGGCCATTGGGAATTGAGAAACAAACCCTGGTCATTTACTCCCTATGGCCTCCCTCAGTTGACCGGGGCGAAATTTTCCAATCTCTGACTGGGGTGTGTTTCCCACAGCGGAAGCCAATAGCAAATCATGCCACATCATCCATTCCCCAGAGTAACGAATTATGCAGCCCTCTGTCTTGTGCTGTCTTTCATGGTGGGGCGGGCTTGATTGTGCGTGTCCACTGTCGTACCCAGGTACCATATTGAAGTGACATCCGACATCACTGACCCAACATTGAAGAAAGAAGATGGACCTCCAGGAACCTTTGTATGAAGGAACATTTGTTATGCAATGGTTTTTCAGCAATTGGCAAGTAACAATTTTCCTGAATTTTAGTTCGTGGTTTAACTGTTGTATTAAATTGTGAAATGTACTCTTTACAAAAGTCAACTGGAACCTGGGAATTTCATTGGCAGAGGTTGAACAAGTTGGTTGAAAATGACAGACTGAAGAGGTTAGTAAGCATGTTGGGAAATTAACAATATTGTAAAGATGCAGCATAAACTGGTTTTGCAAAAGGTTAATGGGTGACCTTTGACTGCACAACCTTGTGGCATAAGGACTGCAGAAGCAATGAACTCTTTTCCAAACAGATGGGCGGCACAGTGGCACAGTGGTTAGCACTGCTGCCTCACAGCGCTGGGACCCGGGTTCAATTCTGGCCTCGGGTCACTGTGTGGAGTTTGCACCTTCTCCCTGTGTCTGTGTGCGTTTCCTCCGGGTGTTCCGTTTTCCTCCCAGAGTCCAAAAATGTGCGGGTTAGGTGGATTGGCCATGCTGAATTGTCCCTTAGTATCCCAAGATGTGTTGGTTAGAAGGATTAGCAGGGTAAATACTTGAGGTTATGGGGATAGGGTCTGGGTGGGATTGTTGTCGGCTGATGGGCCGAATGGCCTCCTTCTGCACTGTAGGGATTCTATTCTATGAGAAATCCCGTGAATGGAGAAGCTTAACCAGGTCAGTCATTGACGACATGAAAGAATCTCACTGGCAGACTGACCATCCGGGGACGAATGATTGTAAGTGGGATTCCCAACTACCGGTATTGTAAGTATATCTGTAGTTTGGGAATAGGGTAAATATAATAGTAAGAACAAATATTTGTTATATGCCACTGATATCACTAGTAAGGCAAGATCCTGCAGTACTTGGGAAGTTACCTGGGGTAAAGGATTGACAGAGCTACACCTTATTAAAACATTTCAATCAATCAGTGTCCTACTATGACGAACTATAATTTTGAAGCACCGATGGGTGAAGCATGCAACACACTTGTGCTTCCCATTGAAGCCAGGTATTGCGTGGTGGAGCTAGCGGTCTGATTGGGACACAAGCCCAAAAGCCTTTTTAGAATGATATAGTGCCATGGAGTAACTTCTTCACACTCACTCACCACAGTAGAGACAAAGAGACAGAGAAAAAAGCTTAATTTGAATTTTGGAAAATAGCTCTTGATGCCAGGAAAGAAAAAGTTCCACAAGAGATGTGTCAGAATTTTGCATTTGAGGGTTGGGAACAGGAACGATCCAGCTGAACATAAAATTTGGTCAAATGAAGTTGGGTGTGCTTCTTGATGTCATTTCTCATGCACACAATTTCGAGGTTGGCAGGTGTGTATGAATTGGATGCACACCTGCGGAAAATTAAATGGCCAATTAAGGTCATTAGCAAGCGAGTAGTCAGCAATTTTACATTGCCTGTGCAATTTTTAGCTCATCACATGGGCATAACAGGTGGGCACTAATAATGTTTTTTGCATTTCCTCAAAAAGGCTTCCAGAGCAGCAGCACTTTCTCTGTCATTGCGAGTTTGTCACGATGTGAATGGAGAGTCTTCCCTGAATTTCTTAGTAATTCTTTAGCTTTTTCAGCCTGCTTTTTAACATTTCAGCACCTCATCTTCCTGGGAAGTCTTCTCTGAGGATTGGAGCACAGAGATCCCTCATTTGCAAGGTACTGGTCCGGTTTTGGGGTGAGCGTGGCTGGAAAATCCTGCCCATAACTTCTGTTCTATCTCTCCTCGGCCTCAGCTCTTGAATGATAAGAGTGCGGTCTGATGCGCGATTAAATCACTCGGGAGGCTAGATTGTACCCGGGAAATAAAGGCTTTTATTACTAACAAGAATGGAGCACACTATATACAATACAATCCCAGACTAAAGGGTCACCAGGCAGTGCAGTGACCTTTATACTTCCCCAGGTAGGCGGAGCCAACTGGAGTATACCACAGAACAATATCAACAGGTAGAATAGCCCAACCCTAACCCCAAGTGACAACAGTAACATATCTACAAATACCCATAGTGCTGACCATCCATGGCTCAGCACTCATAGTGGTAACCAACTATGGTTCACCACACGGTCATCAGCCACCTCTTCAAGGGATAGCCTTGTCACTCAGGAACCATTCATCCAATCGTGCAGGAGTCACAAACAGCCTTGGTACCTGTGAGTGCCGCAAGATGTAGGCATCATGTGCTAACATGTTAGGGGTATTCTGCTGATGGGACCTCCTCAGAAGAGGAAGGGAGGGGCAGGAGGGAGAGGAAGCCAGCTGAGTGCAGACAGCATCCCAGGCAGAGACCTGTAAGAGGAGAGGCATGGGCTCAGTTGGTGCAGGGCCAGCAGGGAGGCCAAAGTGGGAGGGTACATCACAGACACCATTACCCAGCGGCTATACAAACAGTGCTCTAAATACATCCATGTCTGATGTTCTGTGCAGCAAACTGCTACACCTCTCCAGGGACACAGTGACAGCAATAGGTGATATGATAATTGCCTCCAATTGTGGGCCTATGGCTTTGAAAGCTACAGTGGGCTGGAGGACATCTCTCAATCAGCCGCACGCAGTTGTGTTGAGCTGGTGACTGATGCCATCTTTAGATATATCCGTATACTCATCCACTACCAGACAGGGTAAGGCCAGCCAGGCAGAGAGAGGATGAGGCTTTGCCGCAATGGCTGGGTTCTCCCACATCCAGGGTCAAATGGATTACACTCGTGTGAGCATTAAGACACCAGCAGTTGAGTTTGAAGCTTCCATGAACAGGAAGCGGTTCCACTTGATGAATGTTCAGATTATCTGTGACTACCAGATGCAGATTCTCCAGGTTTGTGCCCATTACCCTGGGGGCTCACATGATGCCTACATCTTGCAGCACTCACAGGTACCAAGGCTGTTTGTGGCTCCTGCACGATTGGATGAATTGTTCCTGAGTGACAAGGCTATCCCTTGAAGGAGTGGCTGATGACCCTATTCCATCATTCAAGAACTGAGGCCGAGGAGAGATAGAACAAAAGTTATGGGCAGGATTTTCCAGCTGCGCTCACCCCCAAACCAGAAAATCCCACCCGAGGTCAACAGACCTTTGCATGGTCTGACCCCTGCTCGCTACGATTCCCTTGGCAGGCAGGACAGAAATATTCCCTCCACGTCTCCACAAGTGTAGTGGAGGTAGTGAACAGTAGAATGGAAGTACACCAGAAAGAGGAAACTGCTGTTTCCTTTACCCAGTGGCTAGAGTGTACAGACAGCATTCCAGGAATGTTATCTTTTATTGTGAGGGCATTGAGTACAAAATTAGGGAGCTTATGCTTCAGTTGTACAGGGCATTGGTGAGACCAAATCTGTAGTATTGTGTACAGTATTGGTGTCCTTATTTAAGAAAAATGGAAATGGAAATGTAAAGGACTAATATCAGGAATGGGTGGGTGGTCTTCTGAGGAAATATTGTGGATATTTTTTGTATCCACTAGAGTTTAGAAGAGTAAGAGGCGACAGAGGGATCTTGACAGGCTGGATGTGAAGAGGTTGTTTCCTCTTGTTGGAGAATCTTGAGCTAGGGGTCACTGTTTAAAAGTAACAGTCACTCATTTAAAATGGAGGTGAGGAGAAATATTTTCCCTCAGAGGTTCATGCGTCTCTGGAACTCTCTTCCTCAAAAGGCAGTAGAGGCAGAGCTAGATAGATTCTTGATTAACAAGGGGTGAACGGGGATAGGCAGGAAAGATGGAGTTGAGGTTACAATCAGATCAGCCATGATCTTATTAAATGATGGGCCAGGCTCAAGGGGCCGAGTGGCCTACTCCTGCTCCTAATTCATATGTCCATATATCCTTTCAATTTGCTCTTTCGACCCTCAATCTGTTTCTGAGAATTTTTCTTTTCCGCTGTTAAAGTCAGTATTTGCTCTTCCAGACTGCGTATCTCATCTTTCATGTTCTTTGAATTGGATCAAAGTTCAAGAATTTCATCAGTTTTATTTGTTAATTCTACATTGAACCAACCGTCTAATTCATCAGCAATTCCTTTTCCTGTTCCAGCGTTGACCTCATGCTGTTCGTGTTAGCTTGACGCTCATCATTTCGGAGTTTTTCCTTTTGCCAATTCCTCTGTGTGCCTTCAAGCTCACATTATGTAATTTTACTGCTCCTAATTACTTCTGAGGCTTTTCATGCTCCTTTGTGGGAACTTTTACTTTCAATTGCAACTGTTCAACTTTTTCTTGACCTATGTTCTTGATTTTCACTTCAGGCATTTCATTTTTTTAACAACTCATTTGTTCTTGGTACATTTGAGGCAACCAGTGTTTTTACTTTTAGTTCCTTGAGCTTCAGCATAGGATTTACAGTTTCCGATCTTATTTCTGCCTTTTCTTTCGCTGCCTGTGGCAGTTTGCCCTTGTCCTTCATTTTGGTTTCACAGTTGGTCAGATCTGTTTCTGGTGAAGTTGTAACTGGCTTCAGTTCTTTAATCATGCTCCTCGTGGCTTTATTATCCACTGGCAGCTTGGAAAGTGCGACAGATTTTCCTGTCAATTCCTCCTCTTTTCCATTCAACTGGTTCCTCAGCTGTTCAGTGTCTTTCTTGTGTCTCTTGACCTCCTCCTGTAATATTAAACATTGCCGGGTCTTCTCTGCCAACTGGTTCTTCAGTTCATTCTGAGTGGCATTAAATTCATTTTGTTTCACTTCAGAAATTTTCAGAGGAACAAACATTGACTGAAGGTTCCTTGTTGCGTATGATGGTCCATCAACATGTTTTCCTTTTCTTTGTGGCGCTCAGTTGCTTCATCCTCAGCTTTCTTGCAATGCAACACAGTCCACACCAATTTCCTTTTTTTGCCGTACTTCCATTCCACTGTTCAGTACACACTTAATTTCTTCATGCTGTTGCTACAGGATTATGTACTCTCTTCGCATTTCATCTTGAAGGAAGATCAGCTTTTCTTTCAGCTGTTTATTTTCTTGTTAACCTCTTGCCAACTCATGATGTTCTTCAGTGCATCATTTTGTCATTACTGATGGTTCTGATGCGCGTTATCACACACGAGGCTTGATGCTCAGGAAATAAAGGCTTTTATCTGTTGTAACAAGGCAGCTACTAATTATATACACGATCCCAGACTGAGGGGTCCCAGACAGAGCAGAGACCTTTATACCTCTCCCAGGAGACGGAGCCCAACTGGGATGTACCACAATACTATAATACAAAGGTGTAACAACCCAACCCTAACCCCAACAACAACAAGTAGAATAACCCATCCCTAACCCCAACAGCAACATATATACATACTTGTAGTACTGGCCAGACTCTGGCTCAGTACTATCTAGTGGGAACCAATGATGGTTCACCACATTCACCCCTCCTTTGAAGACAAAGGCCGGCGGGGTACAAAAACAGAATAATTTGTCATCAGTCTATAAGTTCAGACGGTCAGGGGGACCGCACCGTCGTTGTGACCTCCTCAATACCGCGATGACACCGGAGTAGGCACTTGCGGTGGCGTTCTCCCTAAGGCGATGTCCAACTGTTCCTCCACAGACTCACGGGCCGGTTGACCCTGAGGTGACGGTAATCCATGGAGTTCCGACACGCCCTGAAGTGGCGACCATCCTCTGGACTCAGGCAAGCTGTACACGGGAGTAAAAGGGTTAAGTAATGGTCCCGATGCTGCCCGCGCCGTGTCCGGAGGGGAAACAAGAGTTATGGGGTTTGTAACAGGGGGTATGGGAGCGACAGGGGTTGCTACGTCCCCTGCTGGCGCCAGGTCTCAGATCGAGACCGTGTCCTCTCGCCCGTCAGGGTATGCCACATAGGCATACTGAGGGTTGGCGTGGAGGAGATGGACCTGTTCGACCAACGGGTCGTACTTGTGGGCCCTTACATGTCACCGCAGGAGGACAGGTCCTGAGTACGTCAACCAAGACGGTAATGAGGTCCCCGAGGAAGACTTCCGAGGGAATGAAAACATCCTCTCATGGGGAGTAGCGTTGGTTGCCGTACACAGGAGTGAGCGTATGGAATGGAGCGCATCAGGGAGCACCTCTTGCCAACGGGAGACTGGAAGGCTTTTTGACTTCAACGCCAGTAAGACAGCCTTCCAGACTGTAGCATTCTCACGTTCCACCTGTCCGTTACCCCTAGGGTTGTAGCTCGTGGTTCTACTAGAGGCAATCCCGTATGAGAGCAGGTATTGCCTCAAGTCATCGCTCATGAATGACGAGTCCCTGTCGCTGTGAATGTAGCTGGGGTACCCGAACAGGGTAAAAAGATCACGGAATGCCTTGATAACCGTGGCAGCGGATGTATCAGAGCAGGGAATAACAAAAGGGAATCTAGATTACTTATCAATGATATTGAGGAAGTACACATTCCGATCTGTTGAGGGAAGGGGGCCCTTAAAATCGACACTCAGTCTCTCGAAGGGACGAGTGGCCTTGACTAATTGTGCCCGGTCAGGTTGGTAAAAGTGCGGTTTGCATTCCGCGCATACCCGACAGCTTCTTGTTATGGACCTGACATCCTCCACCGAGTAGGGCAGATTGCGGGCTTTTATAAAGTGGTAGAGCCGAGTGGCCCCAGGATGGCATAGGTCATTATGGGGAGCCTGCAAGCGGTCCTCCTGTATACTGGTGCATGTTCCACGCGAGAGGGCATCCGAGGGCTCATTGAGTTTCCCTGGACGATACATGATGTCATAGTTGTAGGTGGAGAGTTCAATTCTCCACCGCAAGATCTTGTCGTTCTTGATCTTGCCCCTCAGCGTGTTATTAAACATGAACACCACGGACCGCTGGTCCGTGATCAGGGCGAACCGTTTTCCCGCCAAGTAATGGCGCCAGTGCCTGATGGCCTCCACAATGGCTTGGGCCTCCTTTTCCACCACTGAATGCTGAATTTCGGGGTCTTGGAGGGTGCGGGAAAAAAATGCGACGGGCCTGCCCGCCTGGTTAAGTGTGGCGGCCAGGGCGAAATCAGATGCATCGCTCTCCACCTGCAAGGGGATGGACTCATCAACAGCGTGCATCGTAGTTTTCACGATGTCGGCTTTTAATTTATCGAAGACCAATCGGGCCTCTGGTGTTAGGGGAAAAGAAGTGGACTTAATGAGCGGACGGGCTTTGTCCGTGTAATTGGGAAACCACTGTGCATAATAAGAGAAGAAGCCTAAGCATCTTCTCAGTGCTTTTGCACTAGTGGGCAGGGGAAGTTCAGAGAGGGGGCGCATACGGTCTGGATCAGGGCCAATGACCCCGTTTTCCAACACGTATCCGAGGATGGCTAAACGGCGCATACGAAACACACACTTCTCCCTGTTGTAGGTCAGGTTCAGGCGAGATGCAGTGCGTAGGAAATTCAGGAGATTTGTGTCGTGGTCGTGCTGGTCATGGCTGCAGATGGTGACGTTATCCAGGTACGGGAAAGTAGCCCGCAGCCCGTTCTGGTCCACCATTCGGTCCATAGCACGCTGGAAGACCGAGACCCCATTGGTGACACCAAAGGGAACCCTGAGAAAGCGATACAAACGACCATCCGCCTCAAAAGCCGTGTATTGTCGGTCCTCTGGGCGAATGGGGAGTTGGTGGTAGGCAGACTTGAGGTCTATGGTGGAGAACACCCGGTACTGCGCAATCTGATTGACCATGTCAGATATGCGCGGGAGGGGATACGCATCCAGCTGCGTGTATCTATTAATGGTCTGACTATAGTCAATGACCATCCGGGGTGTGTTTCCACTCTTGACCACCACGACCTGCGCTCTCCACGGACTAGCGCTGGGTTGTATGATCCTTTCCTTGAGGAGCCGCTGAACTTCAGATCGAATGAAGATCCGATCCTCAGCGCTGTAACGCCTACTCTTAGTCGCAATGGGCTTGCAGCCTGGCACAAGATTCTGGAACAGGGAGGGTGTGGTGATCTTCAGCGTCGAGAGGCTACAGGCGTTGGGCAATTTGGAGGCTGCTGTTCTCCCACTGAAAGCGAAGGGAGTGGCCCACCGTACTGTAGGGTTACACTCCTCAAGTGGACCATGAAGTTTAGTCCGAGAAGTATTGGCGCGCAAAGGTGCGGCAACACCAGAAGCTTGAAACGCTCGTAAACTGTGCCTTGCACCGTTAAAGTTACCACGCAACTCCCTAGCACGGTGACAGACCGGGACCTTGATGCCATAGAAATTGTCTGTTTGACAGGTTGAATCCGGAGTCCACACCGCTTCACAGCGTCTGGGTAGATAAAGCTCTCAGTGCTCCCGCTGTCAAACAGACAATAAATCAAGTGGTCGTTTACCTGAATGTCCATCATAGACTTGTCAAGCCTATGAGGCTTGGCCTGGTCCAGGATGATCGACGCCACCATTGGTTCATGAGCGCCACTGCTGGCAGCTGAAATTGACGAGGACGACCCCTGCTGGTCGTTCGCGGTCGGTGCCGACCAACATGGCCGCTCCCATAGGTCGCATGTGGGTAATGGCGCCAAACCCAGCGACCCCTGGTGGTCACACATCTCCGACTCCGTCGACCGTAATGGCGTCGTCCTGGCCTCGCACGAGGACGAAACCCTCGACGATTTCGACGACGAAGAACCGGGCTCTGAGGAATCGCAGGCCGCACTGCTGTGCCGAGAAGCAGATTTAGATCGGCACACTTTCGAATAGTGCCCCTTCTTACCGCAGGCGGAGCACAACACAGCTTTAGCGGGACACCATTGCCGAGTATGCTTCGCTCCCCCACAGAAGTAACACCGCGGGCCGCCCGGAGCTGCTGCCGTCGTCTGGCCTGAGTGTGAGCACACCATTACGCAGCATTTCGAACCCGAGGGACGAGGAGGGATTGGCGACTGCTCCTGCCACGTTGTCTCCACGTGGTCTTCAGGATACAATACTAGGCTTTTGGAGGCCGTCTCCAGCATCTCCGCTAGTTCTATTGCCTGGGTAAGGTCAAGGTTACCTTTCTCCAGTAGTTTGAGTCGAATGTACGATGATCCGACTCCCGCCACAAACGCATCTCGAGCGAGGTCGTTCATATTCTGCTCAGCCGACACAGCTTTGCAGTTACAGCCCCTGGCTAGCTGTAGGAGCTCCTTCGCGTATTCCTCCATCGTTTCGCCAGAGTGCCGTTGTCGAGTGGCTAAGAGATAACGAGCGTGTATTTCGTTGGGCAGTTTAATATAACGCTTCTTCAGAAGCACGAGGGCCTTTGTGTAATCGATGGCCGCACGGATCGCGAGGTAGACGGTGTCGCTTACCCTCGCATGGAGGACCCGGAGTCTGTCATCATCTGTGGTGACCGCTGCGGAGGCTGCCAGGTAGTCCTCAAAACATTTCAACCAGTGGTCGGAGGTGTTAGAGGCGCCCACCGCACGTGGATCTAGTGTAAGGCATTCAGGCTTCAGTATCTGCTCCATACTCTCTTTTTTTTTCTTCGACGAGAGTTTATTTACAGCAAATAAAATTAATGCGCGTTATCACACACGAGGCTTGATGCTCAGGAAATAAAGGCTTTTATTTGCTGTAACAAGGCAGCTACTAATTATATACACGATCCCAGACTGAGGGGTCCCAGACAGAGCAGAGACCTTTACACCTCTCCCAGGAGACGGAGCCCGACTGGGATGTACCACAATACTATAATACAAAGGTGTAACAACCCAACCCTAACCCCAACAGCAACAAGTAGAACAACCCATCCCTAACCCCAACAGCAACATATATACATACTTGTAGTACTGGCCAGACCCTGGCTCAGTACTATCTAGAGGGAACCAACGATGGTTCACCACAGGTTCCAATGCAGCTTTTTTTCTGAAGTAGTATTCAACTTTTTAAAAGCCCATTTTTTTCCCAAGACCCATGTATTGATTCTTCAAAGAGCCTTTTAAGGCAGCAACTTTCCTGCCTGCTGTTGCGCCCGGCTGTACTTCTGGTTGAGTTCTTCCACCTCCATGTTGGCATGAACATTTTCCCTGTGGAAAAGCTTAATTTTCTTTTTTCAGACAACAGATGTAATTTTGAGCCCATGTTCACCGTGTGTGATCTCACCTGGAGAGATACACACTGGTTTTCAGTCAGACCTTGACACTCTGACAAACACTGGTAAAATTCTGTCCTCTGTTTCTTTTAGTTTACATCAGATAGCTTTCCTTCATTCACAGCCACCTGCTTGCTCTGCTACCCGCTGTGGCAGTTTGGGTACTGCACTGGCACATTCAAAGCACTGCATTTCTAAGCCTTCTGGCCGCTTCACAGCCTCTTCTCTCTTCTGCACTAAACTTTCAGCTTGTGCACTTAATTGTATTGACAAGTTCTACAACCATCTTATGCTTTGCTTGTGTAGGTATTGTCTCCTTTTCTGGAGTCTCTTTGTCCCTTTGGTGCTTTAGTGGGGTGTTTTAGACCATTTTTTAAGGTCTGCAGTCTCACAACTTGGAGTTTAAAATATTTGTCAAAGGCATTTAATACCTCACGAAATGCGTTTGAGGATTCAGCAATACCTTGTTTTAGGATTGCTTCTTCCACAAATCTACCAAGTATAAAAATATATTGACTGGTACATCTTCTGATTTATCACTTAATCTGGATGTACTCCTGTGATCGAAAAAAAACGTTTCTCCTTGATGCCGAATTTTGAATGTGATTTGGGTGGCACGATGGCACAGTGGTTAGCATTGCTGCCTCACAGTGCCAGGGACCCAGGTTCGATTCTGGCCTTGGGTGACTGCCACGTTCTCCCTGTACCAGCATGGATTTCCTCTGGGTGCTCCGGTTTCCTCCCGCACTTCAAAGGTGTGCAGATTGGGTGGATTGGCCGTGCTAAATTGTCCCTTAGTGCCAGGGGGGGTGAGCAAGGTAAACACATGGGCTTACGGGGATAGGGCCTGGGTGGGATTGTTGTTGGTGCAGGCTCGATGGGCCAGGCATCGTCTTTCTGCACTATAGGGTTTCTCTGATGTTCTAGGGCTTTTATATCACAAATGAGTGAGCTAAAATTGTCAATAATTTTTAGATAACTTTTCTAAATGAGACTTAAACCAATTCCCTGTACACAGACAGTATTATATTGCTTTTTCAGTATTTAAACATCCTGGCAATATATCCTGGAAGAATTGTTTTCACAGTCACTTCAGACCGCGACTTGTGGATCTTCAGAGGTAATAGCGGATGCGTTAGTGGTTATTTATCAAAATTCGTTGGATTCTGGGGTAGTGCCGGCAGATTGGAAAACGACTAATGTTACGCCGCTGTTTAAAAAAGGAAATAGACAAAAGGCGGGTAACTACAGGCCGGTTAGCTTAACGCTGTAGTTGGGAAAATGCTGGAATCCATCATTAAAGAAGAAGTAGCAGGCCATCTGGATAAGAATGGTTCGATTAAGCAGACACAGCATGGATTCATGAGGGGAAAGTCGTGCTTGTCGAACTTGTTGGATTTTTTTGAAGATGTGCGGTTTATGGAGGGGAACCAGTGGATGCGGTGTTTTTGAATTTCCAAAAGGCGTTTGATAAGGTGCCTCACAAAAGGTTGCTGAAGAAGATTGGGTCACACGGAGTTGGGGGTAGGGTGTTAGCATGGATTGGGGATTGGCTATCCGACAGAAAGCAGAGAGTCGGAATAAATGGGTGCTTTTCTGGTTGGCAGATGGTAACTAGTGGCGGTTAGCATTGTCGCAGTGCCGCAGGGATCGGTACTGGGGCCTCAACTATTTACCATTTATATAGACGATCTGGAAGAGGGGACTGAGTGTAGGGTAACAAAGTTTGCAGACGACACAAAGATAAGTGGAAAAGTGAATCGTGTGAAGGGCGTAGAAGGTCTGCAGAGAGATTTGGACAGGCTGAGTGAGTGGGCGAGGATCTGGCAGATGGGAGTATAACGTTGACAAATGGGAGGTTATTCACTTTGGAGGAAATAATAGCAAATTGGATTATTATCTAAATGGAAAAAAATTACAACATGCTACTGTGCAAAGGGACCTGGGGGTCCTTGTGCATGAGACGCAAAACCCAGTCTGCAGGTGCAACAGGTGATCAAGAAGGCAAATGGGATGTTGGCCTATATCGCAAGGGGGATAGAATATAAAAGCAGAGATGTCTTGCTGCATCTGTACAGGGCATTGGTGAGGCCGCAGCTGGAATACTGTGTGCAGTATTGGTCCCCTTATTTGCGGAAGGATATATTGGCCTTGGAGGGAGGGCAGAGACGGTTCACCAGGTTGATACCAGAGATGAGGGGTGTTGATTATGAGGAGAGACTGAGCAGATTGGGTTTGTACTCATTGGAATTTAGAAGGCTGAGGGGGGATCTTATAGAGACCTATAAGATAATGAAGGGGCTGGATAGGGTAGAGGTGGAGAGATTCTTTCCACTTAGAAAGGAAGCTCGAACTAGAGGGCACAGCCTCAAAATAAAGGGGGGTCAGTTTAGGACAGAGTTGAGGAGGAACTTCTTCTCTCAGAGGGTGGTGAATCTCTGGAATTCTCTGCCCACTGAAGTGGTGGAGGCTACCTCGTTGAATATGTTTAAATCATGGATAGGTGGATTCCTGATCGGTAAGGGAATTAGGGGTTATAGGGATCAGGCGGGTAAGTGGAACTGATCCACTTCAGATCAGCCATGATCTTATTGAATGGCGGGGCAGGCTCGAGGGGCTAGATGGCCTACACCTGCTCCTATTTCTTATGTTCTTATGTTCAGGGATTCATGCAGTGCTACAACCAAATCTTCCTCCCACTCAGCATCCTTCATCAAGCAACCTTACACATGCTTGGAATTCTCCAACCCACATGCATAGGATTATATTTGTCTGCCTTAAAAGACAACTCTCAGATGTGCTCCAATTTTTCTTATCTCATCCAGATCTGTTTATAAATTGTTTTTTATCTCAGGTTCTTACATCCATACATATTTTTATATATTCACAGGCCTGCAGCAGTTGTCCTGATGCTCTCATCCAGATCATTATTCAGTAATGAAGAGTTGCAGACGGGTAAGTGGAGCTGAGTCCGCAAAAAGATCAGCCATGATCTTATTGAACGACGGAGCAGGCTCGAGGGGCCAGATGGCCTGCTCCTGCTCCTGTCCTTATGCTCTTAAGTTGGGATTCTTTTCCTCGGAGAAAAGAAAGGTGAGAGGAGATTTGATAGAAGTGTTTAAAATCGCGAGGAGCCTGGATAGGTAGATAGAGCAAAGCTGTTCCCATTGATGGAACGATCGAGAATGAGTGACGCAGTGATTAGCACTGCTGCCTCACAGCGCCAGGGACCCTGACTTCGGGTGACTATGCGGAGTCTGCACGTTCTCCCCATGTCGGCATATGTTTCCTCCGGGTGCTCCGGTTTCCTCCCACAGTCCGAAAGATGTGTGGGTTAGGTTGATTAGACATGCTAAATTCCTCTACTGTCACGGTAAACACGACAGGGATAGGGTCTGGGTGGGATAGTTGTTGATGGGCCAAATGGCCTCTTTCTGCACTGTAGGGATTCTATGATTCTATTCTAATTCTATGAGTGGGTACAGATTTAAGGCAATTAAAAATCATAGAAATCATAGAAACCCTACAGTACAGAAAGAGGCCATTCGGCCCATCGAGTCTGCACTGACCACAATCCCACCCAGACCCTATCCCCATATCCCTACATATTTTACCCATTAATCCCTCTAACCTGCGCATCTCAGGACACTAAGGAGCAATTTTTTAGCACGGCCAATCAACCTAACCCGCACATCTTTGGACTGTGGGAGGAAACTGGAGCACCCGGAGGAAACCCACGCAGACACGAGGAGAATGTGCAAACTCCACACAGACAGTGACCCAAGCCGGGAATCGAACCCAGGTCCCTGGAGCTGTGAAGCAGCAGTGCTAACCACTGTGCTACCATGCCACCCGTTTGGTAAAAGATCCAAAGGCAATATGAGAAAAAAACTTATTTTGACACAGTGAGAGGTTAGGATCTGGAATTAACTACCTGAGGATGTGATAGAGGTAAGTTCAACCACACTGTCCAGGGTTACAGGAAGAAGACAGGAGAATGGCACTCAGTTAAATGTTCAGTGAGTTAGTGCAGATACGATGGGTCAAATGGCCCCCTTCAGTGTTATAACAAAAGACAATGAACATGGACGGTCATTTTGGATACTAATGGCGATATAGGGATAGTGTAGAAAGGTGGAATTGAGATTGAAGATCATATTGAATGGCAGAGTAGGTTTGAAAATTTGAATTACCTACTCTTGCTCCTATTTCTTGTGTTGGCATGGTCCTAACAGCAAAGCCCAGACAGATCCACTGCCATTAATAATCACATTCTGCCTATGAGAATGCAACCAAACTAAAATTAACCTGTTAATCCCACAAAAGACTCAACTTTATTTAGCAGTCTGAAACAAATGATAGAACCTTGCAGCACAAAAGGAGGCTTTTCAACACACTGTGCTTGTCTTAGCTCTTCAGAAATGCAGTCATTCTTCATTATGCATTCATGAGATCTGGGCGTCGCTGGCTTTCCCAGCATTTACATTGCCCATCCCTAATTGCCCTTGAATTGAATGACTTTCTAGGGCATTTTTAACAGTCAACCATATTGTTGTGGATCTGGAGTCACATATAGGCCAGACCAGATAAGGACAGCAGATTTCCTTCCCTGAAGGACATTAGAGAACCAGATGGGTTTTGACGACAATGGTTTCATGATCATTCGACTTTGAATTTTCCAGATTTTTAATGAATTCAAATTCCACCATGTGCCATGATTACTAGTCCAATGACAATGCCACTGTGCCACTACTTTGCCTCACATACCTTGCAAGTTCCTTACCCTCAAGTACTCATCCAACTCCCTCCTAAAATTATTGATGGAATAATCTTCCATCACCTTTTCAGGTGGACGGCTCTTGAGTGAATCTTGAATTAAGAAAGGATGTCATCTCCTTTTCAACCTTCCTGCTCCAGTCGTTCACAGTATTTATGTGATTGAACCAGTTGAATTTCTGGGGTCAGTGGCAATCTCCAGATTTAATGGTGGAGTATTCAATGATGAATGTGAAGCAGGGTTGGTTGGACTCTCCTATGTTAGAAATAATCATTGCCTGACACAATTGTTGCATTTGCAATCATTAGTATTGGACACACCGTTGAACCTAATTATTGCCATTCCTTCATAGTCGCTAGGTCAAAATCCTGGAATTCCCTCCCTAATGGCATTGTGGGTCAACTCACAGCATGTGGACTGCAGCATTTCAAGATGGCAGCTCACCACCACTTTCTCAAGGGCAACTAGGGATGGGCAATAAATGTTGGCCAGCCTGCGATGCCCATGTCCCACAAATGAATAAAAAAAGTAGGTGAGCCACAAGACCCAGGAAGATAATTGTTGGGAGGGGAGGAAAGCCAAATTCCACTGATTCCTGCCAGCAAATTTTGCTCACATCAAGACAACAAGATGGAATCAAAATTCCATTACTATGACATTCTATTATGATATACTATTGGGAGAGATAGTGGGAGGGATTTCCAGGATTTTGACCCATTTGTTCCATCGAGTATGCCCCTTTTTTTTTGGAGAGTAATTAGTCCCATTCCTCCATGTTTTCTCAGATTGTGACAATTTTATCTTCTAAAAATATTATCTAATTTTGAAGGCGACATTACTCAGTGAATTAAGGATCCATAACCAGGATTTTAACCTCTCCTTTCAGCATTCCTCTACCCTGATTCACCTTGTGTATTCAAGCTTCCACACAATGTCTCAGGTACCCAGCTTCGCCAACAGAACACCACTGCTTCACAGGCCAGATTAAGGTGTCACCAATCTTTTGATTGCTTTGAACATCTGACTACTCACGAGCCAATGCCTCAAGGTCTGTACCTTGCAGCACTTTCTTTAACTGAGTGCCTCTCTTCACCCCTTACTTTAATTTCTCTTGACTTCACAGTCTTTCTGGGACTTTCCTGTGTCTCATTCCATAGTTCCTGGAACTTTCTGTGTTTTAGATTAGGACTGGCTTTCAGTCCCTGTGCATTTTCCTGCCTGTTCTAGCAGTTTCTGTGAGATGCTTGTTACCTCTGAGTTACCTGGTTCCAAATTGAAACTCAAGTGCTATCAGTGTGGGTGTTTGTTTGCTAAGCAACTGCTTAGTTTTTTTAAAAAAACCTTGCAATTGCTTTTACATCCTAAAACCTTTATTACAATGCAGATAAAAGCTAAAGTGAAACTAAGCCTAAAAACTTGCAGACGCCTTTGTTTAGCATGAAGCTAAATTGAAGTTTTAATCTTTTCTTAGCACGCAAATAGAGAAACACAAATTAAGCTTGCTTAAACGTATCCTTATTCCGAATACAAATATAATCTATCCCAAAGTGCGGTGGATGCTGGGATAGTGAGTAAATTTAAGGAGGAGTTTAACAGATTTTTAATTGGTAATGGGTTGAAGGATTAAGGGGAGAAGGCAGGAAAATGGGGATGAGGAGCATATCAGCCATGATCGGATGGTGGAGCGGACCTGATGGACCGAATGGCCCAATTCTACTCCTATATTTTATGAATTTAGGAACTATGAATTTATAAGTTACTTAAACTATTTTTTATTCCCTACACTATCTAAACCCTTTTACAAGTTAAAAGATTGGAATTTTGAAATAAATAACCAATTTCTCCAATTTTTATGCATTCGCCTAGGGAATTAACTCTGCATATATGGCAGTGCAAAAAAATACAATTTTAGAAAAATAATCTGGGACTTTACAACAGCATTAGATGAAGATAATTTGGGGATGATATCACTCCAGCAGCTGGAGCATAGTGAGTTGTTAATTTGATTCATTCAGAGAAACTATTAACGCATATTTTTAGAAGAGAGAATTTAAACTGCTAAAGGATGCAATGTACTCTGTAAAGTGCTAATGCTAATTTTAGCAGATCAGCAATGAGTTAAAAGCCATCTGAACGCACCAGGCTGTCATGAATTATGTACTCGGCATTGTTCTTTCAGCACCCACGAGCGATGGGATTATTTTGCATTGAATCAACTGTTCATAACTTTGAATATCTGCCCATGCAGGCAAAACAACTTTTACCTATTCTTGAGTTGTCAGGGCAAACAAATTGTCTCACAATTTGACAAAAAGTAATGGTGAATTCAAGATGCATGCTATTACCAGTGTGTAAAAATTCCAGAAACGTTGGTGAGGAAGAGGTGTGTCACAAGTTGCTGGATAAGTTGCACTGCTCTGCCAACAGCCTTGCAAAATTGGGAGCCCACCACCAACATCGCCACAAATATCAAGAAACTGTTGAATTAACACCATAAGTACAAATGAAACCTGCCACAGAGATGCCCGATTGCTAACTCATAATATAATGATCCCACTAATGGGGTGATCAATGGTCCCAACATGTGTCTCAAACTTGGAGGCCTGAAGCAATTGGAACTTGTAGAGCCTCATTGAATCATAGAATCCCTACAGTGCAGAAAGAGGCCATTTGGCCTATCGAGTCTGCACCGACCACAATCCCACCCAGGCCCTATCCCCATAATCCCACATATTTATCCTAACTAGCCCCCCTGACACTCAGGGGCAATTTTGCATGGCCAATCCACCTAATCCATACATCTTTGGACTGTGGGAGGAAACCGGAGCACCCGGAGGAAATTCACGCAAACATGGGGAGAATGTGCAAACTCCACACAGACAGTAACCCAAGCCGGGAATTGAACCCAGGTCTCTGGCGTGTGAGGCAGCAGTGCTACCCACTGTGCCACTGTGCCGCCCCATGAAGTTAGTAAATTGTTTTAATATTCTCATCTTTGATTTCAAATTCCTCCATGGTCTCTCCCCTCCATTCCTCTGTAATCTCCTACAGCCTTCCAACTCTCCATGAAACCTACCTTCTTCCAATTCTTTTGAGCACCCTGACTTTAATCACGCCACCATTAGAGGTCTGACCTTCAGCTGACAAGGCCCAAAAATCTGGAATTCCTCTCGGAATATCTCCACCTCGCTCCCCCTCTTTCTTTCTTTAAGATGCTCCTGATCCTTATCTCTAACCAAAGGTCATCAATCTAATATCTGTTTATATGGTTCAGTGTCAAATTTTGTTAAATAATACTTCTATGAAGCATCTTGGGACATTTCTCTACATTAAAGGCAGTATATAAATTTACATAGTTGTTAATTTTGTTCTTAGTTCTGCTTTTTATTTAATTTTTTCAACTTTTATTTTACTTTTCCTTTCTGCCTCTCTTCTTTCTCAGTTCAATATTTCTTTCCCTCCTTATTTCTCTTTCTGTACCTAATTTGACTCATTTCTTTCTTTAACATTTGCTCTGTTTCTTCCTCCATCTTTAAAATTTGATTGGTTAAAGAGCTTAAGGTCCATTAGTCCTGCCATTCACCAAGGTCTCAGCTGCACCATTGATTGCAATTAAATTTCCAGCAATTTGCCACTGTGAAGATACTGTGCCTTTAAGAAATGTATTTGTGTCATGTTTCTTGTGCAGGACTTGTTTTAGCAGTCAGTTGTATTACTGGTGCTGCTTTGTCTGTACCTGGCATCCTACATGTTGTTACTGCAAAAGCATAATTGATCTGAATTGCTAATACGTTTGTTTCAATCCTGGCTAATACTGCTCTGTTATTTTAGTGTTTTCCCCTGGGGTTTTTCAGAGTCGGGCTTGATTAGATTTATTGACAGGAGAAGTCATGTGACTGGGCAGGATTAGAAGCACAGAGAGAAAAACAAGCTCAGTTGCTGCTTGGGAACTGTAGAGAGAAGTGACTCTTTCTCTGAAGTTTGGAGACTGGGATCTGCCAGAAAATATGTCTCTTTTTCTGAATTTCTGCTGTTTGAAGTTAGATCTTCCTCTGGAGACTGCTGTATGGGAGTCAGAAGACAGGTGTCTGTCCAGAGGTGTTAAAAGGCTGGAAATCTAGCATCCATGAGGGCATATCTGTTTATGGTGCTGATTGATTCTGAAGAAGGATTTATGTCTGTGGGGATATTGCATAAATTGGAACAATAAGCTAGCTAGTGAAGAATTAGACCTTGTCAGATTGAAGTATCTCAATTGGTAAAAGTTATGCTAATGCCTTTTGTTGTACTTTAACTGTGTTCTTAGATAAAGTTTGTTTTGATAAAAGTTTCTGAGAGGGTCAATAGAATCACATCTGGAGTGAAACATCTTATGCTTGTACTAATGCCAAAATCAAGTAAAGCTGGGGAATAGGCTAACTTCATAAAATACCTTGGTCTGGCCCCTAACACCACGCAAAATAATTGGGGCTGAAGGGTGAAGAGGGAGAAAAGGACAGCTTTCACACCAGCAACTTTGTTTCTTTCTCTCCATAGATTCTGCCTGACCTGTCAACTGTTTCCAACATTTACTGTTTTCATTTAAGAATCTATTACCTGTCCGATTTTAAAGGTTGTCTTATCTGGCAATTGATGGTTTGAATGGCTTCATTGGTGTAAAAATGTAATGCTGTGGTAATCTTCACAGTTACAGAATGTCACAACTCTGTTCAGTCAGTTGATTGCAATAGCCCGAAGCAGAAAGTATAACATTGTTGACAGCCTCTCTATTGAAGAGAAGGTGATGAAAAAGGCTTTTGTCGGTGCTGAGCAGATAGGAATAGTTGGCTCTCTAAATGGAGGCCTGGCACAGACAGATAAATTTTTCACACCTACTCCCAGATGGATTGGATCGCCAGAGCACATTCCCAGGAAAATCTTCCCAACACCTCAGATATTATTCCACCTGCAGTTGCAGAGCTTTCGTGAACTTGTCTGTAAATCACAGCAAAAAGGAACCACAAAGAAGTTCTCCTGCTGAGCACTTTGCTTGCTGTAAGTTGTTTGGCATCAACAATACTCTGAGGAAGTGTACCTAATAAACAAAGTTAATATGCAAAAATAGTGCCATCCACAGGAAAAACAATTAAAGCAGGGTGCAGAGTGTAACTAAATATAAATGTCCTTCCCAAAGAAAAATCCCCATATCTCTTGAGCAAACTTTAGAAATGTTGACGCTAAACTGTGGACCTGCCTGCCCTCTGAGGTGGGTGTAAGGATCCCTCGGCATTATTTCTAAGAGGAGCAGGGGGGCTGTCTCTGATGTTCTGGACAATATTCTTGACAACAACATCATCACTGAAAGCAGACATTCAGGTATTTATCACAATGCAGTCTGTGGCACCTTGTGTGCACAAACTGGCCGCATACTTCCCATGTTATGACAGTGATGATACTTCAAGTGTACTGAATAGCCGTAAAGTGATTTGAGAGATATCCTCAGGTCATGAAAGACACTCAAGACACTGTGGGGGCGATTCTCCCATCCTGACACGCACGCCTTTTGGCGCATCGGGATGGGAGAATCCCGTGTCGGCCAATTTGCGGGATTTGCGCATGCTATCCCAATGCATGCGCGTCTCCCAGAGCCAGGGAACAGGCGCAGTCGGGACCGCACAGGAAACTGGCGGGAAGAGAAGTAAGTCCTTTAAATCTTTTTTTAATGCATTTTAAACCTCATTATTGGGCCCGGCATGGAATTCTCTGGGCCCAATAGCATCTCCCACCCTGCCAGGAGTATTTCACTTCAGTGAGGTTTAGAGTAGCTCCTGACTTGCAGGGAATTGGCCGCTGGACTGAAGGGGTGGGAATCAGGGCCCCCCCAGGGATCGAGTGGTGGGGGGGGTGGTGTCCCCTCGGCATGGGTACCCTGGCAATGCCCAAGGGGTAAAGTGTCCATGCCCAGGGGGCATCCTGGCACTGCTCATTGGAGATCGGGCAGTACCAAGAGGGCGTGGACAAAGGGGTGTGGCCTTGGTGGAGGGGTGGGGCCAAGGGGGCAGTGCCTGTGGGTGGAATCAAGGGGGTGCATCTATTGTGGGCGGGGCTTGGGGGCGATCATTGGGGGTGGGGCATCCTGCTGCCACTCTGCATTGGGCTCGGCCGAGGCTGGAAGGAGGCCAGCGATCGGGGCAGGCTGTGGTAGGAGGGTGGGGGGGGGGTTTTGCCCGGGGGTCTGCCTCCTGGAGCTGGGGGGGGGGAGTCAACGGGAGGGGGTCTGCCAGGGTGGGGGCATGGGGGAATTGCCACTGCTGGTTGGGGGGTGGCTGGAGATCGGGTCGCTCCGGGACGGGGTGGGGGGAGGGGGCAACCGGGCTGGCCCGGGAATGCTTGTGTGGGCCACGATCGGGCCACAATCGGGCCATGGAGGGGTGGCGGGGGAGCAGCACCGCGGGGGTCCTGTGCTGGCCAGCAAGCGGGGAGACTGCCAGATTGAGGCCACTGCGCATGCGCAGAGTTCAGGAACTGACAGACTCAAGTGTGAATAGGCCACGCCCCCAAGCTTTTAATGAGATTCACGATTGTGACCTCTGCATTGCACAGAGTGGGGAGATTCAGGTCTAAAGTTGCACTGAAAAAACAATCATGATTTGTACCAGTGTTCTCACCAATTCAGCACTTTCAGCAGAATCGTCCCTGTATTTCCTGTCTTTGCCACCAATATCCATCTTTCTCTTCTTTATTTTCAGGATGTGGTGAACAGCATGTGGTTGGTAAAGAATCCATAAATAGCTTTAATTTGCACTGTGGTTGGATGTTGCAGGAAAATACATACAGCAGCTTTCTTCCCATTCCTTTCCAAATCATTCATGCTGCTAACCCCTTCACTCCCATCATGTCCTGTACCTCCTCACCTCCCCAGCATCCAGCCCTCTTCCTAACACCAACTCAACCCAATTAACACACTCATTGCTTCATTAATTGCAACTATCTACCCAAAACCTGCATCCTCCCCGACCCCCTGCTCTGCTGTCGCCACTCCCACTCCCAATGGCTTCCTCAATTTGCGGTGTCGATGGTAGTCATGATGTGGAGATGCCGGTGTTGGATTGGGGTAAACACAGTAAGAGTTTTAACAACACCAGGTTAAAGTCCAACAGGTTTATTTGGTAGCAAATGCCATTAGCTTTCGGAGCGCTGCTCCTTCGTCAAATGGAGTGGAAATCTGCTCTCAACAGGGCACAGAGACACAAAATGTAACTTGATTTTGTGTCTCTGTGCCTGTTCCATCTGTTCCATCTTCATCTGGGACCTAGTCGAGAAGAAAAGGAAAGCATACAAAAGGTTCAGAGAGCTTGGCGAAGATAGGGATCTAGATGAGTATACGGCTTGTAGGAAGGGTCTAAAGAAGGAAATTAGGAGAGCCAGAAGGGGTCACGAGAACGCCTTGGCAGGTAGGATTAAGGAAAACCCTAAGGCGTTCTATAAATATGTGAAGAGTAAAAGGATGAGACGTGAAGGAATAGGGCCTATAAAAGGTGAAGGCAGGAAAATCTGTACGGAACCAGTAGAAATGGCAGAGGTGCTTAATGAGTATTTTGCCTCGGTTTTCACAGAGGAGAAGGACCTGGGTGGATGTACTGCAGGTTGCGGTGGACTGAAAAGATTGAGTATGTGGACTTTAACAAAGAGGTTGTGCTGGAATCTTTGAATGGCATCAAGATATATAAGTCGCCGGGTCCGGATGGGATATACCCCAGGTTACTGTGGGAGGCGAGGGAAGAGATTGCAGAGCCTCTGGCGATGATCTTTGCGTCGTCAATGGAGATGGGAGAGGTGCCGGAGGATTGGAGGATTGCGGATGTGGTTCCTATTTTCAAGAAGAGGAATAGGGATAGCCCAGGAAATTACCGATCGGTGAGTCTAACCTCAGTGGTTGGTAAGCTGATGGAAAAGATCCTGAGGGACAAGATTTATGAGCATTTAGAGGGGTTTAGTATGCTCAAGAATACTCAGCATGGCTTTGTCAAAGGCAGATCATGCCTTACGAGCCTAGTGGAGTTCTTCAAAAATGTGACTAAACACATTGACGAAGGGAAAGCGGTAGATGTGGTTTACATGGATTTTAGCAAGGCGTTCGATAAGGTCCCCCATGCAAGGCTTCTAGAAAAAGTGAGAGGGCATGGGATCCAAGGGGCTGCGGCCCTGTGGATCCGGAACTGGCTTGCCCAAAGGAGGCAGAGAGTGGGTATAGATGGGTCTTTTTCTAAATGGAGGTTGGTCACCAGTGGTGTGCCCCAAGGATCTGTTCTGGGACCCTTGCTGTTTGTCATTTTCATAAATGACCTGGATGAGGAAGTGGAGGGATGGGTTGGTCAGTTTGCCGATGACCCGAAGGTTGGTGGGGTTGTGGATAGTCTGGAGGGATGTCAGAAGTTACAGAGGGACATAGATAGGATGCAAGACTGGGCGGAGAAGTGGCAGATGGACTTCAACCCAGATAAATGCGTAGTGGTCCATTTTGACAGGTCAAATGGGATGAAGGAGTACAATATAAAGGGAAAGACTCTTAGTACTGTAGAGGATCAGAAGGACCTTGGGGTCCAGGCCCATAGGACTCTAAAATCGGCCTCGCAGGTGGAGGAGGTGGTTAAGAAGGCGTATGGTGTGCTGGCGTTTATCAATCGAGGGACTGAGTTTAGGAGTCCGGGGATAATGATGCAGCTATATAAGACCCTCGTCAGACCCCACTTGGAGTACTGTGCTCAGTTCTGGTCGCCTCATTACAGGAAGGATGTGGAAAAGATTGAAAAGGTGCAGAGGAGATTTACAAGGATGTTGCCTGGATTGAGTGACATGCCTTTTGAGGATAGGCTGAGAGAGCTCGGTCTTTTCTCCTTGGAGAGACGTAGGATGAGAGGAGACCTAATAGAGGTCTATAAGATGTTGAGAGGCATAGATCGGGTGGACTCTCAGAGGTTTTTTCCCAGGGTGGAAATGGCTGCTACGAGAGGACACAGGTTTAAGGTGCTGGGGGGTAGGTACAGGGGAGATGTTAGGGGGAAGTTTTTCACACAGGGTGGTGGGCGAGTGGAATCGGCTGCCGTCAGTGGTGGTGGAGGCAAACTCAATAGGGTCTTTTAAGAGACTCCTGGATGAGTACATGGGACTTAATAGGATGGAGGGTTATAGGTAGGCCTAAAAGGTAGGGATATGTTCGGCACAGCTTGTGGGGCCGAAGGGCCTGTTTTGTGCTGTAGTTTTTCTATGTTTCTATGTTTCTATCTCAGGAGGAAACCCATCTTGTTTGAGAGGTGGCCACTACTGGGGCTACAGCCAGAAACTGAAGAGGGGGATATGGAAGCCAAACTGAAGATGAGTCCAGAATATCAGCGGGGCCTGGCTTACAGACCCCACCGATCAAGCTGAGGGAGGTGGGTTCCCAAGTTTGAGAGGCCAGAGAGGATGTTAGGCGGGGACGGGGTATGGAGTTTAAAGGAGAGGGCAACGTCTGATCTTGGGGGAGGGGATGCCGCTGATGGGCATGAAATCTTCCAAAGAATGTCTCACCTTTCTTCCCCAACACTAGCTAAAACCTGCCATCTAGCCGCTTGGCTGAAGTCTTCCCCTGCTGTGGATAAAAGAGCAGTGAGGAAGGGGTTGAGACACTTAAGTAGCATTTAATTGGCCCCTTAAGTGCCTCAGTAGACCCAAGGGTGAGAGGTTCAGCCAATACCTCCACCGCCCATGATAAAACAAAAGACATGGGGCAGCATGGTGGCACAGTGGTTAGCACTGCTGCCTCACAGCGCCAGGGACCCAGGTTCAATTCCAGCCTCTGTCTGTGTGGAGTTTGCACATTCTCCACGTGTCTGCATGGGTTTCCTCCAGGTGCTCCGGTTTCCCCCCACAGTCCAAAGATGTGCAGGTTAGGTTGATTGACCATGCTAAATTGCCCCTTAGCGTCAGAGGGACTAGCAGGGTAAATATGTGGGGTTACGGGGATAGGGCCTGGATGAGAATGTGGTCAGTACAGACTCGATAGGCCAAATAGCCTCTTTCTGCACTATAGGGATTCTATGATTCTATGTTGGGGTGGGCAGGAGGGCAGTAGGCAGGCCATTCATTGCATTTTCTGAGCCCATCCTTCCTTCAGGAATGTGGGCGGAATACCATAAAATCTAACCCATAGATGCTAGAAATCAAAATCTCTGGCTCACAGTTTTAAGTGATTAGGACAGATGTTTTCAAACAAAACACAGGTGAGATAATTAACTGGGTCCATAATTCAATGGGTCTGTTTTTGGAAAACTGAAGTAACATTCAATAAAACCACATACATGTACATGTTCATTCCATGTACTCACTGGAGCCTCTTTCTCACTGACTCAGGCAGCTTAATACATTTTCTGCCGTTTATCCAAAATAAAAGCTACGACAATCAGAATAGTCAAGTTTTATTTCTCTCTCCCAAATGCACACCCATTTGATCTTTTTTTAAAGAAAATCGACATAAATGTTACCTCAGTAAAGCTTTTGATCATTGTCCCCATTTTCAAAATTATTTGAAAACATAACTTCAGAGTAAAAAAGTACAAAAAGTTATCGAAAAATACATCAGCGGTACAGTTAAAATACTGGGTAATCGATGTGGCTGTTGACGTCAAACCCTCAGTAAAGGTGCTCACCAGCACCAACTATGTTACTGAAGATTCACACAGGTGAGCAGGATGTTAAGCATCTTTATGTTCTGCATTAAGCTGCTCTTTTACAATCATCAAACTGTTTGACAAAATGAAGCATGCACATGCATAAACAAAATGCTTATTGCTTCCTGAAGTTGGGATTTATCCCACACATAGGGGGAACTACAGAATTATTCATTACATTCACAGAATCATAGAATCCCTACAGTGCAGGAGAGGTCACTCGGCCCATTGAGTCTGCACCGACTCTCTGGCAGAGTATCTTATCCAGGCCCTATTCCCTGCCCTATCTCTGTAACCCCACACATTTTCCATGGCAAATCCATTTACATAGAAACATAGAAGATAGGAGAAGGAGGAGGCCGTTTGGCCCTTTTGAGCCTGCTCCGCCATTGATTACGATCTTGGCTGATCAACCAACTCAATAGCCTAATCCTGCTTTTTCCCCATAACCTTTGATCCCATTCACCCCAGGTGCTATATCCAGCTGCCTCTTGAATATATTCAATGTTTTGGCATCAACTACTTCCTGTGGTAATGAATTCCACAGGTTCATCACTCTTTGGGTGAAGAAATGTCTCCTTACCTTCAAAGAAACATAGAAGATGATAGATACCCATAGTTATCCTACACATCTTGGGACACTAAGGCCAGAATTCTTCCATCCCTCCTGCCACTGGAATTCTAGTGGGCGGGGGGTTGGGGGGGCAGACCATGTAAAGGTCCATTGAAGTGGGGCGGTGTTGGTGAGCACTTTTACTGAGGGTTTGATGTCAGCAACCACATCGATTACCCAGGATTTTAACTGTACTGCTGATGTATTTTTCGATAACTTTTTATACTTTTTTACTCTGAAGTTATGTTTTCAAATAATTTCGAAAATGGGGACAATGATCAAAAGCTTTACTGAGGTAACATTTATGTTGATTTTCTTTAAAAAAAAAGATTGAATGGGTGTGTGTTTGGGAGAGAGAAATAAAACTTGACTAGTGGGTTTTCAGGCAAGCACGGCTGGGGAATCCTGCCCTCTGGGGGTAATTTAGTATGTCCAATCCGCCTAAAGTGCACATGTTTGAAATGTGGGAGGAAACCGGACCACCTAGCGGAAACTCACACAGACACTGGGAGAGTGTGAAAACTCCACACAGACAGTCACCCAAGGCTGGAATCGAACCTGTGTCCCTGTGAGGCAGCACTGCTAACCTCTGTGCCAACATGCCGCCTTGGCAAATAGCCGGTAATAAGTTGTTCCTACCCTTCCAAATCTAACAGAAAGTTCCACACAACACCTGCAAGCTTGAATCAAAAGTTAATACAATGATTATTATGCTGGCACGCACAATCTTTACTTGAATCCTGATAAACACAACTCAGCTGAAAATCTTTTGGCCACAATGAAGGCAATTAGATAAAAAATCACACCCACCACTGACCTTGCCAGAGCCTGCAGGGTCACTGGGAAATGTCTCATTTAAATGGTCCAAGGCAGGGCCCACACGATTAGAGGAATATCCCAGGTACTCACATAGCAAAAGAAGTCAGGAATCCCAGTAGTGAACAATGTCCTAGGACATTCATCCCTCAGAAATAGCACTAAAATGGTCAACCTTGTCCCAAAGGGATTCAGAAAGTTGTTCAAAAATATTTAATGCCTCTAATCATAACACCCAGGTAAACCAGCAGGCCTCTATTTGATTTGATTTATTATTGGCACATGTATTAATATAGAGTGAAACATATTGTTTCTTGCGCGCTATACAGACAAAGCGTACCATACATAGAGAAGGAAAGGAGAGGGTGCAGAATATAATGTTACAGTCATAGCAAGGGTGTAGAGAAAGATCAACTTAATATGAGGTAGATCCATTCAAGAGTCTGATGGCAGCAGGGAAGAAGCTGTTTTTGAGTCAGTTGGTACATGTCCTCAGACTTTTGTATCTTTTTCTCGATGGAAGAAGGTGGAAGCGAGTATGTCCTGGGTGTGCGGAGTCTTTAATTATGCTGGCTGCTTTTCCAAGGCAGCAGCAAGTGCAGACAGAGTCAATGGATGAAAGGCTGGTTTGCGTGATGGACTGGGCTTCGTTCAAGACCCTTTGTAATTTCTTACAGTCTTAGACAGAGGAGACGCCATACCAAGCTATGATACAACCAGAAAGAATACTTTCTATGGTTTGACAAAGGGTCATCTGGACTCAAAACGTCAGCTCTTTTTTCTCCTTACAGATGTTGCCAGACCTGTTGAGATTTTCCAGCATTTTCTCTTTTGCTTTCTATGGTGCCTCTGTAAAAATTGGTGAGAGTCATAGTGGACATGCCAAATTTCCTTAGCCTCCTGAGAAAGTCAAGGCGTTGGTGGGTTTGTTAACTATATCATTGGCATGGAGGGACCAGGACAGATTGTTGATGATCTGGACACCTAGAAATTGTCCACTACACTTCCTGAAGTCGATGACTATCTCCTATATGTTGCTGGATGTTCCACTCAAACCTTCTCTTAGACCAGTGAGTCTCTTTGCATTAGTGGACTGTTTATTGAGACTGCCAGAGGTGGAGCCAGTTAGCTCAGTTGACTAGATGGCTAGAATGTGATGCAGAATAACACCAATAGCGCAAATTCAATTTCTGCACTGGCTGAGGCAGTTTTTGAAGCCCGCGCCTCGCCTTGCCTCTTCGTGATATCACCTAAGTCATGATTAGCAACTCTTGGACAATGCAGATGCTACATGAAGAGGAACCAAACACAGACCTTTGAAATCCCAAGGTAACACAAGTACCGGGCCGACTCAAGTCTGGGCCTATTTTCAGGGCCCATCTACCACAATCCTCCTGGAGTTACAGCTCAAGTGCACTGAGATATTGGATCACTTTTAGCCCTGAACTATTTACCAAGCAATGTTGTAGAATCTATGCACAACACCAAACAATAGTGTGTCAGTGCCGTATTAGACCCTCATCTTCCCCATCCGTGTACCTAACCAGAATAGCTGGGAAAATGTGTTTTTTGTTATTTGGAGATTGCACCCCCTTTTCTTCCTGAGTCACATCAGTTATGTATATAATTATGCATAGATTATAACATCACATGCATAAGGGCTATACTGGAGCTTAAGTGTTTGTACAAGTAGACATGAGATAGCATAACATTTCAGTAACAGAAAGTCAGCTAGTCTCAGGGATATCTCTTAAGATTCCACACACTGACAGATGCTCCCCAGTGTTGCCTCACAGCATGAGATCAAATAGTGGGTCAGGACTGACAAGAACACCATCACAAGCACTGAACTTGCAGATGGCAACTTGCTATCATTAAAAGAGCATCTGTTACCAAGGGATTTGGGCTGTGTCAAAATATATTAAATTTCATTCTGCAGGCTACAATTAGCAGCCGACGAAAATCCACACAGTCATTTCCACAGGGCAAATACTGTAGGTTTTGACTTTTATACGTTAATGAGTAGTGTCATCCATCTGTTGGCATTTGTTGGAGGGACGAAGAAGTTAGTTTGAATATGATCTATAGCCAGATATAAGTCATAACGAATGCTTTGATCTGTCAATCATAATTGCTTAGAAAAGTTTGAAAGATAATATTAATTACCAGTAATGGGCTGCCAGTTAACACACTGCATTAGAGTTAGCTGAACTGTGAAGAAGTTACCTTGATTATATTAGTTAGTTGCCGAACTGTTATATCTTGGAGTAAAGTATTTCACTCCAAGGGCACCAAAAAGTGATGCTGTCCAACCATTGGCATTAGAATCATTACTCATGTGTCTGATCATGTAATGTAACGCTGACAGTGATGTTGCAATCGGTCTTAAAGGGAAAATTAAAGAAAAACTATGTAAATCTTTCTATTTATTTTGGGCAGCAAGATTTAAATTAATCAGAAAGTGGAAACTAACGTCACTTCTCCGTGGGAATTATAAAATGAATTTGACATTTCCAACATAATTGCTAGATTTTGGAGGTGAAATGCAACAGTCATTCATTTTCCAATGTAAATGACTAACTGGAAATGCTTAAACATTACAGAAAACCTCGGGATAAGGAACGTATAAAATTACACGGCATTGATAAAACATACGTTTCCACTCAGCATATTTGAATTTTTCAAACCTTCATTCACCAAAAAAGGATGCTTAATATTAAATTTGGCAAACAGTGCGTTGCACTGAGACACTTCGAATAAATGCCAGTATTCACACCTCATCTCAGTGTGGCACAGTGCTGCCGCACAATGCCAGGGGCCTGGGTTCGATTCCCGTCTTGAGTCACTGTCTGTGCGGAGTCTGGACATTCTCCCCATGTCTGCGTGGGCTTCCTCCAGATGCTCTGGTTTCCTCCCACGGTGCAAAAGATGTGCTGCTTAGGTGCATTGGAAATGCTAAATTCTCCCTCAGTGTTCCCAAACAGGTGCTGGAGTGTGGCAACTAGGGGATTTTCACAGTAACTTCATTGCAGTATTAGTGTAAGCCCACTTGTGGCCCTAATAAATAAACTTTTAAAATGTCATCAATATTTCGGAATTTCGACAACAAACGGTTCGGATTGAAACCTAGATTTACTATTTTTTATACATGTGCACTTTTTGCTTAGATTTTAAAGTTCTAAAGCAGGAACAGGTTACTTATTTGGATGATCAGCCATGAGCATAATGAATGGCGGAGCAGGCTCAAAGGGCCAAATGGCCTACTTCTGCTCCTATTTTCTATGTTCATTGAAACATATAAGGTACCCTGAGGGGGGCTTGGCAAAGTGGATACAAGGAAGGCATTTCCTCTTGTGGAGTGACTGAACACTATGGGACACTTTTTAAAATAAGAAGTTTTTTAAAATGGAGGTGAGGAGAATTTTCTTTCTCTGAAGGTCATAAGTCTATGGAATTCTCTTCCCCAAAAACTAGTTGTGGCTGGGTCATTGAATTTATTCAAGGCTGATCTAGGTAGATTGTTGGTAGACAAGGAACTCAAGAGTTATAAGGGTCAGACAGGAAACAGAAAATAGGAGCAAGAGTAGGCCATTTGGCCTATTGAGCCTGCTCTACCGTTCAATGTGATCATGACTGAATTTCTATCTCAATGCCATGCTCCCTTTATCCCCATATATCTTGATGCCTTTCGTGTCTCAAGATCTACCTATTTTGTTTCTTAAATACATTCAGTGACTTGGCCTCCACAGACTTTTGTGGTAGAGAATTCCACAGGTTCATCACCCTCTGACTGAAGAAATTTCTCCTCATCTCAGTCTTAAATATTCTGAGACTGTGACCCCTTGTGCTAGACACGTCCCCCCACCCCTCCCAACCAAGGGAAATATCATCCCTGCATCCAGTCTGTCCAGTCCTGTCAGAATTTTATATGTTTCAATGAGATTCCCTCATTCTTCTAAACTCATTAATACAGGCCCAGTCAACACAATTTCTCCTCATATTACAATCCTGCCACCCGAGGAATCAGTCTGATGAATATTTGCTGCATTCCCTCTGTAGGAAGTATAACTTTTTCTGAGGTAAGGAGACCAAAACTGCGCACAATACACCAGATGTGGTCTCACCAAGGCCCTAAACGACTGCAGTATGACATCCATGCTCCTGCATTCAAATCCTCTTGCAATGAAGGCCAACATAACATTTGCCTTCCTAATTGCTTGCATGCTTGCTTTCAATGACTGGTGTACAAGGAGACTCAGCTCCCTTTTTACATCATCATTTCCCAATCTATCACCATTTAAATAATACTCTGCCATTCTGTTTTTTCCTACTGAAGTGGATAACTTCACAGTTGTCCACATGCTGCATCTGCCATGTATGTTCCCATTCACTCGACTTGTCTACGTTGCCTTGAAGCTGCTTTACGTCCTCTTCACCACTCACAATTCTACTTAGTTTTGAATTGACAGCAAACTTAGAATATTTGATTCCCTCATCCAAATCATTCAAATATATTATCAATAGCTGAACCAGGCACTGAACCCTGTGGTACCCCACTAATTATTGCCTTCCACTCCAAAAAAGACCCATTTATTCCTATTCCCTGTTTCCTGTCTGCAAACTAATTTGAATCCATGCCAATATATTACCCCCAATCTAATGAAGATTAATTGTGCACACTAATCTCTTTTGTGGGACTTTACGACAACTTTCTGAAAACACAAATGCATCTTATCCACTGGTTCTCCCTTATCTGTTCTACTAGATACGTTCTCATAAAACTCCAGTATGCTTGTCAAGTATAATTTTCCTTTCATAAATCAATGTTGACTTTCTCTAATCCGTTTGATGTTTTCTCAATGTCCTGTTATCACATCCTTTAAGACAGATTCTAGCATTTTTCCTACTACTGATGTTGAGCTAACTGGTCTGTAATTCCCCATTTTTTCCCTCTCTCCCTCCTTTTATGAACACTGGGATTACCTTTACCAATCTCAAATCTGCTGTGACTGTTCCAGAATCTACAAAATGTTGAAAGGTGACAACCAACACATGCATTATTTCTATGGTCACCTCCTTTAGTATCCTGAAATGTAGATTATCAGTCCCTAGGGATTTATCAATTGTCAGCCCCATTCATTTTTTTAACGGATACTAATTTCCTTCAATTGCTCCTTCGCACTAAACCCTGCCTTCCTTAACATCTCTGGGAAGTTACTTGTGTCTTCCTCCACAAAGATGGAACTATCTTTTAGAACTATCTTTGTGGTGGCATGGTGGCACAGTGGTTAGCACTGTTACCTCACAGCACCAGGAACCCGGGTTTGATTCCCAGATTTGGTCACTATCTGTACGGAGTCTGCACATTCTCCTCCAGGTGCTCCGGTTTTCTCCCACAGTCCGAAAGATGTGCTAGTTAGATTCATTGGCCATGCTAAGTTATTCCTTAGTGTACCCGAACAGGCGCAGGAGTGTGGCGACTAGGAGTTTCATAGTAACTTAATTGTAGTGTTAACATAAACCTACTTGTGACACTCATAAATAAATAAAAAGCCGTTGTATAATTGCTCCGCCATTTCCTTATTTTCCATGATCAATTCTCCCATTTCGGACAGTAAGGGACCTACATTTGTCTTCACTAATTTTTTTTTTGTAGTTACATAGTTACATCAGTTTTTACAGTGCACTTTTATGTTTCTTGAAAGTTTATTCTTATACTGTATTGTTCCCCTTAAGCAATCTCCCAGTCCTCCTTTGCTGGATTCTAAACTGCTCCCCAACCTCAGATTTGCTACTTTTTCGACCAACGTTATATGACTGCCCTTTGGATCTAATATTAGCCTTAATTTACTTTCTTAGCCATCATTCATCCACTTTGCCGGTTGTGTTTTTGCTCCAGAAAGGAACGTACATGTGTTGCAATGCAAATATTCATTCCTTAAATATTAGCCATTGCCTATCCACTGTCATGCCTTTTAATGAAGTCACCTAATTATATGGCAGGACTGACATATGAAGAGGAACTGGATTGACTGGGCTTACACTCACTGGAATTTAAAAGAATGAGAGGGGATCTCATAGAAACATATAAAATCCTGATTGGACTGGACAGGCTAGATGCGGGAAGAATGTTCCCAATGCTGGGGAAGTCCAGAACCATGGGTCACAGTCTAAGAATAAGGGGTAAGCCATTCAGGACTGAGATGAGGAAGAACCTCTTCACTCAGAGAGTTGTGAGCCTGTGGAATTCTCTACCATAGAAAGCTGTTGGGGACAGTTCGTTAGATATGTTCAAGAGGGAGCTGGACGTGGCCCTTGTGGCTAAAGGGATTAAGGGGTATGGAGAGAAAGCAGGAGTGGGATACTGAAAGTGCATGATCAGCCATGGTCACATTGAATGGTGGTGCAGGCTCAAAGGGCCAATTAGCTTACTCCTGCACCTATTTTCTATGTTTCTAATCTATCACAGCCAACTCACAGCTCATACCTTCATAGTTTCCTTTGGTTAGATTTAGGATCCTACTTTTGGAAATTGGAGCTGAGACAACAGCCAGATTAGCTATGATTTTATCAAATGATAAAGCAGGCTCAAAGGGCTAAATGGCCTATTCTTGTTTCTAAGTCCCTATGTTCGTAGAGTCATAGAGGTTTACAGCATGGAAACAGGCCCTTCGGCCCAACTTATCCATGCTGCCTTTTTTTTCAAACCCCTAAGCTAATCCCAATTGCCCACATTTGGCCCATATCCCTCTATACCCATCTTACCCATGTAACTATCTAAATGCTTTTTAAAAGACAAAACTGTACCCGCCTCTACTACTACCTCTGGCAGCTTGTTCCAGACACTCACCACCCTCTGTGTGAAAAAATTGCCCCTCTGGACACTTTTGTATCTCTCCCCTCTCACCTTAAACCTATGCCCTCTAGTTTTAGACTCCCTTACCTTTGGGAAAAGATATTGACGATCTAGCTGATCTGTGCCCCTCATTATTTTATAGACCTCTATAAGACCATCCCTCAGCCTCCTACACTCTAGAGAAAAAAGTCCCAGTCTATCCAGCCTCTCCTTATAACTCAAACCATCAAGTCCCAGTAGCATCCTCGTAAATCTTTTCTGCACTCTTTCTAGTTTAATAATATCCTTTCTATAATAGGGTGACCAGAACTGTACACAATATTCCAATGAATTCCTCAGAGTTCCATTCCACTGCACCTGTGTCAGTGGAGTGGGCCCATCAGAAATATGGGCCAAGTATAACAACCCTTTTTATTTTTCATTCAATAAGATGAATTATTTGTACATGTGTACAATAATTCCATGGTAGGTTAAACTGTTAGGAAACAAAGGTAGCTTTAAGTAATCTATATTTGTATTTTTGCATATTAGAAATAAAGTAATAAATAAGTTTAATTTTTGTGGTTTTGTATTTGAAAGGATTAATAACTTTGGTTTTGGTTTAGATGCAGGTATGATAATGAGTTATGACATGAAAACCAATAGGGTTTAAAGAAAGATGAGGCTGTTGCTTAGAAACCAGGGGCCACCCTCTGTTGGAAAGAACTTTTGAGTTTAGTTTTAAGCTTGGCCCAGAAGAAGCTAGACAGACAAGGGAGCCACAGGGAGCCGACTTCCCAAAAAGAACAAAACAAAGTCAAGAAACCAGAGTTGGGACAAAAAGAACATCTCAAGAAGACAATTACATTAAAGGAACAAAGAAAAAGAAGTTGAACACGGTCCTAATGGGTGAAATTAAAGTAAAAAGCAGAGTAAGTACTCTGATTTAAGATACAGCTGCAAGACCAAGATTTAAAGTAAGAAGCTGGGCATCTGAAGTAATCCTATAATTCATGGCATCTTAATATAGCCTGTGAAGAAGTGGTGTTCTGTTGGCATTGTTAGGTAGCTGAGAGATTGCGTGGAAGCTTGAATGAACATGGCGATCCAAGGCAGAGGAATGCTCAATAGAGAGGTTGAAATCCTGGATGTGGATCATTGGTAAAAGCACCTGAGAGAAATCCTTGTGTAGGGGAAGATTTCCAAGTGCATTCTTTGAGAGTGGTGATTGGAAACCCCCATGTGGCAGTCAGAGTTCCAGTGAGACCAGATTGCTCACAGTGTGATAAACATCTAGGGGGAATTGATCAGAATTCCACAAAAGTTGAATTAGGTGGCATCTTGGTTTCAGAGTGTGGTGCCTGACCATATTTTGTCTATTGGTTTACATGACAGTGTACTTTTTCAGAACATTCGAGTGCAAGATATTTTGTAACTTGTATGAAGGTGTACTGGGAGTGAAGAAATAGTGAATTATAGCTAATCTTTTTGTTGAATAAATGTATTACTCTTTTGTTAAAAATTAATCAATAGTCCTGTTCATCTATATCTCTAAACAAAAAATAAAAGTTTGAGCCAGGTTGAGTCGGGGATCTGACTTTCCAGTAATAATATCAGTTTGGATCATAACCAAAGTGGGGGCTCTTACAGGATTTGAAATGTGGAAAGCAAGTTACTGGATGCTGAATATTAAAATTTGGTCTGGAATTTATTGTTATAAGGTGGGATCTGTGAATCCTTTTTAAAATAAATGTGTGGTGGTACAGAATTACTAGACATAGGAGTTGGATTGCTGAGAGGTGTATTATACAGGTTGAAATCCAAAATGCTGGTGGAAATTGCTAAGACTTTTCTAAAGACTTTTGTAAACTTGACTTGTTTACAGAAAGTAACCAAGAGTCAGTGAATTGAATTGGCAGATAGATTGTAGTTGGGACTACTTGCAAGGATAAGGAAAGTAGACATAATTGAAAGTACAGCTAAGCTTTGAAATTACAAGGGATATGAGAGAGATTGAGACTTGGCTAAAATTCAGTCACAAATGGAACAATTAGAAACAGAAAGAGAAATAGAAATGAAATAACTTCCAGTGGAGGAAACAGAATTGGGGAGGCAGTGGCGCAGTGGTATTGTCACTGGACTAGTAATCCAGAGACCCAGGGCAATGCTCTGGGGATCCCGGTTTGAATCCCACCATGGCAGATGGTGAAATTTGAACTCAACAAAAATCTGGAATTAAAAATCTAATGATGACCATGAAACCATTGTTGATTGTCGTAAAAACCTATCTGGTTCACTAATGTCCTTTAGGGAAAGAAATCTGCTGTCCTTACCTGGTCTGGCCTACATGTGACTGACTCTTGAATTCCCTTAAGGTTGGGCAATAAATGTTAGCTCTGCCAGCAACACCCACATCCCGTGAACGAACAAAAAAAATGAGAGAAAGAAGTCAGGAAATTGGAAATGGAAAAGTTAGCAAAGGAAGAAAGAGAAAAGGAGAGAGACAGAGAATTCCAACTTAAAATGCTGGCAGTTAAAAGAGAAACACCAGAGGAAGGTGAGGAAGACCTTTCTTCCAAACCATAACCCAGTGGGAAGATGTTTAAACTCATACTAATTCATCCAAAGTTTGAGGAAAGGGATTTAGAAGCATTCTTTATTTCTTTTGAAAAGGTAGCAAAACAGATGAAATGGCCAAAAGATATCTAGACTTTGTTAAGTGTTTTCATGATAATAATGTAGGACATATTCAGGCAGATTGTTGGAAATTAAATGGGAGGAAAGCAGAAAAGGTAGCACAGAAAGGAAATGGTTGCTAAATCTGTAGCAGTGGTACAGGTGAAACATGTTCCCTCAGAATCTATGAGAAAGGGGAATAGGGCTCAAGGCTCAAAGAATGTTTCTTTGAGAATTGGTGAAGGAAGTCAGGCAATTAGAGGTTCTGGAGGATTTGTTTCAAAGGCTGAAGCATTCCCTTACTTGTCCAATAAAGTAAGTAAACATATCAAAATTTTGATGGGTAGAAGGGCAGGTTGATCATTGATGGTGGCTAATAATAACATTTTTGTTCCAGATAGTTTTGTGAAGGAAAAAATATTAAGAAGGGATATTAATGGGATGAATGAACCTATTTATTTGTGTAAAGTGAATTTAAGAAGAGACTTTATAAATTGAATTATTTTAGTGGGAATTATTCCTAAATTACCTATTGAAGGGATAGATTTCATTCTCGGTAATTAGTTGGCTTGTGGAGACAGTAATGCAACAACAACTGAATCACAGCAGATGTTAATCATATTGACCTGAACCAACTTTCGAAAACTACTGTGGACAAAAATGGAGGCATTTATTGCAGAAAACAAGCAGTTGAAGGAAAACCTGATTAACATAAAAAACAAACTTTCACATACCAAATCGGGTGGCACAATGCTTGGTGCTGCTGCCTCACAGTGCCAGGGACCTGGGTTCGATTCCGGCCTTGGATGACCACCTGCATGTTTCCTCTGGATACTCCAGTTTCCTCCCACAGTCCAAAGATGTGCAGGTTAGGTGGATTGGCCAAGCTAAATTGTCTCTTAGTATCCAAAGATGTGTAGGTTAGCGGGTGGGATAGCCTGGCTTAAATATTTCAATTGGCAAAAGTTAAGCTAATTTGTTTGTTATACTTAAACTGTATTGTTAAAATAAAGTTTGTTTTGATAAAAGCTGCCTAGTGCATCAATAGAATCATACCTAGAGTGAAGAACCTTATCCATACAATGATGTCAAAGTGGAAAATAATTGGGGTCTAGTCTAACTTCATAATATAGCTTTGGGTCTCTGATCTGGTCCCTAATAAATTACAAAATTATATTTCCATATCAATGACCAAAGACACCAGTTTAAAAGTGTTTGTCAGTAATAATGCACAATGCAACAGTTGGAATACAGGCAATTGGATATTTTACAAAAGAACATTCAAAACTTGTAGCGGACTGGACTCATGTAATTCATAAATAATGCAAAAGATTAGAACGAACTATGAAACTTCAAAGGGAGAAGGTAATTGACAATGCTCAAAAAGAAATGGTAAGGATATGGGGATCTTATTGAAACTTACAGGATACTGTGAGGCCTGGATAGAGTGGAAGTGGAGAGGATGTTTCCACTAGTAGAAAAACTAGAACCAGAGGGCACAACCTCAGACTAAAGGGAAGATCCTTTAAAACAGAGATGAGGAGGAATTTCTTCAGCCAGAGAGTGGTGAATCTGTGGAACTCCTTGCCGCAGAAGACTGTGGAGGTTAGGTCTTTGAGTGTCTTTAAGACAGAGATAGATAGGTTCTTGATTAATAAGGGGATCAGGGGTTATGAGGAAAAGGCAGGAGAATGGGGATGAGAAAAATATCAGCCATGATTGAATGGCGGAGCAGACTCGATGGGCCGAGTGGCCTAATTCTGCTCCTGTGTCTTATGGTCTTATAGTACAAAGTGGGATTTGGAGAAACGAATCATAAAATGTTCAAAGAACAAACGAAGCAAGAATACAAAACCATTTTGAGTGAATATAAGAAGCATCTCAACAACATAATTGAAACAGCTAAATAAAAGATCTTACTAGTGATAAATGAGATGTTCAAGCACAAAAATGCCATTCTGACTTCATTAAATCAAAATGAAGATTTATTACATTTGAATATGCTCAAGAATGGAACTATGCTGACAAGTAACGTAAAGGACAATTGGATCGTGGACTTCAATGATATTTCCTTTGTTGAGTTAAAAACTGGTAACAAGAAGGTAAGGAAATTGTGAATTGCTGTTACTTTAGACAAAAAAAAATTGTTAAACGTCTTTAGATTTCTGAAGGTTAGATTTTACCGCCTGAAACCTCTAGCCAAGCCCACGGCTGGGATTCTCCAGTCCCACTGCAGTGAATGGAGTTTTGGCTGAGCACCCTGTATTTGGATATACTCAAGATAGGTGATGCATCACCATTGATGATTCAAGCTGCAGCACAACTGCTGTGAAAATGAAGACAACTAAAATTTGCCATTAAAGGTGAAGAAACAGATCAAGTAACCACAGTGGAACAATTGCATCCATTGTCAGAGGGAGAACAAATGAGTGCTTTGAAAATTATCAGCTAATTAAAGAGAATCAGCATGATTTTGCAAAGGTAAGTCTTAACTAACTAGCTTCATAGAATTCTTTGAGAGAATCATTGAGGTGACAGATAAAGGAAAATCAATATATGCATGATCATTCAAAGGCTTTTGATAAGGTTCCGCACAAAAGATATTGAGATGCTTGGAATTGAAGGCAAACTGAGAGCTGGGATCAAACAAAATAGTTGAAAGACAAGAGGCACAAGTTTATAACAAGGAAACATTTACTGATAGTCAGTGACAAGAGATGTTCCCATGGATCAATGATGGGGACCCAACGTATTCTACACATTTGAAAAGATTTGAGAAGAGAAAGGATTCTATCCATCATTGCAGATGATACTAAGCTAAAAACTAGAGTCAATTATGAGGGAGAATGCAGAAAATTACAATAGGAAACAGTGGACGGGACTCTTCCATTTTGAGGCTAAGTGCCGTGCCGGGGGCAGGAATGTGGAGTGTTTCCCGGCTTGGTGGCCAGCGGGAGGACACACCATATTATTCACCCGAGTGTTTCACGCCATATTCAGTGGTGGGGAAGGCCTGGATGAGACATAGTCTGCTGTCTGGGTGCCATATTAAAAAGGCATCCAACATCACGGACCCACTATTGATGAAAGAAGATGAACCCCCTGAGAATGAAGATGGATCTCCACACACATTCTGAGGCTGGGAGATGGATGCCCTCCAGGACACCAAATCTGGAAGGTCCATCTGCAGATGTATCCTCGGCCCACTGATGTGGTGTTCCAGGATCCAGGGTCCAGGTTTGTGTGTGGCCTCCATCGCGAACTCCAGAAGCAGTCCCAGGTCTTGTGCAGATGAGCCCCAACATCTGCACACCACATTGTTCCGAAAAAGTTTCACCCCATCGTGTTTTCCCGCCGGAATCGCAGAGAATCTAATGTGGGGTTGTGCCTTCATCTGCATCCCTTTGCTGAGGTTCACGCCAGTCTCTGGCAGATTTTCTGACCCGCCATGGTGGGCATCAGCAGAAGAACCCGCCGGCATGAAACCAATTTCTGGGCCTCCCACCATATTCTCCTGCCATGCCCACCATCTAACTAGTTGGTGGGGGCTTGGGAGAATTCCAAACAGAAAGATAGCAGATTCAATTTGAGGAAAGTGTGAAGCAATGCATTTTGAATGTAAGGATGGCAGTTGAAACTAATCTAAATGTGGAAGCACTGGATTGGGATAGTAGGGTTCAGAGAAAGGCAAACAAACAGATTTGGGCTTCAAGTGGATAAGACATTGAAAGTTACTTTACAGGTACAAAGTGCGCATTAAAATATGAATTGGATGCAGAATCATGAGAAGCATGGAACAGAAAGCAAGGACATCCTGTTGTAATTAACAGAGAGCTGCTCCTTCATCAGGTGAAGGAGCAACACTCCGAGAGCTCGTGATTCCAAATAAATCTTTTGGACTTTAACTTGGTGTTGTGAGACTTCTTACTTTGCCCACCCCAGTCCAACGCCGGCATCTCCACCTCATAATTAATGGACTACTGGTCAATCCTCATTTAAAATATTACTTTTAAGGCTGGGTATTGCTGCTTACAAAGATATATTAGAAAAGGGAGGAAGATCAGCCATGATTTACATGGGACAAGGGATTGAGCTTTGACGAGAAACTGAGCAAACTTGGTTTCTGATGCAAGGAAATCAGAAGATTAAAGGAGATACGACTGATATATTAAAATAATGAAGGGAACCAAGAAGGTAGAACAGTTCTTCAGTAAGGGAATTCAAAATTAATCTGGTTCAACCAAGAAAAAAGCAAATCTTCATACCAAAAGCTTTGGAAGTATGAAAGGTCATTGGTGCATTGTCAATTGAGGTACTTCCTTTGAAAGTAAAATATTAGTGGACACTGCAAAACAGCAGAGAGTTGAGATTAAAAAGATAAAAGGTGCCGTGGTTAATAAAATGGTAGAAAAGGCTTGAAAGGCCCACATTTAACATCTCTTGCTCCTGACTAACCTAATACTTGAGAGTTAATTTGAGCAAAATGATACAAGTTTACTCTACCCCAATGCTGTAATTTCCATTCTATAGGCAAGCACAGGGACGGCACAGTGGTTAGCACTGCTGCCTCACATGTGCCAAGGACCTGGGTTCATTGTCTTGGGGAGAGTTCGCACATTCTCCCTGTGTCTGTGTGGGTTTCCTCTGGGTGCTCCGGTTTCCTCCCACAGTCCAAAGATGTGCGGGTTAGGTGGATTGGCCATGCCAAATTGCCCTTTAGTGTCAGGGGGACTAGCTAGGGCAAATGCATGGGGTTATGGGGATAGGGCCTGGGTGGGATTAGTGATCGGTGCAGACTCGATAGCCCAAATGGCTTCCTTCTATTCTGCATGATCCTAAGATTTCAACCTACGTGCGGTAACCCTAAGCACTACGAAAACATCGATAATTTTAATGGAGAATGTCATATTTTTATGATCTTTGTAGCTGTTGCATGAGATCCACAAGGGGTATGAGTTTCAACTTCATTAACCCACAGTGTCTAAATTTTACTATATCAAGTCATCATATTTTAAGCAATATTTAGGGTGGAATTTTTCCATGGCCCTGTTGGCAGATTCAATGTCGGTTGGGGCAAGGGGGAAGAATTTGGGGGGAAGCGCAAAGAATCAGTTTCATGCCAGCATGAATTTCCTATAGTATCTTCTGCTGATGCCCACAATGGCAGATCGGGAAACCTGATGGAGGTTGGCATGACTCTGACTTGCATTCACTAGTGGGACACAGTTGAAGGTCCACCCAGATTCTTCCACCCACACCCAATTCTCCGTGACGCCAGCAATAAAACACGCCAGTGCAAAATACATCTGGAACAACGTGGCACGCAGATGTTGGGACTCAACCAAAAAGTGCCTCCGGAGTTCGAAATGGAAGCTGCCAGCAAGCCTGGACCCCAGAACAACACATCAGCGGGTGGGGCGGGGGGGAGCAGCTACAGCTGGATCTTCCAGATTCATTGTCATTAAGGAGGTCTATCTTCCAAGGGTTCACAGAGAAATATCTTCTTTCTCAGGAGAAGCAGCTTCTTTCTTCGATAGTGGGTCATGATGTAGGGCACCTTTTCAAGATGGTGCCCAGGTTCAATGGCGGACTATGTGCCATCAAGTCTGCCCTGCCACAGAATACGGTGCAAAACCCCAGTTGCATAATTAATGAGGTTGAGCCTGGAAGATATGGTGTATTTTCCCGCTGACCTCCACAGCGGGAAACAACCCATGCTGCTGCCACTGCCACGGGACATATTTCCCAGCTGGGGAAATTCTGCCTAAGTAGCCATGGCTGACTTACTTTAAATGGGCCTGGAGGCATTAAGCACGTGTTTATAATATTTGGATGGAAATATTGCCATTTTAGTTGAAGAATTTGACCTTTAAAATTCACAACTCAGGGGAGGCGATGGCTGAGTGGTATTATCGGTAGACTATTAATCCAGAAACTCAGCTAATGTTCTGGGGACCCAGGTTCGAATCCCACCACAGCAGATGGCGAAACTTGAATTCAATAAAAAAAATCTGGAATTGAGAATCTACAAATGACCATGAAACCTTTGTCGATTGTCAGAAAAACCCATCTGGTTCACTAATGTCCTTTAGGGAAGGAAATCTGCCATCTTTACCTGGTCTGGCCTACATGTGACTCCAGAGCCACAGCAATGCAGTTGACTCTCAAGTGCTCCCTGAATAAAGGCAACTGGAGATGGGCAATAAATGCTGGTCAGCCAGCGACGGCGATGTCCCACGAATGCATAATAAAAAGAAAATCACACTTATAACCCAGTAACACTGATTGCTCGACAATATTTGGTCAGATTAATAATATCTGGATAATGAAAATTGATGGTTGTCACCTGGAAATAATGATCTTAAAACAGACAAATGGAGCCACCAGAAAGTGTGTTAGGGGGGAATCTAAAACAGCTGTTAAACTTTGATGCATGTGGATCCTGCATACTGTAACATAATAAAGCAAATCAAAATGATAAGGAAATAAACATAAAACATTGCGACAACAAAAGCAAAATATTGTGGGTGTTGGAAACCTGAAATAAGAATAAAAGAAAGGCTGGAAAAACTCAGGTCAAGCAACGTCTGTGAAGAGAAACAGAGTGAATGTTTCAGGCCGATGACCTTTCATCATCCAACTTTTGTGTTTCTTACATAAAAACATTGCTACTTATTTGCTATTGTAGACAAGCAATTATTTCTAATGAAGGACATAAATTTAGTTCATTGAAAGGAGTTTAAAACTTTGGAAAAGCACCAAAGGAGGGGAAATAACCCAAACATTGTCACTATTCATCAAGCTATTTTGCACAAATGAGACAACCCACGAACGTCTCTACTTTCTCTGGAGGCTAAGGAAATTTGCATGTCAGCTATGACTCTCACTAACTTTTACAGATGCGCCATAGAAAACATCCTTTCCGAATGTATCACAGCATGGCATGGCTCCTGCTCTGTCCGAGACTGCAAAAAACTACAAAGGTTCATGAACGAAGCCCAGTCCATCACACAAACCAGCCTCCCATCCATTGGCTCTGTCTACACTTCCCACTGCCTCAGAAAAGAAACCAGCATAATCAAGGATCCTATGCACCCCGGACATTCTCTCTTCCACCTTCTTCTGTTGGGTCACGTACCAACCAACTCAAGAACAGCTTCTTCCCTGCTGCCATCAGATTTTTGAATGGACCTACTTTATATTAAGTTGATCTTTCTCTACACCCTAGCTATGACGATAACACTACATTCTGCACTCTCTCCTTTCCCTCTCTATGAGCAGTATGATTTGTCTGCAGAGCGTGCAAGAAACAATACTTTCCACTGTATACTAATACATGTGAAAATAATAAATCAAATCAAAAATGATTGAAAAGGACATTAATTTAACTGGGTGCAATATTTTGATAAGATGTTGACAGTCCCACCACGTAATCAGAAAACACAAATATGAGCACATTCTCAGCCATATGCTACAGATGTAATGTACAGGATTATAACTATGCCACATGTTTGTCATAACTCTAAACCATCTGGAACATCACTGGGGCTCAGAGAGATGTGAGGATGTTTAACATGGACTCTCATTTGTCTTACCAAACTTCAGCAATCACATGACATCGCTACAAGAGGTACAATTTTCAGCTTCATCAACCCACAATGATTGCCTTAATGCAGATTTATGACAGCTATCAAGCGCTTTGTTATGTTTGGTTTTGAATAACTCACTGTTGGCATGCTTGAAGACACAAGTACAAACCACCAGAGTGAAAATGTCATTCAGATGAAGGATACAGTTCTTTAAAATTTACCCTGACATTTGTAACCCGAAGGCATCGTTGTAGAAAGATGGGCACTGAAGTGATTTCTGAATTTATTTGATGGGAATTGGATCAATTAGGAATTACTCAGATAGAGAAATTTGAATGACTGAATATTTGAATGACTGAGATGTCCTTGTCCCATGATTAGTGAGACATTTTGCTTTGTTGTGACAATTCAGATTGGACATAATGGGTGGGATTTTATGGTTTCGCTCGTCCCGAGGCCATAAAATCCCACCTGAGGTCAACAGACCTTTCAGTTGTCCCCCTCCCCTTGCCCGCTACGATTCCAGGGTGGGTGTGGCGGTAAAATTCCAGCTAATATCTTGATGTCGGTTATGTACATAAAGTTAGTGTAATTTCATGTTTCTGGGAATGCAGGAGTTTCATTCCTTCAATTTATCTTAAGGGGTTAATCACTTCTTAAAATTTTTACCCAATTAGCGAAGATGCAGAAATAAAAAGGGTAAATGCTGGAAATACTCAGCAGGTCTTGCAGCATCAGACAGGGAGAGAAACAGAACCAATCTCCGGTCTCGCCTGTCCCGCCACTGCTGCCAGCAAGAACAGAGAATTTGGCACTCAGCCAAATCTCCATTTACAGTCGCGGGACCAGAGAATCCCAGCTGCTGGCGAGGTCAGAGAATCCTGGCTAATGTTTCAGGTGGATGGCTTTTCACCAGAGCTAAGAAGCAGCCTTTATTAGAGGATGCTGCACATCTAGATTATAGAATTAATTCCATTTTTTAGTTTCACATTCATATAAAGGGTAAAACTGAAGTGTGAACCCCAACTTCGAAGAAACCCAACTTAGATTCCGCTACCATCGACATGGAACATTTACAATGCAGAAGGAGGCCATTCGGCCCATTGTATTTGCACTGGCTCTCTGAATTAGCATTTTATCCAATGCCATTTTCCTGCCTTCTCCCCATAACCCTGCATCCTGCTTCTTTTCAAATAATCATCGAATTTCCTCTTAAAGTACCTCAATGGAACCTACCTCCACTGTACTCCCAGCCCCCCAGATCCAAACCACTTCTTGCTGTTTCTCATCCCAATTTTGCTTCTTTTATTAATTATTTTAAATCGCTGCCCACTTATTGTCGAATATTCCACCGATGGAAACAGATTCCCCCAATCTAGTCCATCCAGGCCCTCATGGTTTTGAATACTTCTATCAAATCTCTTCTCAGCCTCCTTTTCTCCAAGGAATAGACCCAACATCACCAATCTATCTTCATAACTGAAGTTCCTCACCCTGGAAACATTCTTGTGAACCTCTTTCACACTCTCTCCAATATGCCTTCACATCCTTCCTACACCCAGAACTGTATGCAATACTCCTGTGGAGGTAGAATTAGTGTCTTATACAAGTTCAACATAACCTCCTTGTTCTTGTACTCTCTGACCCAATCAATAAAGCCTAAGATGCTGTATGCTTTATTAACTGCTTTCTCAATCAGTCCTGCCACCTTTAATGATTTAGGTTCATATACACCCAAGCACCTCTGTTCCTGCACTCCCTTTAGAATTGTATTCTTTATTATATACTGTCACTCCATGTTCCTCCTTCCAAAATAACCTCATATTTCTTTGCATTGAATTTCATCTGGCATCTGTCCTCCCATTCCACATGTATTATATGTTTTTTTAAAGTTTTACACTGTCCTCACAGTTTACAAATTTTGTACATCCGCAAATTTTGAATTGTGAATTCCCCTGTACACCAAGATCTAGATCATTAATACATACCAAGAAAGGCAAGGGTCCCATTACCAACCCCTGGAGAACTCCACTACAAACCTTTACACATCTTTACTCTGGTCAATACACCATTAAAACTTCGAAAACTATAGAGTCCTTGATGTGAATGGCGTGTGAACATGGATAAAAAGCTCTTTATCATTTACCACCAAGGTGAGCTGATATTTCACATTCAGATATTTCATAATCAGATACAGCATTGGCAGTGGTATCACTCTGGATCACATCTGGCTTCTGAGATTATTCTGAGAAAACAGAACTGGTAATTATTTACTTCGAAAGCACTACACAAAACTCAAGAAAATGATGGAATATTCATCACTTGCCTGGGTGGGTCTGACTGAGTCCCCACGGGAGTGGGTTGTGGAGTTCCTGTCAGCGTGTGTAGTCCCTTGGGAATGTGGGAAGCTTCATAGGGGTATCACAATGATGGGGGGAGGCTCCTGAGGAATAGGCGGTCTGGGGGGATGTACTGTTGAGGATTTATAAGGCTTTGGTGAGACCACATTTAGAATATTGTGGGCAATTTCAGGCCCCATATCTAAGGAAGGATGTGCTGGCCATGGAGAGGGTCCAGAGAGGTTCACAAGAATGATTCCAGGAATTAAAAGCTTGACATACGAGAAGCGTCTGAGGACTCTGGGGTCTGTGCTTGATGAAGTATAGAAGGATGAGGGGGGATCTCATTGAAACTTATAGAATAATGAAAGGCCTGGATAGAGTTGATGAGATGAAAATGTTTCCATTAGTAGGAGAGACTAGGATCCGAGGGCACAGCCTCAGAGTTAAGGGACAATCCTTTGGAACTGAGATGAGGAGGAATTTTTTCAGCCAGAGGGCGGTGACTCCATGGAATTCATTACCATAGAAGGCTGTGGAAGCCAGGTCATTGAGTGTATTTAAGACAGAGATCAATAGATTCTTGATTGGTAAAGGAATCAAGGGTTATGGGGAAAAAGGGTTATTGCCTTCAAACAACCGCACAACCTCAAACAGACCATTGTCCGCAGCAAACTACCCAGCCTTCAGGAGAACAGTGACCACAACACCACACAACCCTGCCACAGCAACCTTTGCAAGACGTGCCGGATCATCAACACGGATGCCATCATCTCACGTGGGAACACCATCCACCAGGTACACGGTACATACTCTTGCAACTCGGACAACGTTGTCTACCTGATACGCTGCAGGAAAGGATGTCCCGAGGCATGGTACATTGGGGAAACCATGCAGACGCTATGACAACGGATGAATGAACACCGCTCGACAATCACCAGGCAAGACTGTTCTCTTCCTGTTGGGGAGCACTTCAGCAGTCATGGGCATTCAGCCTCTGATCTTCAGGTAAGCGTTCTCCAAGGCAGCCTTCACGATACACGACAACACAGAATCGCTGAGCAGAAACTGATAGCCAAGCTCCGCACACATGAGGACGGCCTCAACCGGGATCTTGGGTTCATGTCACACTATCAGTAACCCCCATGACTTGCCTGGACTTGCAAAATCTCGCTAACTTTCCTGTCTGGAAACAATACACATCTTTTTAACTGGTGCCTAATGCTCTTTCCACACACATTGTCTGTACCTTTGAGACTTGATTAGCTGTAAAGACTCACATTCCAATTATTATTCATGTAAATTAAGTTTGTGTCTTTGGGCCCTGTTTGTGATCAGAACTCCCACCCACCTGACGAACAGCGTTCTGAAAGCTAGTGGCTTTTGCTACCAAATAAACCTGTTGGACTTTAACCTGGTGTTGTTCGACTTCTTACTGTGTTTACCCCAGTCCAACGCCGGCATCTCCACATCCTGTATATCGTACATACTACAGCCACAGTATGTGACTGGTGCAGTGAGTGAGTTTTGAGTTCAGTAGTTGGAAGGCTGATTACTGAAAGACTCTTTCCTTTGAGTGTCGTAATAGATGCACACATCCAGATGAGTGGCAAATACTTCATCGGTCTTTGATATTAGTCTTGAAGATGGTGGAGGGGCTGTGAGAGGTTTGTAAGTGAGTCACTCAACACAGAGTATGGGATTCTTCCTAGCTTGTGTAACTAATCCAGTTAAGTTTCTGATCAATGATCACTTCCAGGATGTCACTGGAAGTCAGAAGGAAAATAATTAGACTTTCTTCTGATTAAGATGATGATTTCTTGGCATTTGTCTGGTATGAAATGGTCCCAGCCACTTTTTCAGCCAAGCTTGTATATTGTCCAAGTGTTGAAGTTGGCTGGTGCAAGCTGCTTCATTACCTTAGGACTCGTTAAATGGAGTTCAGCACTATGAAATTGTCAGATAATCGTTACACAGCTGAGCTTCCGATGGAGGGAAGATAATGAAGGAAGCAGCTGGAATGGTTGGGCCAAGAACATTTCCCTGTGACCAGCAGCAACATCCTGATACTGAAATGATTGACATCCAGCAGCCATAATTACCTCCAGTTGGATTGGGTAGGATTCGAATCAATGGAGGATTCTCCCCACGATTGACCTCAGTTTTACTTGGGGTCCTTAGTAACATCCTCTTTTGAATGGTGCCTTGATGTCGACAGCAATTATTTCCATTTCTCCTCTGACATTCAGCTTTTGCATTTATGTCTGGACCAAGGCAGTGATAAGCTTGAGAACTGATTAGTTCTGGCAGAACCAAACTCCGCATTGACAAGCAGGTTACTGGTAAGTAGGTGTTGCTTCAAGGAGCTATATACTAATGATTTGGAGAAGACTGATAGGGTGGAAATTGGCTGGTTTCATTTGTCCTGCTTTCTGTCAATTGGACATAAGTGTGCAATTTCCACGTTATTACAGTCAATTCTGGGGTGGAAGCTGCAATAGAACAGTTTAGCTAAGATAACAGCTAATTCTGGTTCACAGAATTGTTGTCAGAGCCAATAATCATTGCTGTAGCCAGCGTACTCAGCCAGTTCTTAATGTAATGTGGAGTGAACAAGACACTGGAATCCATGAGAGTTGGGAGGAGGCCAACTAGGATCATCCACTCAGCACTTTTTCTGAAGATACTTGCCTGTCTCTTGTACTTGCATGCTGGACTTCAATGGTGACCTGCATGCCTGAGCTTCCACCTTCGTTTCCAACTTTGCTGATGTTCCTAACTTTCCCAAACATGAGAATCGAATTGATTTGTTATTATCACATGTATTGGGATACAGTGAAAAGTATTGTTTCTTGTGAGCTGTACAGAGAAAACATACCATTCATAGAGTACACGGGGAGGAGGAAAGGTGTGGATGCAGAATATAGTGCTGCAGTTACCAATAGGGTGTAGAGAAAGATCAGCCTGATATGTGACAGGACTATTCAAAAGTTTGATGACAGTAGGGAAGAAGCTATTCTTGAGTTTGTTGGTACATGACATCAAATCTTTGTACCTTTTTCCCGACAGAAAAAGATGGAAGAGAGTATGTCCGGGGTGCGTGGGGTCCTTGATTAAGCTGGCTGCTTTTCTAAGGCAGCAGGAAGAGTCAATGGATGGGAGGCTGGTTTGCGTGATGGACTGGGCTACATTCAGAACCTTTTGTAGTTTCTTGCAGTCCTTGTCAGAGCAGGAGCCATACAAAGCTGTGATATATCCGGAAAGGATGTTTCAATGGTGCATCTGTAAAAATGGGTGAGAGTCATAGTGGACATGCCAAATTTCCTTAGCCTTCTGAGAAGATAGAGGTATTGGTGGGCTTTCTTAACTATAGTTGATGCGCGATTAATTCACACGGGAGGCTAGGACGTACCCGGGAATAAAGGCTTTTATTCACAACAAGAATAGAGCATACTGCTTAACAATACTATCCCAGACTAAGGGCTACTAGGAAGTAGCAGTGACCTTTATACTCCTGTAAGAAGGCGGAGCCAAATGGAGTGTACCACAGAACAATGCTAACAGGTGGAACACCCCAACCCTAACCCCAACAGTAACAAGAGCAACATATGTACAAGTACCCATAGTGGTAACCATCTATGGTTCACCACAATAGTGTTGGCATGGAGGGACCAGGACAGATTGTTGGTGATCTGAACAGTTGGGAACTTGAAGCTCTCAACCATTTCCAGTTCATCAACTTTGATGTAGACAGGGGCATGTCTTCCACTACATTTCCTGAAGTCGATGACTCTCACCTTCATTTTACTGACATTGAACAGACATTGAGAAGAGATCAGGGCACAGGCTGGAAAATGAAGTTGCCCATCTCGTTAGCTGGTAGATGTCATGAGAAGCTCAGTTTAGCTCCCCTTCTGATTTTCCCTGATTTTCACAGTAGCAGGGGGATGGTGGGAATTCTGCAAAGTTGACCAGCCTCCAGGGGGGGGGCGGGTGGGGTGGGAAGCAGGATTGACAACATTCAAAAAGTTTTGTCCGTTGGAAAAATAATGTAAGTTTGAACAAACAAAACCACCGAACGGAAATGAAATGATAATAATCAACATCATGTTGCCCTATCTCAAGTCCCAGCTGTCCATTTGTCCCAAACATTTTGAGGATGAAGGTACTCTCATTTTTTTTATTCATTCATGGGATATGAGCGCCGCTGGCTGGCCAGCGTTTATTGCCCCTCCCTGGTCACCCTTGCACTGAGTGGCTTGCTGAGCAATTTCAGAGAGCAGTTGAGAGTCAACCACATTGCTGTGGCTCTGGAGTCACATGTAGGCCAGACCAGGTAAGGACAGCAGATTTCCTTCCCTAAAGGACGGTCATAAACCAGATGGGTTTTTCCAACAATCAACAATGGTTTCATGGTCATCAGTGGATTCTAATTTCCAGATTTTTAAAATTCAAATTCCGCCATCTGCATTGGGGGATTTGAACCCGGGTTCCCAGAACATTAGCCGAGTTTCTGGATCAATAGTCAAGTGATAATACCACTAGGGCGTCGTCTTCCTCATCAGATCCCATACAGAGAGCAGCCCAGCAATGGCTGCCGATTCAGGTCAGAGTGTGGCCTGCTTCACTGGTGTCCTGCCTCCATTCCTGCCCTCCCGCCATTAATTGAGCAGCAAACCACCTCTAAGGTCAGTAAGGCTCCAATCCCATGAAAATCCTGCCTCCTGGCAAGCTGGCGATGGAGGTGGGAATGTGAGCTAGGATAGGTCCAGCTTCCCAACACCCACCTCCAGTGAGGTCATCCTCAAAAGAGAATCTGAGAGTGATATAAACAGGGCAAGCAACTGTGTATCACCCTATCCAATCAAATTAAAGAATCATCACTGAGCAGTGCCATGTCTGAACCAGGAGTCAGTGTAAGCTGGAACATTGAATTCATTGTGTTTTGTATGAATATTGCTTCTTGGTAGCTGCACTAAACACTGTATATTAATATATTCATGTATTCAGCAGGCTTGGGGTGGCAAGGTGGCATAGTGGTTATTACTGCTATCTCACAGCGCCAGGGACCCAGGTTCGATTCCCAGCTTGGGTCACTGTCCATGTGGAGTTTGCACATTCTCCCTGTGTCTGCGTGGGTTTCCTCTGAGTGTTCCCGTTTCCTCCCACAGTCCAAAGCTGTGCGGGTTAGAAAGATTGGCCATGTTAAATTGGCCTTAGTGTCAAGGGGACTAGCTAGGGTAAATGCATGGGGTTATGGGGATAGGGCCTGGGTGGGATTGTGGTCAGTGCAGACTCAATGGGCCGAATGGCCTCCTTCTGTACTGTAGGATTCTATGATTCCATGGTTCCAAGTAACATCATAGGTCACTAGTGCAGGAAACGGCCAGAGTGAAGAAGCAGCCATGTTGTGAACATCACCTTGTAAATAAAGCTCCATTATTTTTAACCCTCCGGGCTTCCTAGAGTCAATTTTCCAATACACAACATTGTCAAATCAGAAAGAGAAATTGAGGGAGAGAAAGGAAGACAAAAAAAAAATTTGGGAACATATTTACATCTTTAATTTTTAAAATTTCGAATAATAGAATTCCTACAGTGCAGAATAAGGCCATTGAGCCCATCGAGCCTGTACCAACAATGATCCCACCCAGGTCCTATCCCCATAACCCCACACATTTCCCCAGCTAATCTCTCTGACACTAAGGGACAATTTAGCATGGTCAATCAACCTAACCCACTGTGATGACTTCAGCCAGGCTAATGAGGTTAGCTTGCTAGAGTATGAACTACCTGATGAGACCTTGCCTACAGCCATGCTAGTCTGAAAATGCCTGATCTTGCCTGATCTCAGAAGCTAAGCAGATTCAAGCCTGGTTCGTACTTGGATGGGAGAATGCCTGGGAACACCAGGTGCAGCAGGCTTTTGCTGCCGCCAAAGACTGCTCAAACCTCGCCCCCCCACCCCCCCACCCCCACCCCCCCCACCCCGCCCCCCCCCCCCCCCCTCACACTGACATTCAGCACTCAACAAACATCCTTTTTCCCTAAGTTAATTTGAGTTAGTTTATTTGGTTGGTATGAAAAGACATACCTGATGAGTCCTAATTGATGGTTAAATCAGGGAGCCTCATGCTCCCTATTTAAAGCAGGTGTGTCAGACTCCCAGCCTGCATTCAGCAGGGAGCAACTGGAGAGCTGGCTGTGTGCAGATGTATGGTGTTAATAAAGTAACTTGGTGACTGGACTTTTGCCTCCGTGGAGTTATTATACCCACACATCTTTGAACTGTGGGAGGAAACCGGAGCACCCGGAGGAAACCCACGCAGACATGGGAAGAAAGTGCAAGCTCCACACAGACAGTGATTGAGGCCAGAATTGAACACGGGTCCCTGGCACTGTGAAGCAGCAGTACTAATTATGGTGCCATATTGCTGCTCTCATTTCTCCAACATTAATTAAAATCTGAAAAGTTTAGTTTTCAGTGCCAGAGAGGTTGTTCAGTCATAAGTGAGATTTATCACACAGTTAAAAGCTGGTATGGATTAGTCCCAATCTTTTTGGGTGGTTTCCATTGATATCTATTGCATAAGTATTATGTTCCATGTATTTGAATGACGAATGTCTCAGCAAAATACTGATATCGCGCAGCCTCTGGAGGGACAAGGCAACTCAGATAGCAACTTTAGGATTTCCACTGTACATGTGCAGTCACTGAAATAGCTCTCTGATTCACAGGTAGATAATGTGAGCCACTGTCAGCACCATTATTTTCACAGCAAAACCCAAGCCATTGGCAATATTCAGCCTTACAGGCAATATAATGAGGTGTGGCTGTTCACATCTTACTACTTCATTCTCCACTCCAATATTAAATTCTTTAGGTTATTCATTATGGATTAACTTGTGGATTAGAAGCCATTTGGGAAAGTCAAGATTGGCAAATGAGATTCGAGAATGGAACAGCTTTAGTTCACTTCATTTTCAAAAAGCCATTTGCTTTTTTGGCCACAATTCATTTTTTGGGATGAACAGCATTATCCTTTCACATTCTGTTCTGCTGTGTTATTTACTCTATTCGGAGTAAACTTCACCAATTGATTTCAATGGGAACAAGGAACAGTAAAGGTGCAGGATGAAGAAGGTCAAATCATTTCACCAGAGGTGACAAAGTAGTCGCTTTTGCAAATAATGCTTTTTTCATCTAATTTCTTTCAAATTTGTTTTTGATCATAAGGCAATAGTTGTGAATATTAGAAAATGGCATTATTTGAACTATATATTTAGGGAAAGTAAAATGCTTATTTCTTTCAATGTAATTTTGATCAAAAATAAAGTGTTCTGAAAGATGTTTCAGTGATCAGTAAAATAAATATCCATAGTGAGTATTTAATATAAACTTACTCTGCCCTAAACATTAACTGTCGCACCTAGGAGTCACTAGTGAAAGGGGTGTTGGGGGCTTGTGGGATTCAACTATGGTTTGCCCAGTTAAAAGGCTTCATTTTAAGGTATTTCTGCCTAAAGTGTTGTGTTATGCTTTAAGCTAACTTTCATCAACCCCACAGCTCTCCAAGACCTTTTCAATGCTGGCATCCTGTGAATTCCCAATTTTCACCACTCCACCAATGGCAGTCATGCCATCAACTACCTCAGATAAAGCTCTGGAAATCTGTCCCTATATCTCTCCACCTTTTCTTTCCCTCTTCTGAAGAAGCTCCTTAAAATCTATTTTTGGTTATTGATATTTTATTTATTTACGTGGCTTGGTGTCAAAATTGGCTTAATAAGACTCCTGTGAAGTTCCTTGTGATGCTTTGCCACATTAATAGTTTTATATAAAGGAAAATTATTGTCATATACAGGTTGAGTATCCTTTTGGATTTCAGATCATTTTGGTTATTGAATACTGCATATAATACTGCATATAAACTTACATTACAATAGCCTCGGTCGAGACTAGGTACCATCTAAAGGAAATAAAATGGCTAGAGAAGTAAGGTGCATCACAGAATAATAATTACAAGGTGCCTGAGGCATCATAGAATTCCTACAGTGTAGAAGGAGGCCGTTTAGCCCATCGAGTCTGCATAGACACTCCAAAGAGCATCCCACCCAAGCCCACCCCCTCTCCCCCCAAACCCATTCCTGCAACCCAACATAGCAAATTCACCTAACCTACAGACTGAGGGGCAATTTAGCATGGGCAATCCACCTAACCTGCACATCTTTAGAGTGTGGGAGGAAACCAGAGCACCCGGAGGAAATCCACACAGACACAGGGAGAACATGCAGACTCCTCATTTTCCTTCAAATTTTTCCTTCCTGTCTTTTTTTGCCTTTCTCTCTTAATCCAATCTTTCTTTCCCTCTCTTTATTTGGCATATACTATCTACAAATGCACTGCAGCAACTCACCGAGATATCTTTGGCAGCATCTTCCAAATCGGTGACTTTTACCACCTGGATGAACAAGGGCATCAGGTGTATGGGAATGCCAGCAGCTGCAAGTTGCCCTCCGAGTCAAACACAATCCTAGCTTGGAACCACATCATCGTTCTTTCCCTGTAGCTGAGTCAAAATCCTGGAAATCTCTTTCAAGCAACATAGTGGATATAGCTACACTACATGGATTACAGCAGTTGAAGATGGCAACTCACCACCCACCATCTCAATGGATAGTTTAAAAATTACATTGAATTCACCCACTTTAATTAATGCTTTCTTCTCAGTCTTTATGCTGCTTACATCATAAACCTTTATCTGATTGTTGAAGAGATACCCAATTGGTTGACCTATTCAATCATGATTTCCTCATCGTATTGTTATCAGTTCACACTTGCACCAACTCACTATGTCAATATATTATTATTTTATTAGTGTCACAAGTAAGCTTACATTAACACTGGAATGAAGTTACTGTGGAAATCCCCTCGTCGCCACACTCTGGCGCCTGTTTGGGTACACTGAGGGAGAATTTAGCATGGCCAATGCAACTAACCAGCACGTCTTTCGGACTGTGGGAGGAAACCGGAGCTCCCGGAGGAATCCCACACAGACACGGGGAGAATGTGCAGACTCCACACAGACAGTGACCCAAGCTGGTAATCGAACCCGGGTCCCTGGCGCTGTGAGGCAGCAGTGCTAATCACTGTGCTACCGTGTTAAGGCCAAGTACAACTCGTGGCAGGTGGCACCACCACAGCTAAATCTGAGCCATTGTTTCATGTCATGCGAGCATATCATGCAGTAATTCAACATATTTGCACGTGTAACAATGTTCACCTGCCGGTTTGTTCTAACAAGGACATTAGTACTTTTTTTAAATGAAGAATTATGCTTGAAACATAATTTGCACAGGCAGTTCCTTTTTGTTCGAAAACAATCTGTAAATTGATTGAGTGTACGGTCCATTCAGCTGAGGAGGATCAGGTGGCACACTGCATTAGCACCCTTTGATTCGGGAATCCAGATTCAATTCCTGCACAGATTAATGGAGCTGAAGTATTATTCTGAAGGCTGTCAGGATCACAGGCAAAAAACACTGCACAGAAATTGACGTGTAGTGCCCCAAAGTGGGTAGCAAACTGAAATCTCACTTGCCCTGGGTTTGCTAGTGGACACACACTGACATTTCTGTAAATGATGGCATGCCGGCGGGTCCACAACATTAACCTGTCTTCACGTTTTAGCTACTGATTGATCTGTTGTAAATTTCCACCAGTTTCTGTTTCCTGCCACATTGTTATGCTGGCAGTCATCAACTGGCATGAATAAAATCAAACACTGCCCCCTACAGTGATAAAACTGTGTGATTTATTGACAGTTTATCCGTAACCAAGTCATCTGCAGCGTAAACCAACCAAGGAGATATATATATATCAGAAGAGCAGTGCACACCAACTCTGTCATATTTTTACATGGTATTATCACAATGGACAAAAAACAATATCACTTCAAAACTTACTAAAACAAAAATAGTTCAACTCAATTTCAGATTTTTACCACTTTAAAATCAACTTGATTTTAATCTGTTATCAAATTTGATTAATCATCAACAGAAGATCAGCATGAGCCAATTTAAAAATGAATGCATCCAAACCAGGTTTATGCCCACAAGTGCCCTCCAGTGTTAACATCCCGGTGTACGCAAGTGGCAGTGGAAAAGGCATTTTAGGTGTGTAGGGTTGGCAGATTCCTGCACCATGATTGATACATCACCTGAGTTTGTAACTGAAGGCTTTTAATAAATTATGAGTCTGGATTTAATGGTAGGAATGTGGGTGAAACTCTCAGTATTGCCATCATAAATCCTTTGAAATTGAAGGCAACTTTCTGGGAAGAGGGGGGCATGTGCAGGTAAGGGTGGAGGAGGAAGGGTCATGAAAATGGAGGGTGGGGGGATATCGCATGAGATCAGCTCCATCACATGTTCCTGCCTCCAGGAGATGGGAGTGATGGTGGAACTGGTTACCTGACCAACCCTGGCAATTAAGCCCCTTCATGACGCAGTAAAGGGCACTTATTTGACATTCTGTAGATTTTCTAGTCAGTGCTCAGCTTACCAATCAAGCCATCATGAAATGGTGGCGCCACCCCCCTGCCCCCACTCCTCACCCCCTCCACACCCCCAGCAGCAGGCTGTGTAGGCATCAGAATCAGAGGCCTAATTAAATTGAGAAAGAGCAGTGCGAATAAATGTAAAATTGTGGCAGTACTCATTACTGCAGAGCTTTCCCCCTATCCCTTCTAGTCTTTCTTGTAGCCTCCCCTGGTGGCTGGCAACCAGGAATGGAGGTGCCCTCTCACCCTACATACTCAGCAGCGCCTACACCTAATGGTGGAGTTGCCAATCTCTCAGCACACGCTAACATTCTACAGGTCCTCTAGCATTGGGAACTCACCCACTCTCATTTTTGGGTGGGGCTCCTGGAAATGGCTGCTCAATTGGCTGTCTCCAAACCATTTCTTGGAGTCCCGCTGCTGGCATTCATGATTCTGAGCCCACATTTCATCCCAGTGCTGTGTTTAGGATCTGGGAGCAAAAGTACTGTTCGTAGTACCCAGGCATACATAGTTAAGCTTAGAAATTTCAGCAGCTGTCAATAAGTCTACTCTTCTCCAGAGAGGAACACTATCAATGATAGTGTTACATCTTCTTGTTGTGGATTTTTAATGGCCTGTAAGGGTGCACAGTTAGTAGTGAGAGAGTGAGACAGAGCCTGAGTACATTGGGGAATTTGGTTCAAAGTGGGAATTCGATGCATCGGGGGAAAGAGGTGCTTTAGGTAGGATTTACTGCAAGAAATAAAGTGTGCTGAGTGGGGAGTTCGGCAAAGGATGGGAAGGAGGTGCTTTTCTCTTTCAGCTTCCAGTATTTGAGTTCCACTTTGTTGCAGCAGAAGGAGTGGGTGAATCAGTAACTGGTATAATCTGAAGCTGTAAGTTTAATCAGTATTGTAAGTACCGTATTGTTTTATCAATATTGTAAATTTTACTGGAAATGACCAAACCTATTGGGAGGTGTAGGCTTTATTAACTATAAATTAATTCATTAGAAATTATTAATTAATTATCACATATTGGAGATGGCAGGGCAGCTGATGGACTGTGATTGTAGGATGTGGGAGCTTCTGGATACCAGTGTGATTCAGGGCAGACACGTCTATGTAAGTGTTTGTGGCTGCAGGAACTTGGGTTTTGAGTTACTGAGCTGGAGGCCGAGCTGCAGACACTGCAGCACATCGGGGAAGGGGAAAGTTACCTAGACACTTCATTCCAAGAGGCAGTCACACCCCTGAGGATAGGGTCTTCTGCTTTGGTCAGTGGTCAGTGACAGGAGGTGTGACTGCAAGTGAGGGAGGTAAGGGGACCCAAAGAGCAGGATCACAAGATCTTCAGCCCTTGCAATTGTCCAATAGGGTTTGAGGTGTTTTTCAGCTTGCTTGAAGGAGAGTGGGGGCTAACTGGCCATGTCACCATGGTACAGGAAAGCATTCCAGCAGGAGGAGTAACAAGGAATGTAGTGGTAGTAGCGGATAATATAGTCAGAGAGATTGACATCGTCCTTTTCACCGAAGAACGAGAGCCCAAACGACTGTCTTTTCTGCCTGGTCCCAGGGTTCAGGACATCTGCTCAGAGAAGAATTTGTCTTGAGGGGGGAGGACCCAGTCATTGTGGTACAGATATCTAACAATGGCATAGGTAGGACAGACAATTTGGTTGTGCATAGCCAATATGAAGGCTTGACACCAAATTAAGAAGCAGAACCTCAAAGGTCAATCTATGGATTATTACCTGAGGTGAGTGCAAATTGGCATAGGATCAATCAGATTAGAGAGATAAAGGCATGGCTGAAAGATTGGTGTGGGAGAAATAGGTTCCAGTTCATGGGCCACTAGCACCAGTGCTGGAGGAAGAGGGATCTATTGGGACGGTCTTCACCTGAACCATGCTGGGACTGGTGTTCTTCCGAACCTCATAACTAGGGAAGTAGGGAGGGTTTTTAAATAAGTTGTGGGGGGAAAATTTGGGAAGATGTATATATCAAAGAGTAGAGATGAGGCAAACAAAGAAGGCATCATAACGGGAAATGAAAAACAGAGTGTGACAGGAAGGGATAGAGATTTTGAATCAACATTAAATTAACAGATGAGACTAGAGGTTATAAAAAGAATAAAAGGATGTAATGATGTAATTGCAAGCTCTGTATCTGAATGCACGAAGCATTCAACACAAAACAAATGTACTGAGAGCCCATACAGAAATAATAAGTACTAATTGCCAACCATTACGGAGACATGGCTGCAGGAGGACATGGATTGGGAACTGCACATTTAAGGGCACATGACATTTGAGAAGGACAGGAAGTGAGAAACAGGTGGAGGGGTGGCTCTGTTAGTTAATGATGGTCTTAGCACAATAAAGAGGATGGAGTAAGTTCAGGAAACCAGGATGAGGAAATGGTTTGGGTAGAGGTGAGAAATGTTAAAGGCAAGTAGTCACTTGTGGGAGTTGTGAACAGGCCCCCTAATAGTAACCAAATGATTGTGTGGAACATAAAGGAAGAAATAATGGGAGCTTGTCAGAAAGGAACGGCAATAATCATGGGAGATTTTAATCTGCATTCTGCCTGGAAATGACGTCAGCATTCGATGTAAAGAGTTCCTGAAACTCTCACACGTACAGAATCTCAGCTTTCTAAATGGAGGCACTGAATACAAAAGCAAGAAAGTTGTGATTAATCTTTATAAAACACTGGTTTGAACTTAATTGGAGAAACATATCCTTTTCTGGAAACCACACTATCAGAAACATTAGACGCCATTGGAGAGGATACAGAAAAGATTCACAAGTGTAAGATCATAACATATAGGAGCAGAATTAAGCTATTTGGCCCACCGAGTCTGTTCCGCCATTCAATCATGGCTGACATGTTTCTCAACCCCATTCTCATGCCTTTTCCCTATAACCTTTGATCCCCTTACCAATCAAGAACCTATCTATCTCTGTCTTAAATACACTTGATGACTTGACCTCCACAACCTTCTGTGGCAATTAATTTCATAGATTTACCACCCTCTAGCTGAAGTAATTCCTCCTCATCTGAGTTGCTCTGAGGCTGTGCCCTCAGATCCTAGTCTGTCCTACTAATGGAAACATCTCACTGGACAACTGGTGATCAATTTGCATTAGGTTCCATGTTGTTGGGGAAGCAGGAACTCCAGTGCACAGGGGTCGTATTCTCTCTGACACGGAGGACTCTGGCAGAATTATTATAGGAGTGCACTGGAAGAACCATCTAATTCATGACAAACACATCTCATCACCTGAGAAATAAATGTTTACTTGCCTCAAATTTAAGAGTTACATATCGGAAAACTGAAAAAAAACACTGACACACTTATGATCTTTCATGACTGTCACTTTATTTAAAGTGAAGAACCTCATTTCAGCCATGATGTAGCAAAACAAAACGTGTGAACACTTGAAAATATGCCACTGTAAAAGGGTATATTTTTCTCTGTGTACAATCATAGAATCATAAAATTCCTACAGTACAGAAGGAGGCCATTTGGCCCATCAAGCCTGCACCGACAACAATCCCACCCTATCCCAGTAGCCCCATATATTTACTCTGCTAATCCCCCTGAAACTAGGGTCAATTTAACATGGCCAATCAACCTAACCCGCACATCTTTGGACTGTGGGAGGAAACCAGAGCACCCGGAGGAAACCCACTCAGACACAGGGAGAAAGTGCAAACTCCACACAGACAGTGATCCAATAGAGATGACAAACTCTTGAGGCACAGTGGGTAATGTCCCTGCCACTGAATCAGAAGCTCCGGGTTTGAGTCCCAATCCAGAACTTGATGAGCAAAGGCGTGGCAGATTGAAGATCAACCTACAAATCCACCCAGCATGCCAATGTCAGGCTGTACGATCGGAAGGGATTCTTGGTCGGTCTTGTGGCGGAAAGAATATTGGGAGCCTCTACCACCCACTATCCATAGCCCTAGTCTACAACATAAATTTATAAAATGCATGTTGCCACAGCAACTCAGACTCTGAGTGAACTGTGACACGCTACCACAATAAAGATAAATTATTTTATTAAATTGTGGTGGTTTAGTGAAGCAGCTCAGTGAATGAATTTTACTTTAACTTTACACAAAGGAAAAACGTACCTCAATACAGCTTAGGGCTAGTTCTCATTACCCATTATCATATTGATAGTTCTGACCACTGAATGAATGCTTTAAATGTTTAATTAAGTAATGTTTTAAATGTCTGCAACATTTTTCCAATTCTCCACTCTCACGTATAAATTTAATCGTTCTGTCTCTTCTTGTTTTCTTTGATTTCTTGATCAATTTTGTTTCCAAGCTTTCTTTCAATTTATTGGTTTCTTTTAACAATCCATGTTATATTGTACATTTAGTTTTGAAATTGAGTGTGACAGTAATGAATGGACTTTGTTGTGCCATAAAAATGAAATTCAGTAACATTATGCATTCAAATTAAACTCTGGTTAACTACAGGCTATCATGCAATTTCAGATTTGTCTCTTCTGTAATCAATGTGTGACAAGGTATCCTGAAAAATGTATTAAGACTAATGATGGAAAGATAGAATTCTCTCCGCACCCATCTTTATTTTCTCTCTGGTGACTTTTTTTTTCCAGTGATGTGAAAATGAATGACTGCTCTTTATATGTAGTACGTATACGTGTGTGTTTAGCAAGTCATCTGCTCAATTTGGATTCCAGTCTCCATCTGTTTCTTTTGATTCATGAGAGGAAAAAAGTCCTACAGACGGCACGGTGACACAGTGGTTAGCACTGCTGCCTCACAGCGCCAGGGACCCGGGTTCAATTCCGGCCTAGGGTTACTGTCTGTGTGGAGTTTGCATGTTCCTCCCGTGGGTTTCCTCCCGGTGTTCCAGTTTCCTCCAAAGATGTGCGGGTTGGGTTAATTGGCCATGCACCCTAGTGTCAGGGGGATAAGCAGGGTGAATATGAGAGGTTATGGGAATAGGGCCTGGGTGAGATTGCGGTCGATGCAGACTCGATGGGCTGAATGGCCTCCTTTGGCACTGTAGGGAATCTATGATAATTCTATGAATTATGAATCAAATTGCCTCTTTGAGATAATTTCTCAATAGATCATTAAAAATTAATTTACTAATTTGATTGCCTACAATAGCCTCGCTTCATCAGAACCCTGAGGAATTTCTGTAAGACTCAGGATTCCTGGAAGAAGGCATCTTTCCAAGCTTTATCTTAAAATCAGGAAAAAAAAATTCAATGAAACACTCCTCTCCCATGCACATACTTCAAGCAAATAATTTTAATTTAAATAGGTTTTTCCAGAGGATTAGAGTGAAGAATTAAACGCTTGAATAATGGGTTACAGCTCGCCCATATTAACTATTGTAATCACAGCCACGGTTCTGTTTTTATCGATGTCCTTGTGCAATGGCTGAAACAGCAGCATTCCTTTTCCAGAGCTTCATGTGTCGATTTGAGATCAATTTAACACAACCAACCCATCTAACTGGTCAGTACTGTTTCTTGAGGCTGATCGGAAAGAAAATCTACCAAAGAAAACTAATGATTGCACTAAATTGTCATCATTCTTCAAAACAAAGAAATTGGTCACAATGAGAGGTACCAATAGACAAATTGTTCAGTTTTGCTTCAATATGCATGTGTTTTATGCTCACAAACATTCATTTAATTTTTCACTCAATCCATTACTCCTACCTTTTCCCCAGAGTCGCCATTAGCCAGATAACTGCCTCAGCCAAGCCTGTTGGCAGCCACATGACTTAATGGGCCAAATGGCCTCCTTCAGCGCTGTAGGGATTCTATGATGATGTGTGTAGCCAGGCCCTATCTGCCTAACAACACCAAAAATAATACATAACAAAAACTTTGGTATGGAACGTGGCATGGGAGAAACTGAAATAATGGAATTCATAGAATCTCTACAGAATAGATTCCCTACAGTGCAGAAGGAGGCCATTCAGCCCATCAAGCCTGCACTGACCACAATCCCACCTAGCCCCTATCCCCGTAGCCCTACATGTTTACCCTGCTAGTCCCCCTAACACCAAGTGACAATTTAGCATGGCCAATCAACCTGATCCTCACATCTTTGGAGTGTGGAAACAAAGGAAACCCACGCAGACATGGGGAGAATGTGCAAACTCCACGCAGACATGGGGAGAATGTGCAAACTCCATACAGACAGTGACCCAAGCCAGGAATCAAACCCGACCCCTGGCGCTGTGAGGCAGCAGTGCCAACCACTGTGCCACCCCACTTACTTACAGGAAGCAGGTGGGATGAAATGCAATCAAAGTAGCTGTAAGAGTTACTGGGCTTTCAGATGATGTTGGTCAACAACCTATCCCCAAAAATGGAGATGCCTATAGAGAACACAAGAGAAGAGTTAGAGATGGGCCATATGCACATCCGAGCATAAGAAATAGGTGCAGGCGTAAACCATGCACCCCCTGAGCTGACACCACCATTCATATGATTATAATGATCTTTTGCCTCAACTCCACTTTCTCATCCACTTTGCATGGTGTTTGGTCAGAGACCAAAATCCATCTATCTCCACCTTAAATACAGAAGGTTAAAGAATGGTCAAAATTGGAAACAAAATTGATACAATGTTTGAGTTTGGGGTGAGAACAGGAAACAGCATAGATACATCATGAATGTACAGGAATAAGATGTGCGGGAAGGAACCTGAGTGGGACTGGAATAAATAATGTTCCATATATATCCCATAAAAGACAGGCATAGCTTGGACTATACAGGTTTCCATAGGAAGTCATTTTAATTCAAGGAAATGAGTGGTCGAAAGGCTGGATTTTACCACTCCCCCCTGACCACCTACTCCACTCCCAAGCACCCCCGGCTATGGGTGGCCTTCTGTCAGGTGCATCCACTGCTGACAAATTCTTGCAATGTTGGTTGGGGGAGGGGGGAGGGGGTGGTGTGAGCAATACGACTACCCATGAAATCCAGCCCAAAGGAGGGATTGTTCAGCACGAGAGCAAAATCAGTCAAGCAGAAGAGGGTGGTGGTGGGTGTGAGCTGTGTGCACCGCTGTTCAAGGAAGAAGTGGAAGAACCTCAGGATGCGCTGGTGGGCAATGCAAGTGTGGTGATGCCCACAATGAAAAGGAAACAGGACCAATGAAATGCAAACTGTGAAAGTGGCAGAGGGTGTTGGAAGATTCAGAGATGGAGATGTAACTTGTGTATTGAGTCAGTAGAGATAGGCGAGGTGATGAATGAATACTTTTCTTCAGTGTTCACCAAGGAGAGGGGCCATGTTTTTGAGGAAGAGAAGGTGTTACAGGCTAATAGGCTGGAGGAAATAGATGTTCGGAGGGAGGATGTCCTGGCAGTTTTGAATAAACTGAAGGTCGATAAGTCCCCTGGGCCTGATGAAATGTATCCTAGGATTCTTTGGGAGGCAAGGGATGAGAATGCAGAGCCTTTGGCTTTGATCTTTGGGTCCTCACTGTCCACGGGGATGGTGCCAGAGGACTGGAGAGTGGCGAATGTTGTTCCTCTGTTTAAGAAAGGGAATAGAAATGACCCTGGTAATTATAGACCGGTTAGTCTTACTTCGGTGGTTGGCAAATTGATGGAAAAGATCCTTAGGGATGGGATTTACGACCATTTAGAAAGATGCGGATTAATCCGGGATAGTCAGCACGGATTCGTGAAGGGCAAGTCTTGCCTCACAAATTTGATTGAATTTTTTGAGGAGGTAACTAAGTGCGTTGATGAAGGTAGGGCAGTTGATGTCATATACATGGATTTTAGTCAGGCGTTTGATAAGGTCCCCCATGGTCGGCTTATGATGAAAGTGAGGAGGTGTGGGATAGAGGGAAAGTTGGCCGATTGGATAGGTAACTGGCTGTCTGATCGAAGACAGAGGGTGGTGGTGGATGGAAAATTTTCGGATTGGAGGCAGGTTGCTAGCGGAGTGCCACAGGGGTCAGTGCTTGGTCCTCTGCTCTTTGTGATTTTTATTAATGACTTAGAGGAGGGGGCTGAAGGGTGGATCAGTAAATTTGCTGATGACACCAAGATTGGTGGAGTAGTGGATGAGGTGGAGGGCTGTTGTAGGCTGCAAAGAGACATAGATAGGATGCAAAGCTGGGCTGAAAAATGGCAAATGGAGTTTAACCCTGATAAATGTGAGGTGATTCATTTTGGTAGGACTAATTTAAATGTGGATTACAGGGTCAAAGGTAGGGTTCTGAAGACTGTGGAGGAACAGAGAGATCTTGGGGTCCATATCTACAGATCTCTAAAGGTTGCCACTCAAGTGGATAGAGCTGTGAAGAAGGCCTATAGTGTGTTAGCTTTTATTAACAGGGGGTTGGAGTTTAAGAACCGTGGCGTTATGCTGCAACTGTACAGGACCTTGGTGAGACCACATTTGGAATATTGTGTGCAGTTCTGGTCACCTCACTATAAGAAGGATGTGGAAGCGCTGGAAAGAGTGCAGAGGAGATTTACCAGGATGCTGCCTGGTTTGGAGGGTAGGTCTTATGAGGAAAGGTTGAGGGAGCTAGGGCTGTTCTCTCTGGAGCGGAGGAGGTTGAGGGGAGACTTAATAGAGGTTTATAAAATGATGAAGGGGATAGATAGAGTGAACGTTCAAAGACTATTTCCTCGGGTGGATGGAGCTATTACAAGGGGGCATAACTATAGGGTTCATGGTGGGAGATATAGGAAGGATATCAGAGGTAGGTTCTTTACGCAGAGAGTGGTTGGGGTGTGGAATGGACTGCCTGCAGTGATAGTGGAGTAAGACACTTTAGGAACATTTAAGTGGTTATTGGATAGGCACATGGAGCACACCAGGATGATAGGGAGTGGGATAGCTTGATCTTGGTTTCAGATAAAGCTCGGCACAACATTGTGGGTCAAAGGGCCTGTTCTGTGCTGTACTGTTCGATGTTCTATGTAACTGGACAAGGGGAGGAAAAAACATTGTCAAGATAAAAATAAATGACAAGTGGGTTATTCTAAAAGTAAGATATTCATATAGAGGTGCTGCCTTTCAGATCATCCATTCAACTAAGACGCTTAGCAGGGTTTTCCACCCCACCTCATGGCATATTTTCCAGCAGCAGGGGTGGTCCACCATTGGCCGGTGGCGGGATCTTTTTGAAGTAGTACAGGATGTTTTGTCAGTGGCACAGTCAATATTTCCCCTGTAACCAATACATCCTAAACAGATTAATTGGCGATTTATCTCACTGCTTTTTGTGGGCCCTTTGTATGGGGGGAGCACTTGCCACATTTGCCAAAAAACAACAGCGATTACATTTCAAATGTAGTTCATTGGTTGTGAAGTTGACGACATATCAACACAAATCTTTTGCTTGCTTTCACCATCTCTGCGCATATCAGAGATCAGGATTGGGATAGTATCAGCCATGGGGATGGGCTCACATCCCGAGAGGCTCCTGGCGACAATTTCCGGATTCCTCTCTTCTTCCCACCATCATCTCCATGTTCTTCCCTTCCTTATTTTCCTGTCCAGGAACAGACAAGCTATGGAATTCCTTGCCTGGTGTAATGGGTATTCCACATGTTGAACTGTTTCTCAATCTGGGCAATTTGCTGTTCAGGTGGATCATCTCAACTACCAAATGATGTAGGTGCATATTGTTGCAAATATGTGATTCATGTGGTTCAGGATGTAATTTTTAGTTTGTGGAATTAAGGTTTAAAATAAGCTTGAAGCCTGCTACATTTAAAAGGTGGGTGCCATGTTGCCTTGAAAGGTTAACAGTTGGAAAGGTAGAGTAATTAATTGGCTTTTGAATTTCCAGAAGACCTAAAGAAATGACGGTTCATAAGGTGACTTTCCCCGCAATGTGTTTCTCGTGGCAGGAGAGGGTCCATTGACTCCATCCCATGCTGCAATGGGGTGAACTGTCGGCGAGACCAGAAGATCCCCACTGGTGCGAACAGCCGGAAAATTCCAACAGTATTGGCAGTCCAGAGGGATTTTGTTTTTGGTTTTGAGAGATGGGGTTAAATTAGTTTAAAAGCATTTGGTAAACTCTGAAAAAAAACCCCACTTACTTCATCAAATCAAAGAAGAAAGTGTAAAGTATCAATAATTAAATTAAAGGTCAGTTTGAGGACAGCCCAGGGCAGACTATATTGGAATTTGTGACAGGTGGAGATTAGGAAAGTTTTCTGGTTTCAGTTTTCCATGCTTGCTGAGAGAATTGAGTTGCAGTTTGGATCTTGTATGATTTGCAGCTCAGAGAGAGAAAATAGCCACAGTAAGTGACGGTTGGATAGACCTGCTCTGTAAGCAGAATAAAGAAATAACATCATCGTTCACCATGTAGCAAGTGGGTGAGGATTAGTCTCAGTTTGAATCTTGTGAGGGGACATAAGCTAGATGATTGGCTAGTTTGGAGTTAGTGGGTGAATCTAAACTGGGCCTCAAGGTGTCTTATCCCTAACGAAAATAATCAGCTGAATAGGCAAGAACTATTGAAAAGAAACCAAAACAGGGAACAGGACAGCTACAGTCAAGAGAAAGTAAATTAAAGTTTTACCTCTGAGGATTACTGGAGCTGAGGAGAATTCTCCAGAGGACCATGGTATAGTAATGATTATTTCTTCCAAAAGTAAATAACTTTAAGATTGATGTGCCTTATAAGAGAATTCTTGAGGGAAGTAACAGGTAACCCTGAGATGATAACAAACATGGTTTCATGCTAGAGTTAACTTATGCATATTTGTTTAATTTGTCCTTTATACAATACGTTTGTGTTATGTTAAAATAAATTGAAATAGTTCTATTGGTTAAAATGAGGGGTTTTAATTGCTATTTAAATGTTAACAGTCCCTAACTGGATCATACATAAAGTCCACTACAATACAGCTACAGGTCGAGTATTCTTTTTTCAAATTTCTTGGGGCTGATTGATTTTCGGTATTAAGATATTTTTGGTTTTCAGGTCTATTGTAGGCCTATGCCTACTTACATTACAGTCACCTAGGCTAGCTTTAGTCTACAAACACTTTGGCCGGAGTTTTCCAGCCCTTCCCGCCGATAGGATCTTCCAGTCTTGCTGTAAGTGAACCCCTGTGGCATGTTCCCTGGTGGTGTGGTTAGTGAGGAGCCACAAATGGCCATTGACTGGAAGATTCCACCGGCATACAATGACAAACCATCTCTGCCGCCAGAAAACCTGCCACGGAGGGACTGGAAAATCTAGGCCTTTATTTCTTCGTTTGCCAGCTCTCGCACACACACTCAACTTCTCTCCTGTTAATACTTATTACACCTGTAACATAATATTACATTGCTTTATTAATATACAAATTAACCGCACAGCCATTCAACAATTTTTTTTTTGTTATGTGTTCAGTTTTCGGTTGACTGGTTAAAGGATATTCAACCTGCACAGATTGCTTGAGATAGGGCCTGGGCGGGATTGTGGTTGGTGCAGACGCGTTGGGCCGAATGGCCTCCTTCTGCACTATAGGGATTTATGATTCTATGATCAGCATTTGCCAATGCAATAAACTATCTTGATCATCTTGTTCAAAATTACAATCAAAATAAATAACAAATTAAACTTAAAACAAAATTAAACTTCTTAGCATTGGTGTTGTGACAGCATTTGGAAAATTCTTGGTAAATTTGCAGCAGAAAGTGATCCATAATCTGCCAATGGTTATGAGCAGTTTTAAAAAACAAATCTGCATGTTTTCACTGAACAAGAATTGGAAATGTGGTGTTTGGTCCCTTTGAGGGTAACATAAGGGGCCAGATTGGATGTTCACCCCAGTGTGGATGGAGAAAGAACGGCTGCAACAATAATTTAACAACAATAAAGGCAGTAGTGGCTTTAAAATGGCTATTCTGGCTGAGAATGAAGCATGCTGGGAATTTTTGTCAATTTATGGATTAAAACCAGATGTAGGTTGTAAAGAGGCTCTGGTCTGGGAGCTGTGATCTGAAGATTCCTGTGCTGGTCAGATCAGGGAAGTTGTTTACATTGACCCAGACATTGCATCTCCAATTTATGGCTGCTATGTATGGGACATGTAAAATGAACTAAGCATTATGGCTTCGTTCAAAAGTAATTTCATTGGATGTTCGAGCCATGTGATCAGGTTCTGATTGGACAATTGTCTGGATGGCAGAGAATCTTCCGGAAGCAAGTGGAGACTGGTGGATAAAAAGACATGTGAGTCCTTTGTTTAGCAGCAATAACTCAAAGAGACCAACCATCGCAACAAGACCTTGTACCCTGAAGGATGCTTCAGAGAAGAAGATAGATTCTACATCGTGGATATTTCTTGGCCAAGGTTTTCCTAAACTCGAAAGTATCTATTTTCACTTAAATAGTTAAAGTTGATGTTTAGTTAAAATTAATATGCAGTTTAAGAGTTAAAGTTCAGTTGAAAGTTGATGTTCAGTTAGAGGTAAAATTCAGTAAAGAGTTAATGAGTTGCAACTGTTTATGTTTGAGTTCGTACTAGAAGTGTTAAATAAAGAAATAATTGAATTACTGTCCTTGTTTGTCTCATTAAACTGGAATGCTTGGAAGGTGTTTAAATTAAAGCTATATAACACCAGTAAGCAGGGGCTTTTGTTCTAGAACCATCTCGGGAGCTGGCTGCAGCCATGAGGCTACAAGCCTTTATGTTGCTGTTTTCCCTTTAACTGGTGAACACAAATTATTAAAGGTAGATTCTTGCGTATTTGGCTCAGCTTTTTGAAGGATGATATTTAATTGAGTGATTTCCAATTATGTAAGATCTATAAATCATTTGACTTTCTTAAGTGATGTTAATGAAGCCGGTTGTTTTGATTTAGGTGCAGGGACTTTTTTGAAAGATCACTGTAACGATAAACAAAAAGTTGGAGTCATTCTTTCTCAGCTGCACTGCACAAACTAGACACAGAAAATCAGAGGCATGTCTAAATTTGGAAGCTTACTGTTTACTGTTGGAATCAGTGGGAGTAGATGCTTGGCACCGACAGCATACAGGTCGCAGAATGCCATCATCAACACATAGGCAATGCTAACCGTCACTGGAGTAATCAAGGTGGCCTTGATATGAGCAGCATTACTCCACTTTACCATGAAACATTTCCCCACAGTTGTCGATCTCTCTTGGGTGGCCAGACGAACATAGAGCAAGAAAAAGAAAAATCAAAAGAAAAATGTAATGAAAATGGCTTCATTCTTGTTCTTCCTGTGGATTGATTCGATAGTGCCAGCTGCTTCACGGTTCCGCATTGATTCACGGTGAAAAATGTCAGCCCTGCTCTAATCATTACCAAAATATTCCCTCATTATAGCACTGCTTGACCTTGGTCCCTTCATTTTTTTTTGTATTACATTTAATGCTATCATTTGGGAAATTCACTTGCCAGCGCAGCCTTATAATGTCAAGAGCATGGGCAGAGAATATTGTTAGGTTTTTGAAACTGGGGATTATATTTTGCTTTGTAAAGAAAAGTAGGAGAAATGATTATTTCTAGTCTAAGTCTAAAGCTACAGTCCTCAAATCACAGATTTGGGTAATGCAGAAATGTGCAATTCCAGAGAAGGTGATTTTAATCGTGGGAATAGGAAGAATGCGTAACATCACAAAATAGATTGGATGTTTGTTCTCTTTGCCAGTATAGCACAGCCGTAAAACATTGTTAGTCCAGCTATAGGATGTATACTATTTTGAAAAATGGCTCAGGGGGCTTTCATCATTCCTGCATCAATGACCTCATTGTCATTGAAGGAGCAGCGCTCCAAAAGCTCGTGATTCCAAATAAACCTGTTGGACTTTAACCTGGTGTTTGCGAGACTTCTTACTGTGCCCCACCCCAGTCCAACGCCAGTATCTCCATATCCTGAATGGTCTTGGAAAGAGGTCCAAGAGCATTTGCACAATTTGCAAAAGTAAAACATGATTATTGTTGTGAAACAGTAACACCAGACATAAGGAAAACGGTATTTCTCAAGGGTATATTCAATGATACTACATTGATGTCGAATAACGTTGGCAAAACTATCGCAAGAAGGGTAGAATTTATGTTTTATGTGTCACAACGGGAAAGAGAAAGGGTTTTGTGAGGGTGCTTTTTCTCCTGAGTGAAATCTTCCCATTTCAATCTCCCACTTCTCTGACATTTCTAGGCAAAAGAGGACATTTTCTGGAACATGTATTGGATCCCACGTGCTGGATCCTGTGATAAACACATAAGGAAGCAACAGTTGAGTTATTTAGGGAAGAATCTAAAGATATTGGAACCTTTGAGATTGGAAGGGTGCAGATAGTAATTAACACGCATCATATTCATTATATATTTTCTGCTTTAAATGGAATGATACCGACAGAATATACCTCCAACACACACACACGCAAAGAGGGCCCAATCAACTCCCTTTGCAAAATTCAATTGCACAGTGCATGCAGCAGTCAGCTTCTTCAGATATTTGTTGTAATGATAAAGGCACCTCAGAAGGCTGCCACCAGAAAGAGAAGTTTATACTATTTTTTAGTTTGCCTTATTGTGGAGCCGGGAGGAGCTGGAACGTTTCCCTGGCTCCACCAGCAAGCTGCAGGCTGCTGTCATCCTGTTTCACCAACCCGCCTGACCTGAGCTTTACCATGGACCTTGAGCAGCATCTGAACTAGCCCATCTTGCTGCATCCAAAGGACCAGTAAGCAAGCTCTAAGGCCATAAGACCATAAGATGTAGGAGTAGAAGTAGGCCATGTGGCCACTTGAGTCTGCCCCGACATTCATTAAGATCAGACTGATCTGATGTGACAATCCTCAATTCCACTCTCCTCAATAAGACTGTCAGACATAGGGACAGAATTCATGCACACAACTCATTGGTAATAAGGAAATGAGGCTAACATGGCAAATTGATGTGGTTCTGCTATCAGTCCCATGAGGTATGTGTGGGGATCATTTCTAAATTCAATTTCTATGATACTGTTCCCACTATAGGTTTCAGATCCTATCTCCCCAGCAATCATCTCAGGCTGAACCAAACTCCAAGCCCAAGCTTCTGACTTCTGTTTATCCAACACCGCTCTATCCATACCCTATTCCACACCAAGTCACCCTGTCTGAGCAACAGTTGTTCCTGTTCAGCCAATATCTCTCATTTTAAATTCTCATGCTCTGTGTAATCCTCACCTCTCCTTATCTCTGTAACCTCCAGTTCTATAATCTACCTCTTTACAAGGTTGTTCAAGCAATCTTTCCTAATATCTCCCTTGGCTTGACAGAATTTCATTCCCATATCTCCATGAAGCACCTTAAGATATCCTTGCAGTGTAAAGACATTGTTGTAGATCTTTGCTTTTGGCTTTGACAGATGTTTTATTTCTTTATGTAAATCTGACTATTGACTCCCCATTTTTTATTTCCATGAAAGGGGAGGGAAAGAAATGAAGACTTGACTGCAGAAAGGAAAGATGCAGAGCTCCTAGACACAGAAAAGGGAATTAATAATCAGGTACTCATTTTTAAAAATTTATACTATGCTGCCTGAGTTCAAAAGTTCACACCCTCATCCTCACCATGGAATCTGGGCAATGAGTGAGAAAGGATCGATCAAAGCAGGGTGAAGCATGATGGGGCTCCTTTTGCCCTGGGCAGCTTTGATTACCATGGAAGCCTGTCTAGGAACCCTGGAAACATTCATCAGACAGGGCTCAGGTAAACAGATCCTCAATCGCAGAATAGGCGGAGAAAGATGCACCATCTGAAATATTTCAATGGTTGCTCTGGCGTTCGAAGACGGCAGCAGAATAAAACAACTAAATATTTTGGTTTCCTTGCCATTGGGTCAAGATTTTGCTCTGTTAAGACACATGTGGAAACTGGTATGCAAAAGGTTCCCCAGGATGTCACGCACACACGTCTTTCTTTCCAAGCAGATCTCTTTCGGTGAGCTGCAAATGGTGACAAGAGCAGGAATGTTTTGTCTGAAAGCTTCTAGTATGATCTGATACAGAGGCAGCAATCACAGGTTGGTCACCTGGCATCAGGTGAGGCAGGGCTGCCTTTCAGCAGCTGTAACTACTAATGATCAGCACTCCAGGATCCACTCTATTTGGGAGCTTGAATATTAGGACTCTCAGTGCCATATCCATGAGTGAATATTCCAAGCATCACACTGTGTTTGTTGCCCAAACATTATGGTGATATGACATAAACATCACCGTTCTGAGTGAGACCTGACGAGTTGGAGAGGGGCAGATCAAGGAACTCCGAGGCAACTATGCTTTCCTTTGGAGGAGGAAATCAGAAGAAGAATGCAGATTTCCTGGAGTTGGATTTGCCATCAAGAATGAACTTGTGAACTGGCTTCATGAGTCCACTCTTTGAAGAAATAAACCTCTCATGACTGGCGAGGAGTCAATTCACAACTCAAGAGCAGAATAAGTATCGACAGTGGTTGGAATGTTTCTAAATCCAATATCGTCAATGCCTGCTAAGGGACACTTGGATTTTCATTCAGGAAATATCAGGATTAGTTTGATGAAAATGATCAGGAGTTCAATGAACTGATTGATTGCGAGCACAAGACTTTCTTGTGCACCTGGAGGAATGGACTCAAACGCAAAGCAAAGAAACTGGCTTACCAACAAGTAAAAGCTGAGGTACAAAAGTGCACATGTGGCATGAAGAACATGCGGTGACAGACAAGACGAAAGGAATTTAACATCTCACCATGATTCACTATGGTTTCTTCACTGCCACAAAGACCATTTATGGCCAAAGAACTCAAGGTCCAGTTCTTCTGAGGCCTAAGGATAGGGAAGATCTAATCAAAGAAAAGAAAGCTGTTCCCAACCTTTGAAGGGAGCATTTTAGAAGAGCATTTAAAATCAAGAATGAAATGCTGACAAGCATATTTTCAATCCCATCCCACAATATTCACTTAGGGACGTGCTCAGAATTCCACCAATGCCTATGGAAGTGATGAAAGCTATCACACAAATGAAGAACAACAAAGCAGCAAGAAGTGCTGGAAGCCCCACTGAAATCTTTAATCATGAAGGAGGGGAACTAACGTGAAAGCTCCAGGCACTCATCCTACAGATCTACAATGAAGAAGAGATCCCGAATGATCTTAAGGACAGCATGATTGTGACAATCGTCAAGGAAGGGGACAAATTCAACTGTGTAAATTACAGCAACATCTCCCTGATTTCCATTGCAGGAAAGATCATGACAAGAACATTTCTGAATTGACTTATTGCACTTGCTGAAGAGTTACTCCCTGAATCTCGATCGGGGTTCAAGCCATCAAGAGGCACGGCCAACCGACTCACCAACTACAAAAAATAAGTAATGAACATCAAACTTTCTACATAGTGCTCTATGACTTGACAAAGGCCTTCGACTCTGTAAACTGTGAGGCACTCTGGAAGATTCCACTGAAGCATAAATATCCTCCAAAATTCTTCACCATCCCTCATCTGCTTCATGTTGATATGCAAGCGGTAATCCTTAACAACAGATTCATTACAAATCCTTTTACAGATACAACAAGGGTCAAACAAGGTCATCCAAACTCTTTTTTCAATCTTCCTCATTGTTATGCTCCTTTTAACTGGAGACAAGTTCCCTGCTGGAATGCAGCTTATTTAACAACTGGGTGGTAAACTTTAATCTCAGATGGCTCCAATCAAAAACTGGGACCTCAGTCATTGCTGATGATACCGCAGCCAGTGCTGTGTCAGAAACAGACCTCCAGAAAATCATCTACATCTTTACTGAGGGGGCTTAAACTCAACTTTCAAAAGACAAAAGTCCTCCGTCAGCAAGCTCCAAATTCAACCCCTCACCCCATGCCCATTAATTAGGATTCATGATGCTTTTTTAAAAAATTATCTTTCACGGAAGGCTGACAATAACAGAAATAAATCCAGCTTCGCCTGAAATCAGTTGATGTAGCCTTTGGCCATCTGAGGCAGTGAGTGTTTCAACATTGCAACATCAAAACTGAAACCAAACTCAGGGTCTACCATGCAGTTATGATCCCTTCCTAAATGTAGGGGGCTGAAATGTGGACAAAATATTGGAGGCAACTCAAATCACTGGAGTCAAACCATCAAGGCTGCCGACAGAATCTCTTCCATATTAAGTGAGAGGATAGACACACAAATATCAATGTCCTCTCACAAACAGGTAACACAAGCACGGAGGTTACAATCATCCACAATTAGCTTCACGGGGCTGGATATTGGTTGTACATAATTCAGACGTCAGGTACCAGGCTCCATTAACATCTTCTCTCAGCTCACTCAGGGCAGACGCACCAAAGGAGGACGCTTCAAGGATGTGCTGAAAGCCAACATGAAGAAATGCAACATTGACATGGGGACGGCTCAGCGGCCCAGTGGTTCGCACTGCTACCTCACAGATCCAGAGACCTACGTTTGATTCCCAGCTTGGGTCTGTGTGGAGTTTGCACGTTCTCCCAGTGTCTGCGTGCTCCGGTTTCCTCCCACAGTCCAAAGATGTGCGGGATAGGTGCTTTGGCCAAGCTAAATTGCCCCTTTGTGTCCTGGGATGAGTAGGTTAGAGGGGTTAACGGGGTAAATATGTGGGGTTACGGGGCTATGGCCTAGGTGGGATTGTGGTTGGTGCTGATTCAATAGGCCGAAAGGCCTCCTTCTGCACTGTAGGGTTTCTAGGTTTCTAAGACATTAACTCCTGGGAGACCATTGCCTTGAATTGAACCAAACTGTGGCAGTGAATATGGGGAGGATCCAGCATTTTGAGACCCAAGATGATAAAATGAAGATGAAAATCGAGAGCAGCAAAAAGAGGACGCCATGACCTGAACTGATAACACACGACCAGACATCTCACATGACAACAAATGCCCAACAAATGCTACAACAAAGATGTAGAATCAACATCATCAGCCACCTACAGACTCAGGCAAGACAGTCATCCTCAGCAGCGAGGGATAGCCAATACTGTGCTGCAGGCAAGGACTATAAATAGAAACTTATGTAATAACGAAGCACAGTAATTTCACAAAGCAAGCACTGTAATAATTTAATAATAGCAGGAAAGTGCTACAATATTTCCAGTGATAGTAGAAAATTAAATATTTCTAATGAAACTATAAAATGGAAGGGACACCCAAAGAGCAGCCTGTATAATAATTCACCGCATTGAGATATGAATTAAGGGAAAGGCTTCTGAAATGAAAACCTTTTTTAATTTGGAGACAGCAAAGTACCAAAAGGATCATGAGTCATTCAGATTTTATTTGCGTATGGCATAATGATAACAGTTTGCTACGAGTTATGTCATTCCCTTGTGTGAGTGCAAGGACATTTTAAAAGGTTGTGGCCATTAACACTTTAAGAGTATCTTTTTAAAATGTAAAACTAAATCACCGTGGACTAACACAGCCCAGTGAGTTAGATTGCATATATTCTCCTCTCTGCGTTTTGGGTTTGTATCCAGTTCAGATTTATACACAGGATAAATTAATTATCTTCCTGATGAGAAAAGGGGCCAAAGTGAATGAATTTTTTTACGACTGCAACTTCCCATCTTGGACAATTCTCTTAAGAAGCAGTTTCTAAATTGGCAATACATTGACAGCTTTATTCAAATCAGTTGGTCGGTTAGCTCAGTTTGTTGGAGGGTGGTACTAATAACACCAAGGTCATGGGTTTGATTCCCGCAGATCCCCTGTGCTTAGAGGTGGCACAGTGGTTAGCACTGCTGCCTCACAGCGCCGGGGACCGGGGTTCTATTCTAGCCTCAGGTCACTGTCTGTGTGGAGTTTGCAAGTTCTCCCTGTGTCTGTGTGGGTTTCCTCCAAGTGCTCTGGTTTTCTCTCACAGTCCAAAGATATACGGGTCAGGCTGATTGGCCATGCTAAATTGCCCTTTAGTGTCAGGGAGATTGACAGGGTAAATACGTGGGGTTATGAGGATAGGACCTAGGTGGGATTGCTATCGGTGCAGGCTTGATGAGCTAAATGGCCTCTTTCTGCCCTGTAGAAATTCTATGACTCTTCTGTAAAATTTGCAGATTGGGGAACATCTTTTTTAAAGGTTGTATTTGTACATTGTTGCAACAGATTAGTAGGAGCTTTACACTGGCAGACTCTCCATCCCAAATTAGGCTCCATCCTGCATAGAAACTGATGGCGAGGTTAAGACATGACGTATCGTGATCCTGGTTCAATTTCTAGTCTATCGACCACAATCCTGCCATAGAGTGAAGTAATGTTCTGAAGGGACCATAGATTGTTCAGTTCTCTGCAACTATTTATCTTTGGAGTGTTTAATACTGACATTAGATGTTTAAAGTGATAGGATATTTCATTTCCCAACATTGTTTTCTCACAGATAGATCTTCACAGAAATTCGCCAAGAAGCTCAAACAATGAATCTTGTGGAATAAATGGATTTTCACACTACTTAGTGATGTTCAATCACTTGCGTGTTGAAGCGCCATCAACAAAATCACTGCAAAAAATTCAAGCAAGTAGCCCACCACCATGTTTTCAGATTTAGGGATAGACAGTAAATGTGAGCTTACCACCATTGCCCACATCCCAAGAGCAAATTAAACAAAAGAATAATTTTGATTCTCTTTTACCAAAAATCACAGAATCCCTACAGTGCAGAAGGAGGCCATTCGGCCCATTGAGTCTGCACCGACAACAATCCCACGCAGGCCCTATCCCCTTGACACTATGAATTAACCCTGCTAATCCCCGTGACACTATGGGGCAATTTACCATGGCCAATCAACCTAACCTGCACATCTATGTTAAAGGGCTATGTTAAACATGTAAAGAAACCATGGCCCAGATCTTCCAGTTAATCAGAGACCGGACATACCCTGGAAGATGTGCAACATGACTCATCAGAAATTCCAATGCAACAAGTCCGTGGGAATTGCCTGGTAAGTTTCAACTTCTGATAAGCAATTCCCTTGATCCCTGGGACCCTCCAATAATGTCCCCAACTCTGAGTTAGAATCAGAGACTTTGGGCGGTTCAGACTTGCTTATCTGAAGAGTTGCTCAGGAAGTGTTTAGATTAGAAGCATAGAATCCCTCGAGTGCTGAAATAGACCACCCGGCCATCGAGTCTGCACCAACTCCCTGAACGAGTATCCCACCCAGGCCCTCCCCTCTGCCCCATCCCCAAAATCCACATCATCCCACACATTTATCATGGCTAATCCACCTAACCCACACATCATTGGACACAAAGGGACAATTTAGGAAGGCTAATCCACCTAACCTGAGTGAGTTTTAAACTGGATCTGGCCAGTGCTGCGCTGGCAATGCTTAATGCCGAATTTGACACTTAATGGAAAATGGGCAAAGTGTTCCATTCCCAAGCACAAATGTCCTTTATCTTGCCGAGACAATAATTCCCCAGAAAAACAGATGGCTGTGCCTCTAACATTTTAAAGCTGCCAATAGGACAGCACGGTGGCACAGCAGTTAGCACTGCTGCCTCACAGTGCCAGGGACCCAGGTTCAATTCCAGCCTTGGGTAACAGCCTGTGTGGAGTTTGCACATTTTCCCTGTGTCCGTGTGGGTTTCCTCCGGGTGCTCCGGTTTCCTCCTACAGTACAAAGATGTGCGGATTAGGTTGATTGGCCGTGCTAAATTGCCACTTTGCCCATTTTCCAGTAAATGTCATATTCGGCATTAAGCATTGCCAGTGCAGCACTGGCCAGATCCAGTGTAAAACTCACTCAACCCTCCCCCAAAATACATTCTAACCGCATTCTTGAAACAGCGGTCCTTCCTCTTCATCCGTGACCATTCCAATTCCCACAACAGTCAGCTAACCAAGACTGCCAATTTAATAGCAAATTGTGCTGAATTATGGGTTTTATGCATACTAGATACCAAGCTAATCTGATTTTGTACGAAACTTTACACATAATGGGCCCCTTGACCCATCAGTTTGGGTTGGAATCAAATTGGAAATGTCCTTGAGTAGAAAGGAGCCTGTGTGGAGTTTGCACATTTTCCCTGTGTCCGTGTGGGTTTCCTCCGGGCGCAATAACATGCTACACTTATCAAGTAGTATTTTTGTTTCTGTTACTACCTGGAGATGAGCGTTACAGAAACATAGAAAAACTACACAATACAGGCCCTTCAGCCCACAAAGTTGTGCCGAACATGTCCCTACCTTAGCGATTACTAGGCTTACTTATACCATCATTTCTGCTATTACAAGAAAAGTTTTTTAAAATGTATTTATTAATTAGGGGGGACTAGCAGGGTAAACATGTGGGGCGACGCAGATAGGGGCTGGGTGGGATTGTGGTCAGTGCAGGCTTGATGGGCCAAATGGCCTCCTTCTGCAGGGTAGAGACTCTTCTGTAGGGATTCTATGAATTCCATTGTTTCAGTTTCTCCCATACCACGTTCCATACCAAAGTTTTTGTTATGTATTATTTTTGGTGTTGCTAGACAGATAGGGCCTGCCTACACATATCATGATGTGGAGATGCCGGCGTTGGACTGGGGCAAGCACAGTAAGAAGTCTCACAACACCAGGTTAAAGTCCAACAGGTTTATTTGGTAGCACAAGCCACAAGCTTTCGGAGCACTGCCCCTTCATCAGGTGAGTGGGAGTTGTGTTAGATCCTCTCCACTTGAAGCTGGCAGTTTGTGGTGTCGATGGTAGCCATGATGTGGAGATGCCGGCGTTGGACTGGGGTAAGCACAGTAAGAAGTCTCATATCATGGCCATGCTAAATTGCCCCTTAGTGTCAGGGGGATTAGCAGGGTAAATATGTGGGGGTTACGGGGATAGGGCCTGGATGGGATTGCTGTCGAGCACGATGGGCTGAACGACCTCCTTCTGCACTGTAGGGATTCTATGAAAATGTATTTTGGGGGAGGGTTGAGTGAGTTTTACACTAGATCTGGCCAGCGTTGCACTGGTAATGCTTAATGCTGAACTTGACACTTACTGGAAAATGGGAAAAATGTTCCATTCCCAAGCACGAATGTCCTTCACCTTGCCGAGATAATAATTCCCCCAAAACAGATGGCTGTGCCTCTAACATTTTAAAGCTGCCACTTCATTTGCACAAATCTCTCCTGAGGAGTTGCCCCTCGTAGATTGGTCTTGCTCCTGCTAATCTGTTGTGACAATTTGAAAATAAAGAAAAGAAAGGTACTGCCTATGACCCAATCTTTTGGTCTATTTGAATGAAACTGCCAATTTGATGTCAATTTATTCACTGGTTGTTTGGATTTTTCACTATCAAATCACGATTTGCTGCTTGCTGCAAGTCCTGATAGAACGTTATTTTACATAGCAGTGCTTCCTTGATACTGTAGTGCTTTGCATTTTTAATTTCGACATTTAATTCTTCTGCCAAAGTATTATTACAATAATAATGAACCGGATTTATTGAAAAATGTTAAGAGTGGCCTTTGTCAATGAAACAATCTTCCCACACACGATGGATGAACAGTAATGCAGCTCAATATACAGTGCAAGTATTACTCACATACTTGATGGAAATTCAATTCACCTCTAATTTCAAAGCGCTTGCAGATTCTAGAAACTTCTGTAACCGTGCAAAATTATTCATCTTAAATTTATGCCTATTCCCACATATGTGTGCTGTCCACGTCACTTCCATTAATAACAGGAAGAGTCAATGTGGTTGGCGAGTTTCAGAAATCAGTGTACTGACACATGAACTTTAAAAAAAATTAAAATGCAAGCAAAATTTCTCCTGACATTTACCCCGACAACAAACGTATTCATGAGGGGAATGACATTCGGAGCTTGCCTGTTTAGTAGCCATTTTATAAGTAGCCCTATTTACTTCCTTCAGAACACTCTCCGGATTTTCTTCCTTATGGAATATTGTGGTGGGAAGCCATTTTATCAACCCTAAGAATCTCTACAGTGCAGAAGGAGGCCATTTGGCCCATCGAGCCTGCACCCGTTAACAATCCCACCCAGGCCCTATCCCTGTGACCCCATATTTGCACCCTGACACCACAGAGTAATTTTAGGATGTCCAATTCACTTAACTCACACATCTTTGGAGTGTGGGAGGATACCAGAGCACCTGGAGGAAACCCACGCATTAACTGGGAGAATGTGTAAACTCTACAGAGACGGTCACCCAAGGCCGGAATTGAGTCCGGATCCCTAGTGCTGTGAGGCAGCAATGCTAACCACAAAATCTTATCTGCTGGCACTGCTGAGATTTTGTGACAATAAACACTGAAGTGATGGGGCATGATTTTTGGATAACTGTGTTCAAATATTAGATTGATACCAAATGAAACAGCAGCCTTGTACTGTGGGATATTTACAAAAAAAAAATTCTTCTTTCACCCAGCACTACCACACGACAGGCTGCGACAGGAACTATTTTCCTCTCCCTCAATGCAAGTGCCCAACAGAGAATGCTAATCATGCTGGAAGCACAGTGGCACAGTGGTTAGCATTGTTGCCTCACAGTGCCAGGGATGCAGGTTCAACTCCGGCCTTGGGTAACTGTGTGGAGTTTGCACATTCTCCCCGTGTCTGTGTGGGTTTCCACATCATGGGTTTCCTCCCACAGTCCAAGGTGTGCAATTTAGTTGGATTGGCCATGCTAAATTGATCCTTAGTGTCAGGGGGATTAGCAGGGTAAATTTGGGGGTTACAGGGATAGGGCCTGGGTGTGATTGTTGTCGGTGTGGGCTCGATGGGCGAAGTGGCCTCTTTCTGCACTGAAGCAATTCTGCGATTGTATGATCCTGGGCTGGCAGCAAGTATTTTGATGAGCCCGAACCTGAGAATTTCCTAAGTGTCAGAGTGTGAACATTTGGATGTACAGTCAGTGGGGGGAATCCTGCCAGCAAATTTTGATTTCCTGATACTTATTGTTGCCCTTTGGTCACCCTTTTGAAATGATTCTCCAATGTTTAAGATTTTCATGATGTGGAGATGCCGGCGTTGGACTGGGGTAAACACAGTAAGAAGTCTCACAACACCAGGTTAAAGTCCAACAGGTTTATTTGTAGCAAACGCCACTAGCTTTCGGAACTGGCTGTTCCTTCGTCAGGTGGGTGGGAGTTCTGATCACAAACAGGGCATACAAAGACACAAACTCAATTTACATGAATAATGGTTGGAATGTGAGTCTATGCGAGGCATGGTACATTGGGGAGACCATGCAGACGCTACGACAACGGATGAATGAACACCGCTCGACAATCACCAGGCAAGACTGGTCTCTTCCTGTTGGGGAACACTTCAGCGGTCACGGGCATTCGGCCTCTGATCTTCGGGTAAGCGTTCTCCAAGGCGACCTTCAGGACACACGACAGTGCAGAGTCGCTGAGCCGAGACTGATAGCCAAGTTCCGCACACATGAGGACGACCTCAACCGGGATCTTGGGTTCATGTCACACTATGTGTAACCCCCACAACTTGCCTGGACTTGCAAAATCTCACTAACTTTCCTGTCTGGAGACAATACACATCTCTTTAACCTGTGCTTAATGCTCTCTCCACCCACATTGTCTGTACCTTTAAGACTTGATTAGCTGTAAAGACTCACATTCCAATCATTATTCATGTAAATTGAGTTTGTGTCTTTATATGCCCTGTTTGTGATCAGAACTCCCACCCACCTGACGAAGGAACAGCCAGTTCCGAAAGCTAGTGGCATTTGCTACAAATAAACCTGTTGGACTTTAACCTGGTGTTGTGAGACTTCTTACTAAGATGTTTCTGACAGCTTGTGACTTGTGCTAAAAAAGTCAAAGAGCATTTTGTCTACCATTTCTGTGGAAGCTCCCATTACCAATCAGCGCTACAAAATGATAGCAGTTCACCCTCCAGATCTGATTTTATTTATTTATGATCATCTATTTTTTTTCATTTTTGTCAGTTCATCCTTTGGTTTCAAAAGATATATGTGTCAATTCCCACCTTCACCAGTGTTACCCCTTCTTGCCTTGACTCATCCTCCAGTCTCTCACATGCTCCAATTGTACCTGCATCCACATTATTTTACTCCTTCCGACAGCTTGAATACAATATCTGCCTTCACTCCGGGGATAGATAAATCATTGTGCAATCCATTAGCCCGTGAGGATGGTGACACATCCCAGCTACTACCAAACAATAAAGGCTGTTCCCTCAGCTGCAGCTGCAGCTATTTCAGATCCTATGAGGAGAAAAAAGAATGGCTATTACAGAGCAGGCCATATGGAACAGTTCAGTTTAATGGCGGTAAAAGTGATGGAGTGCATCATTCTGAGCATCAATCATTAATTCACTGCTAATTGGCATCACACATGCATGAGAATGGTAAACCTGGTCTGGATTTACAATGGAAAATGACACACTAGGGCAGGAGTTTACAGCCTCGCTGGACCTGAGACCAGAAAATCCCACCCAAGGTCAACGGGCTATCCCATTGTCCGCCCTTCGCCCGCTCCGATTCCAATGGCAGGTGGGGCAGTAGAATTTTGGTGTAGGGATTGGCCTTAAAATAACAATTCATACCAACAACACCCTCAGTTCACAAGCTCCGACATATTTAGACAACGCTGACAAATAAGAATCTTGATTTCTATCTTCACTATAGGGACGATAATCTGAGTAAGCGGATCACCACACCCCTTGTGGAATGTTCTTGAGTTGCATCTTTATTGATTTCAAATCAAACAGGTTCTAAAACAGGCCATGATCTGTTCATCCAGATAACTTCTCAAGGGATGGAATAAATTAACCCCTTTGTCTCACCCAAAACATTCAATATTTTTCTATAACATATGAGCATAGCAACATAGAAACTAGAAGCCGGAGTAGGCCATTCAGCCCCTCGAGCCTGCTCGACCATTCATTATGATCATGTCTGATCATCAAAATCAATATCCTGATCCCCCTTCCTCCCATATCTCTTGATCCCTCTAGCCCCAAGAGCTATATCTAATTTCTTCTTGAAATCAGACAACGTTTTGGCCTCAACTGCATTCGGTGGTAGTGAATTCCACACATTCACCACTCTCTGGGTGAAGAAATTTCTCCTCACCTCAGTTCTAAAAGGTTTACCCCTTATCCTCAAACTATGACCCCTAGTTCTGGACCCCTCCACCATCGGGAACATTCTTTCTGAACCTACCATGTTAGAATTTTATAAGTTTCTATGAGATCCCCTATGAAATGCTGAATGTTCCACAAGATGGACAATGGGCATGATGTGGAAACTGAAAGAAGCAGGCATCATTTAGATGTTTGGTTTCATCACTTCAAATTGTCACACACTTTTGTCCACTCACAGGAATTTCAGGCCCATTGGCAGGAGAGTTAAAAAGAAAATACTGTTACTGTTTCAGAAATAGTTATTTTTGTCAGAATTTTAATTTCATTGCTCCACTGAGATGGCCTTTTATAACATTAAAAGATGACATGCTTTTCTATTGAGTATTTTGCAAATCATTCAATCCATAAACTGCCTACTTCGGGGTCATTTCAGCTTACATCACCATATGGGAAAGTTGAAGGATTGGGTGGAACCACAGTTTACATACTGCCCAATATTGACTCCAATGGAGAATCAAAACAGGAATATTGCAAAAGCAACAATTGCAATTGAGTTTTCTGGCTGGTGGATTGGACTAAAATTGGTCTCTTCATCTTCGGAGGAGATGGTGTTTCTTTCCCCAAGCCATCATCTCTAATCTTCCTAAAATAATTCATTATCTTTCACATTCCAGTTCTAACAAGGAGTGTACACTAGAGACATTAATATTTCATTGTTCTTTGCAGGTGTTGAATAGCCTGCTGCGTTTTTCTGGCACATTCTGTCTTTGCTTCTGATTTTCATCATTTGCATTGATGTTTTAATTCTCAAGAGACAAGGCTCAAGTGTTTTCATCCAAACGTGTTGAGTGGGCGATCCGACTGAATCACCCCTGGGGATCTCCAGCCAATTCAGTTCACTCAGCTTGATCATTGCATTCAATCCCAATCCCTTCCACCATTAGCACACTTGTTATGAGGCTGTGCCCCTTTATATTTGAAAGTACGATTTTTCAACCTTCAACTGCCTGGAGATTTTGCAATTTGAACTGAGACAGAGCAAACTGCTTAAAAATGAAGGTGAAGCTGAGAAGCCAACAAATCACCCTCAGGGCAATAGAAGGAGAGAAACATTTCCTACAATCCAGGCACCCATTGAAACTTGCAACTGTCTCAGAAAAATACATTAAAATTGCAAAACACTGAAAATTGAAACATTGGGTGGGATTTTATAGCCTCGTTCGTCCCGAAACCGTACAATTCCACTTGACATCAACGGACCTTCCCATTGTCCGCCCCTCACCCGCTCCGATTCCCGTGGTGGGCGGGACAGTAAAACTCTGGCCAATGGCTGCCACAGAGAACACACCCAAAACCTCTTGGAAATGCACAATGGGTGAAGAATTACAAGGCAAGGCTGCTAGCCACTAGAGGGAGATTGCGAGTGATGGAGGCGGTGTTCAAAAAGTCTTCAGCAGAGTTAACAGTCTCAGGGCTACTCTCTCTCTCCCTCTCTCTCTTGGAATAAGAGTGCTGCCCAGTTCCAGAAGGCAACTTTGCCAGAAACCTATCAGCGAATTGAGATATTATAATAATTGAAACATCTTCTACATCTGACTGCATCCAAGAAACCAGCTAACCCAAATTGACTGCAATATTTAAAATCTATGAGTCAATGTCAATCAAAGGACACTTGACCGCATATTCTTTCATTTTTTAAATTTTGACTCTAACTCCCATTATTTCTGACATATAGATGTGTGTGTGTGTGTGTGCATGCTGTGTGCATGTATGTGTGTGTGTATGCTGTGCACGTATATGTGCATGTGCTATGTATGTGTGTGTATGTAATGTGCGTGTGTGCATGTGTGTATGCTGTGCACATATGTGTGCATGCTGTGTGTGTGTGTATGTGTATCTGCTATACATATATATGTGTGTGTGTGCGCAGTGCGCGTGTGCATGCGTGTGTGTGTCACTAATTATTGTATGAGGGCTGGATGTTTGACGTTACACTTTTATTATTTTTCTCTGATTTAGTGGTTAATAAATTTGCTCTTTCTTTGACTCAAGAAAACCTTGTTTGATTGTCTCCTTATTGCTCACAGCTTAAATAGTTAAAAACATTTTAATTTGGAAAAGGCACATCCTGGTGAAAGGGAAACTGAAACCTTTGTTGTGAGGAATCGAGAGCTGGTTCACCCCTTCTCGCCTGGCTGTAACACACTGTGGATACAAAGTACAGAGTCCGCATGTTGAGCTGCACAACTCCGCTGTTACTTCAATTCCCCCCTGTGAGGCCCTTAGCACCAAAAACGACAAGGGCAGCAAAGTCATAGGAATACCATTACCTCAGAGTTTCCTTCCAAGCCATTCACATTCTGACTTTAACATTTATCACCATTAATTCATTGCGGCTGGGTCAATATCCTGGAATTCCCTACTTAGCATCATTGTAGGAGCAGCATCAGCAGAAAGACTGCAGCAGTTCAAGAAGAATAATTAGGAAACAAAGGATGGGCAGGAAATATCACCAAGTTTGTGCTGTTCAAGTTCTTAGACCAAAAAAATCGCTAACAATGAAGATTTTTGAATAGCCCGAGAAATCACAAAGCGTCCATTAAAAATCAATGTTGTGATTTGATGAAGCAGCAGTTATTTAAATATAGCTTTACTCACCAAGGGCTGAATTTTCACTTCTCAATCAGAAATCCAACATGGGATTAATTGTCAGTCTCAACCATGGACTGTGTGTTATAGACATACCCATCGTTACTTTGCATTAACCCAAAGGCCAGGAAGCGGTCTCACTATCCAATCATGGTTGGGCAGACGTGTTCCTGTCATAGAATCTTTGAATCCCCGTAGTACAGATTTGGCCCATCAAGTCTGTACTGACCACAATCCCACCCAGACCCTATTCTGATAACCCCACATATCTACTCTGCAAATCCCTCTGCTACTAGGGTCAATTTAGCGTGGCCAATCAACCTAACCCGCACATCTTTGGACTGTGGGAAAAAACTGGAGCACCCGGAGGAAACCCACGCAGACACTGGGAGAATGCGCAATCTTCACACAGACTGTGACCCAAGGCTGGAATTGAATCCAGGCCCCTGGTGTTGTGAGGCAGCAGTGCTAACCACTGTGCCACCGTGCTGCCCAACTGACGCTGGGGGGACAATGGGAGGCCATCGAACATTCACTAGCTGGCGGAGGTGGGAGCTGCAGGTATGAAGATGGAGGTCGCGAGGGAGTTGGTCTTATTTTTATTTGAAAACAGCCACAGTGGCCTGTGCATGATCCTGGAGTGGCAACATCCCCCCAGCGAACGAGCAGTAGCCGCAATCCAGCTGACATAATCCAGGTCAATGCGGGCTACCAGGATTACTGACTGAAAATCACATTTGGCATGTGGGTGAGGGTCTTGCCACAACCTCTGAATTAAATTAATTTACAGATAATTGGATACCCGCCACTTGTTGATGAGCAACTGGTCCAGCGCCCCCCCCCCCCCCCCCCCCCCCACCTCCGCCAACCCTGTCACCCCCACCCCTCCCCCCAAGTCAGCTTCCTTGGAAATGGACAAGGGTCTGAATCATTGTGGGGGACTATCGTGGCAGATAGCGGCATCGAATTGTGAGCCAACCAGTCTCTGATCCAGGCATCGTCGGCCTTGATTAGAAAATGACACAGAAAGCTCAGAAAAGCAACACAAAGAAACAAGAACACAACACTATAGCTACAGTTCCCCATTCATTCAGCCTCCAATTCCCATCATGCAATTGTGCGTAATTGTCAAGTCAAGAACCTCCCAACATTGGAACAGAAGTAGATCATTTAACCCCTTGGGCCTCTTCTGCTACTCCGTTAGATGATAAGTTCATAAGATATAGGAGCAGAATTAGGCCACTTGGCCCATCGATTCTGCTCTGCCATTCGATCATGACTGACATGTTCCTCTTTGTGATGTGGAGATGCCGGCGTTGGACTGGGGTAAGCACAGTAAGAAGTCTCACAACACCAGGTTAAAGTCCAACAGGTTTATTTGGTAGCACAAGCCACAAGCTTTCGGAGTGCTGCTCCTTCATCAGGTGAGTGGGAGTCATTGGAGTTTCGAAGGCTGAGGGGAGATCTTATAGAGACATATAAGATAATGAAGGGGCGAGACAGGGTAGAGGCAGAGAGATTCTTTCCACTTAGAAAGGAAACAAGAACTAGAGGACACAGCCTCAAAATAAGGGGGAGTCAATTTAGAACAGAGTTGAGGAGGAACTTCTCCTCTCAGAGGGTAGTGAATCTCTGGAATTCTCTGCCCATTGAAGCAGTGGAGGCTACCTCATTAAATATGTTTAAGTCACAGGTAGATAGATTTCTGATCAATAAGGGAATTAAGGATTATGGGGAGCGGGCGGGTAAGTGGAACTAAACCACTATCAGATCAACCATGATCTTATTGAATGGTGGGGCAGGCTCGAGGGGCTAGATGGCCTACTCCTGCTCCTATTTCTTATGTTCTTATGTCACGTTCACAAACAGGGCATATAAAGATGCAAACTCAATTTACAAGATAATGGTTGGAATGCGAATCTTTGCAGGTAATCAAGTCTTAAAGGTACAGACAATGTGAGTGGAGAGAGGGTTAAGCACAGGTTAAAGAGATGTGTATTGTCTCCAGCCAGGACAGTTAGTGAGATTTTGCAAGCCCAGGCAAGTCGTGGGGATTACAGATAGTGTGACATGAACCCAAGATCCCGGTTGAGGCCGTCCTGATGTGTGCGAAACTTGGCTATCAGTTTTTGCCCAGCGATTCTGCGTTGTTGTGTATCGTGAAGGCTGTCTTGGAGAACGCTTACCCGAAGATCAGAGGCTGAATGCCCGTGACCGCTGAAGTGTTCCCCAACAGAAAGAGAACACTCCTGCCTGGTACAGTACCACAAGCCCACAGATAACCTCATGATGCTCCACTTCTCCAGCTTCCACCCTAAACACGTTAAAGAAGCCATCCCCTACGGACAAGCACTCTGTATACACAGGTTCTGCTCAGATGAGGAGGATTGCAACAGATGCCTCCAGACGCTGAAAGATGGCCTCATAAGAACAGGATATCACGCTCAACTCATTGATTGACAGTTCCGACGCGCCACAGCAAAAAACCGCACCGACCTTCTCAGAAGACAAACACAGGACATGGCAGACAGAGTACCCTTCGTTGTCCAGTACTTCCCTGGAGCGGAGAAACTATGACATCTTCTCCGGAGCCTTCAACATGTCATCGATGAAGACGAACATCTCGCCAAGGCCATCCCCACACTCCCACTTCTTGCCTTCAAACAACCGTACAACCTCAAACAGACCATTTTCCGCAGCAAACTACCCAGCCTACAGGAGAACAGTGACCACGACACCACACAACCCTGCCACAGCAACCTCTGCAAGATGTGCCGGATCATCGACACAGATGGGTGGCACGGTAGCACAGTGGGTGGCACGGTAGCACGGTGGTTAGCACTGCTGCTTCACAGCTCAAGGGACCTGGGTTCGATTCCCGGCTTGGGTCACTGTCTGTGTGGAGTTTGCACATTCTCCTCGTGTCTGCGTGGGATTTCTCCGGGTGCTCCAGTTTCCTCCCACAGTCCAAAGGTGTGCGGGTTAGGTTGATTGGCCATGCTAAAAAATTGCCCCTTAGTGTCTTGAGATGGTAGGTTAGAGGGATTAGCTGGTAAATATGTAGGGATATGGGGGTAGGGCCTGGGTGGGATTGTGGTCAGTGTAGACTCGATGGGCCGAATGGCCTCTTTCTACACTGTAGGGTTTCTATGATTTCTATGAGATGCCATCATCTCACGTGAGAACACCATCTGCAAGGTACACGGTACATACTCTTACAACTCAGCCAATGTTGTCTCCCTGATACGCTGCAGGAAAGGATGTCCCAAGGCATGGTACTTTGGGGAGACCATGCAGACGCTACAACAATGGATGAATGAACACCACTCAGCAATCACCAGGCAAAAGTGTTCTCTTCCTGTTGGGGAACACTTCAGCCGTCACGGGCATTCAGCCTCTGATCTTCGGGTAAGCGTTCTCCAAGGCGGCCTTCACGACACACGACAATGAAGAATTGCTGAGCAGAAACTGATAGCCAAGTTCCACACACATGAGGACGGCCTCAACCAGGATCTTGCGTTCATGTCACACTATCTGTAACCCCCACAACTTGCCTGGGCTTGCAAAATCTCACTAACTGTCCTGGCTGGAGACAATACACACCTCTTTAACCTGTGCTTAACCCTCTCTCCACTCACATTGTCTGTACTTTTAAGACTTAATTAGCTGTAAAGACTCGCATTCCAACCATTATCTTGTAAATTGAGTTTGTGTCTTTATATGCCCTGTTTGTGAACACGACTCCCACTCACCTGATGAAGGAGCAGCGCTCCTACAGCTTGTGGCTTGTGCTACCAAATAAACCTGTTGGACTTTAACCTGGTGTTGTGAGACTTCTTAATGTTCCTCTTCCCCATTTTCCTGCCTTCTCCCCATAACACTTCAACCCATTATCAATTAAAAATCTGTCTAACTCCTCCTTAAATTTTCTCACTGTCCCAGCATCCACCGCACTTTGGGGTAGCGAATTCCAAAGATTCACAATTCTTTGGGAGAAGTAGTCCTCAACTCTGTTTTAAATTTGCTATCCCTTATCCTAAGACTATGAGCTCTCGCCGCTGTCTCTAATTTAACTCCAGTTACTTGCTTTAGCTCAATATCTCTTACTACTTTTACCTAAGAGATGTCTGTCAATCCAAACAGAGCACCAATGATTTACTTAAGTCATTTGATCACTTGACATCTTTTCACTCGGTAACAGCAATTACACACAATAGCATGATTGAAATCAGAGGCTGACTGAATGGGGAGTTGCAGTCATGGCTTATTGTTCTTGGTGTTTTATGTTGTATTTCTGAGCAACTCATGACAAGAGAAAGTTAACGAGTTGATAAGCAGACCCTGGGGCAATACCACTTGCTTGTAGCATTGCCTTTCAGAAAACAATGGAAAACAACATCTCACAGCAGGGCTGGAGATGAATGAGGTTGATTTTGCCTGGCCATTGCCTGAGAAAATTTCCATTTCCCAAGCCAGAAAGAGATGCAGAGATCAATTCTGCTGTTTGATCTCTGCTCCTTTAAAGTTGTTCTTGACTTTCTGAGAGTTCCTCAGGGTGGGGGCGAGGGGAAAGACTAGAGGTGGGATTGCCTGCTCCCGCTGACAGCAACCCCCTGCCACGGGTTCCTCAGTGACAGAGGGTGCGAGAAACGGGAAACCCCATTGACAGCATTGGGACCGGAAGATCCTGCCACCAGTCAATAGCGGGCCACGTCCACCACAGCAAAACACAGGATGGGGGTGGGGAGACCTGCTGTCGGTCTATACCAGTGGTTCCCAAACCTTTTTCACTGGGCCGCACTTTCGGAATAAAAATTTGCTCGCTCCACACCCAATTTTTTATTGATAAGAAATACATTCAAAAACAAAAAAAAACAACTCCTAGCAGTGCTTGATTCATAACATAGAACACAACTACTTTATAATATGATCATGGGACATCCAGAAAGTATAAAACAATCACTTTGGAAAAATATCTAATCCATGTTTAAATGTTTCTTTGATTGTCCTTGAATCTTCCTGCCACACTTGCCATCCTCTCTTGGCGCACCAGTGTGGTGCGTCGCATCCTTTGGGAACCACTGGTCCATACATTAAGTAGGCACAGTTCCACTGCAGCTATGAGATAGGATTGTGTATTCCTGACCTCTCACCTTATTTTCCTATGGGTAATGCTGCTAATGCAGTCCACCCTAGTACAGGTTTATCCAGTGTAACATTGGTCTGTGTCAGCCTTTTGACATCTGTTGACCAGAGAGACAATGTGAAACACAAGGTCAGGCCAAATGTAGAAAGTTAAGATAATCAGCACCCAGAAGGTTCAAATCTCAGAGATCCAAAATGTAGTTGCAGGCGCGTGGCTGAATTAAATTTTTCTTGCCTTCTGCCTGCACGATCCCCTTGCATGGAGGCATGCTTGTGCATAGCGTGCACCCAGATCATGTACAAGGGCACAGTTCAGCCTGAAGTAGGGAGGGATGGAGAAGGGAAGGAAACCAATCTTTTAGGGGTGATGGCGTTGTGGACTTCACTCTCAATATTCTTGATTTATAGAATTTTGAAGTCAAAATCCCAGCCTAGAGTTTTCACTTTAGATCCAATCAGGAATCTAAGTGCAACTTGCAACCTGAGTTGCATTATGTTTTGAGAAATGTTTTTACTCTCAAGTTTCTGCTCAAACTTATTTGTACTTAAAATTCCATCTTTTGCACTGGTTTGACTAATCTTGGACGAATTGCCCCCTAGCATTTAAGCTTTTATTCACATGTAGAATTGATTGTATAAGCTTAATAATTAATATCATGTGAATACAGCAAATAGGTTTGTTCATGTAACACGTTTGGTTATTAAGTATGATTTGAATTTGGGTTCATTTTTTATTTGAATTTCTTTTTTCTTTGCAGGATTTTATGGATTTGTTTTCATTTTTTGCAAAGCAAAGTTCACTCTCACAATGAAATGTCTCAATGGCATCTGAGGAAATGGTTATACTTCAGAGGAGGTCTGAGGCAAAAGCTTGATGGATGTGGCTGTATTATATCCATTCTAAGGTTGGGCTGATAGTGCAGAACTCATCAATCACTTCATAGATTCTTTCATTAATGAAAACCATCAATGGACTTCAGGTAATCAATCACATGCCCTGATATCACTCCAGTTCACTACAGTAATGTAACCTTGCTTTTAATTGTTTAACTTAGAACATATTTAAAAAGCTACGCGAAAAACTCATTGATTTTGCACAAGTATTTTGAAAGGTTGTATCAGGCAATGCTTTGCTAATTTGTATAGAATTAACATATTTACCAGTGTTACGGACAGGAGGGAGATTAAATTTAAACAGCCTTGCTTTCTCGGTCCTCTCACTACCCATCTGTAAACAGAAGAGTATTTTTGATTTCCCCCTTTATAAGTGGTGTTTTATTTTCCCCCACCCTTCAGTTTGGACTGATCTGATCCTCTACTAATAACCCCACAGCAAACTCAAGATAAGATGCAAGATTTCCTGACCCACCCACCACAGGAATGGTAGCGGGCAGGTCCGAAAATTTGGTGGACCATTTAAAGGACCTCAGGTGGGAATTTCCAGCCTTGGGGCGCACAAGGCAGGAAAATTCCATCGATGATCAAATTAGAGGGTTGTTTTATTTTACATACACACAAAATACAGGAAGAGGATTTCATAACACCTGCCTCTTTCTCATTCATATAATAAAAGAGGGATAAGAAAAAGAAAGGGGTACAGGGCAAGACCACAATAAAAATAAGAGTTATGGTTTCAGGTGAGTCTGTTCAGAATCAAAAGTCCAATGGTGCATTCCTTCAGAGGTTAGCAGGCTGAAACTGTTGCAGGGTGATCAATCTTTCCAGCAGTGAGGACTTCCACAATGGGAGAAGGTACGCAAAGATAGACACCGATACAGGAGTTCCAATGAATACATAGGCAATTTACCCGGACAGGGCTTTTCCTGTTGCTACCTGTTAGGTGGCAAAATGGTAGAATGCCCAGCTTCAGTTCCGCACGGCAATTTTATGTCATGTGACATACCTCCTATTTCTTCACCTGGGTTTTAGACAAAGGATGTATTTTTCCAGGTCTAGAATCTTGAGGGGTTTAATAGCAGATCCCTTTTGTCCTTGCACAGATACTGGACAGTTTTCCCACCCCGCTGCGCTCAAGCAGTGTAGTGGGGTGAGAAATTTCCACAGGAGGGAAAAAAATCCGAATTACGCCCAGCATCCAGCTGGTTACAATTCTCCTGGGCCACTTGTTGTGACGTGATCGGCCTCACACAAGGGAAGGGTGCAAGGCTGATTTAAATAATTATAACTTGACTTAAATATGTTTAGCCAGCTCCAGATGCTACTGTCTAGTTCGGTTGGCTCTTTGACCTCGCCAGTAAAGGTTCTCACCAGTGAGGATCACAGCTGTGATCACACCAATGGGGACCAGACATGACAGCTGCGCCAGTGAGACTGGAAGTCATTGAGGACCCCCGGGTGGTCGGGGGCAGGGGGACAGAGCTTCTTGGGCAGTGCCAGTCTGGCATTGCCAGCCTCGGACTCTGGCACTGCCAGACTGGCACTGCCAGACTGGCACTGCCAATGGGCACTATGGCACTGCCTGGCAGTGCCTAGGGGGTGAGGCCTCATCGGGACAGGCCAGATGGAGCGGAGCCAGATAGGAGAGTGGGGAGGGGAGGGGACGGGAGAGGAGGGGAGGGGACGGGAGGGGAGGGGGGATCTCTGCACAGGGGTGGAGGCTAGTGGTGGGACTGGTGATCAGGAGTCAAGGCCACCAATCTGGAGACAGGCAATCGGGAGTAGGGTCCATGGGGGGATGGGGATCGGGGGGGGGGGGGTGGGGGGGCGGTGTTATGTGGCGGGGGGGGGGGGGAGTCTGTGACAGGAGTGTCTGTGGGGTGGGTGTCTGTGGGGGTGTCTTTGGGGGGAGTGCGGGGGAAGGCAATTGGGGGATCTGTGAGGTAAGGGTCTGTGGGGGTCTGTAGGGGGGTCTTAGAATCTCTTAGCGTCTTAGACTCTTAGAGTCCAGGTATCATTCAGGTAAACCTATGCTGCAGTTCCTCCAAAGCCAACATATTATTAAAGTGTAGTGCCCAGAACTGCTCACAGTACTCAAGGTATGGTCATAGGATCATAGAAGTTTACGGCATGGAAACAGGCCCTTCGGCCTAACTTGTCCATGCTGCACCAGGGTTTTGTATAACCACGGTATGACCTCTATCTCCTTGTATTCTAGTCCTTTAGATATTCAGGTCAGTATTCCATTAGCCATTTTGGTTCCTTTCTGTACCTGTTCAATGACATTTTATTAATCTATGTACATGGACTCCTAAGTCTCTTTGGAACCCCACTGTTTCTATAGTTTCACTGTTTATAAAGTACTCTCTTCTACCTTTTTGAAATTAAAAGTGGATGACCTCTCATTTATCTGCATTGAAATCCATTTGCCATCATTTTGCCCTATCACTTAATCTATCAATATCGCTTTGTAATTTTACGCTTCCATCTACAATGTTCATAAACTTGTCTATCTTCATATTTGAATATGTGGCTTTTCGTCCTATCATCCATTCACACTGCTGATTCCATGCAGAAAGATTTCTAACGTTACACAGAATTGCACAATTCAGCATACACAGCTCAGTTTTATTGAAAATACTTAATAGCTCTACCAAATTTTGTATTAGATCTGAGCAGGTTTCCGAAACCGACATTATAAAATTTATTCAGTCTGTGTTTAAGCTTAAGTTTATTTATTATTGTCACAAGTAAGCTTATATTAACACTGCAATGAAGTCACTGTGAAAATCCCCTAGTCGCCACACTCTGGTGCCTGTTTGGGAGGGAGAATTTAGCATGGACAATGCACCTAACCAGCACATCTTTCGGGCTGTGGGAGGAAACCAGAGCACCCGGAGGAAACCCACACAGACATGGAGAGAATGTGCAGACTCCACACAGACAGTGACCCAAACTGGGAATCGAATCCGGGTCCCTGGCGCTGTGAGGCAGCAGTGCTAACCACTGCCACCCCTCTATGTAATTAAAGCTGAATTATTTTTTATCACCATGTTTTTTTTGAGTAAGTCTTTCGGTGATCTGCTGTCATTAAAGTAAGAGATATGGGCTGGAATTCTCCAATCTCACATTCCCCGCCACTGCTGCCAGTGAGAACAGAGAATTTGTCATTCAGCCAAAGCTTCATTCCCTGCAGCAGGACCGGAGAATCCCAGCCGTGGACGACGTAGGAGACTTACGGCCATGATTCTTGAAGCATCTAATGTCAGGGTCAATCAGTGACAAATTAGATAGAGAATGAGCCAAGTCCAAAGTAAATATTCCTTTAGTCCATCCTAATAAAGTGCCTGAAATCCTACATCAAATAGTCACTGATGAATGAAGTAAAAGTTAAATTTGACTTCTATCATTTACCATTGTTCTGCTTTTTATGAATGAAATCACCCGCTTGTATGGGTTTGTGGGAGGTTTTAAGCTATAGACTATTGTACAACAACTTGGTTGAGGCTGGCACTCCAGTTCAAACCAATCATTTACGATTACTTAGCCCTCAGATAGAAATGATGACAGAAGAACACTTCCCAAAATACAGCAAACAAATTAACAGTGAGTATTTGAAACAATAAAGCAGTCCTACTCTACAGATTAGGATTATAGCATGTGAAAGAACAACTGTATTACTTGTTTTCAAGTGATGCAATTGATACAGTGCTTTGATATTCATAATGATTTCTCTTGTAGAATGTTTTCAAATGTATGTTTTATTATCACTTTTATTGATGAGAGAGGTTTAAGTTTTTTCCTACATTATCGCAATGTTGAGTGGGTGTCATTGGCTTGGCCAGAAATTATTGCCCATCCCTAGTTGCCCTTCAGAAGGTGGTTGTGAGCTGCCTTCTTGAACCGCTGCAGTCCTTGAAGTGTAAGTACACCCCCAGTGCTGTTAGGGAGGGAGTTCCATGATTTTGACCCAGCGACAGTGAGGAACAGTGATATATTTCCAAGTCAGGATGATGAGTGATTTGGAAGGGAACATCCAAATGGTGGTATTCTCTTGTGTCTGCTGCTGTTGTTCTTTTAGATGGTAGTGGTTGTGGGTTAGGAAGGTGTTGCCTAAGGAGTCTTGGGGAGTTTCTGCAGTGCATCTTGCAGCTGTTCGTCAGTGGTGGAGGGATTAAATGTTTGAAGAAGGCGTGTTATTTAGGGGGCTGCTTTGTCCTGAATGGTGTTGAGCTTTGGGTTAATGTTTAGAGAAATGGTCCTATTAAGATGAGTGAATATCTCCACAGATTTCAACAATAAGAGCGTAGAACTTAAACCAAAATTCTTCATAACTTTCCAAATAACCCAGTCACCAATTCTCAACTTAAAAATTAATAGAAATACATTTTTAAAAAATATTTTATTGAAGCTAGGTGAATTGCCGTGCTTAGTTCCCATTATTCTGCAATTAATACTGTCACAGCAAAGGGACAGTGCTCAGCATTCCTCTTGCTGACATCTGGTCACAACATCAGTTTAAATGGAAACTTGTTTCAATCCAGCACCCAATCCAGGATGCAGTCTCTACATGGCAAGCAGGGCAAGAAACAGCAAGGTTATTCAAACAATCTGATCAAAGAATGATCACCGAGACATGCAGGTCTAGATTTTAACCTGAAAACTTCCATGAAGTTTAAAGTTTATTATTAGTATCACAAGTAGGCTTACATTAACACCGCAATGAAGCTAATGTAAAAATCCCCTAGTCGCCACACTCCAGTGCCTGTTCGGGTACACTGAGAGAGAATTTAGCATGGCCAATGCACCTAACCAGCACGCCTTTCAGGTTGTAGGAGGAAACTAGAGCATCCAGAGGAAACCCATGTGGATACGGGGAGAACGTGCAGACTCCGCACAGACAGTGACCCAAGCCGGGAATCGAACCCAGCTTCCTGGCGCTGTGAGGCAGCAGTGCTAACCACTGTGCCACCTTGAAATCTGGACTGTTGGGAGTTTAGGAAACCTGTAAGAATGGATTGCCAGAATGTCCTGTGGAATTTCCATCCACAAGCAGTCTCATTGGCAGGTTGGAAACCTTTCAGATAAAAGAAACTGCTTCGAAAAGCCTAGAAGAGCAAATTGGTGCATTAATTGAGAGAGATGGATGGGTTCCTGATCACAAAAGAAGCGGGTGGTTGGGGTCCAGTCCACATCAAGGTGGGGGAATAGGGGGGGTCAGGGAACAAACAGACTGTAATGTGGAAGGGAGATGGTTTACTGGGTATTTATTGTCTACGAGTGCTCCGGTTTCTTCCCAACTCCAAAGATGTGCAGGTTCGGTTGATTGGCCATGATAAATTGTCCCTTAGTGTCAGGAGGATGCACAGGGTAAATATGTGGGGTTACGAGGATAAGGTTTGGTGGGATTGTTGACAGTGCAGGCTTGATGGGCCAAATGGCCTCCTTCTGCACTGCAGGGATTCTATTGGATTTAGCAGAATCACTCCCATTCCTCCTGGCTCACAAACAGTGCTGTAAAGACAGTTGTCATGAAGAGACCAACCGCTTCATGCAATTGGATTGGTTGTACCCACCTCATTATACCCTTGCTAAAATCAGAAGTGGGCGTGTTTAGTTCCTGTTCCAGATTTTCTTGCATTGTAATCACTGAGATGACCCCAACCCATCCATTTTGAGGACTTCTGATTGAGCCTATAAAGTCTAAAAACTACCAAGTACATCACAGGAAGTAAAAATTAGATTTCAATCATGTAGGGAAAGCAAAGTAAAGATTGGCAAAGACAGATGAGATTGAGAGAGAGAGATGTAAAAGAGGCAGAAAACAGCAACTAACTTCTGGAGGCTTAAGAGTACACACCTACAAAGCTCAGTTTTCAGGGTCAGAGAGGTTGATTGGCAGCAATTAGGATATGTCACAACATTTAAAAAAATGTACTCCTGAATACACTAGCCCTAACATTTCCTCATGTGTTGAGTGGGTAACCACTGAGTAAGTACCCCAATGTCATGCTGTTAGATGGATTTTAATGATAAGCCTTTCAGGGAGGTTATATTAGAGCCCATATTGTGGAGGAGTAGGATAACTCAGACCACAACCTCTGGATTTTCACTTTTAACTTTAAGAACATAAGAACATAAGAAATAGGAGCAGGAGTAGGCCATCTAGTCCCTCGAGCCTGCCCCGCCATTCAATAAGATCATGGCTGATCTGACGTGGATCAGTACCACTTACCCGCCTGATCCCCATAACCCTTAATTCCCTTACCGATCAGGAATCCATCCATCCGCGCTTTAAGCATATTCAGCGAGGTAGCCTCCACCACCTCAGTGGGCAGAGAATTCCAGAGATTCACCACCCTCTGGGAGAAGAAGTTCCTCCTCAACTCTGTCTTAAACCGACCCCCCTTTATTTTGAGGCTGTGTCCTCTAGTTTTAACTTCCTTACTAAGTGGAAAGAATCTCTCCGCCTCCACCCTATCCAGCCCCCGCATTATCTTATAAGTCTCCATAAGATCCCCCCTCATCCTTCTAAACTCCAACGAGTACAAACCCAATCTCCTCAGCCTCTCCTCATAATCCAAACCCCTCATCTCCGGTATCAACCTGGTGAACCTTTTCTGCACTCCCTCCAATGCCAATATATCCTTCCTCATATAAGGGGACCAATACTGCACACAGTATTCCAGCTGTGGCCTCACCAATGCCCTGTACAGGTGCATCAAGACATCCCTGCTTTTATATTCTATCCCCCTCGCAATATAGGCCAACATCCCATTTGCCTTCTTGATCACCTGTTGTACTTTGCATGTGTGCACTCTGGAAATTGTTGTTTAATTTAACCCCATAATAATAGTGAGCACCAATAGCTTCACTATTATTGTTCATGTTAAATCCTGTTGGACTGAGGCTTCTGCTCAATAACTACTCCACTTGCAGATCTCAGGTAACACCACTCTTTATTCAGTCGACTCGCTCCACACTCCAAACATTGGCTGCTCAACACAGGGCAGTTCCCAACAACTCACTCCTACACCCGAGGTCGCATGACCCATTCCCTTAAAAGACAACATACATAAAAATTAACACAAAATCCAGACCAATATTTTAACTAATAATATCAGAGCATTATATTTGAGTGTAAGTCCTCATCTGAAAACCCATCAGTATCCAGTCATGCCAGTGATCAGATGGTACAGAGAAGTACTTTCCAGCAAATTTCTATGGAACTGTTAATGATGCACTGAGAACATACAGCTACGAAGTATTCTCCATTATGTGTACTTCAAGAGAAAGCCAGTTGTGCCAACTCCGATATCAGACACTTGCGTAAATGATATCAATAGAAATGGGATAGTTGAATCGCTAAAAGGCTAGCCATGGACCTAAATGTTATCATGCTTGTCTTTAAATGCACATTTTCCACTTCAGGTGTTTGCTCAGTCGGGTAGTCCTTTGTCTATTTTACAAAAATTATAGTGCAGCAGCAATATTCCATTACACGCTACTCAGTCTAAAAGCTTTCTGCTACAGAATCAGTGCTACGGCCTCTGACCTTGGCATTTATCCATTGCGGGGTTTTTTTTTATTACCTTATACACAACCATAGAATGGAATTTGTCAGCCGAGCACTACAAGATGAGTATGTCTAGTTTGTGTCTACCACTTTATTTGCAATGCATTTCGAGGTAACCAGTCATAACTATTTTGCGAAGTATTAATAATGTTGATTCATAGAAAATTCCTCAACCCTCCAAATGGATGCAACTGCCTTTATGCAATAAGCATCAATTCTTTTCCAGGCTGCCACAGTCTCCATTTTAAACAGCAATATGCATGGTTTAGTCGTGTATTTTCACCAGTAATATTATTACACAGCATATATTAGTAAATTATCATTCTTTTTTCCAGACTGGTGTGTGACAAGTAGCTTATGCTAGCAATAAAAACATGACTGCTGAATCTCATCAACAAACAAGCACAATTTTATTATTACATTTTACGTCAGGTAATAAAATATTAAAATTGGAATTCTTTCCAACAAATCAGAGGTAAACTAATACAATTTTTAAGGCAATAATTTCAATATCAGCTTTATTAATTGCCCGAGGTGTCTCTAATTTTTATAGTTCATAAAAGTGTAATTCAGTCCTTCATCTACAGGATCTTCTTCAATTGGCTCTGCTTCACACAGCAGCTTTGCAACTTGCAGGCATATTCAATCGACGTTAGAATATAAATGAGTTCCATCTCCCATAAGTGTGAGCCCCACAGATTTTTTGGTATTTATCTGAGAGCTCCAGGCATTAGACTAACAAATTAATCATCCAATGTACTCTATCAAATTATTCAATGAAAAGACACACTTAAAAATTAAAAGGACCCATTGTTGTCACTGGACTTATTAATCTTCAATTGATCATTTTTAACTCCTCAAGCGCTGACTTCATCTTTGGAGCATTCCTGGTTTGAATTGAAGTAATGATGATTTTCCCCTGGTCTGTAGACAATAGCGGTGATAAAATTATTCAAAATGAAGGTAGTATCCCAGCCTCTGGAAGCCTCCACTAGTCCTGAAAAATAATGGAAATGATAAGACTAATGTGCTTCTGAGTACCCCGTTGGTGGAATTTTAGACAGTTCGTGAATATTCTTCAACAACTGATTGTCGCTTTTTTTATTTAACTATAAGTGAAATATTACAATAGTGTTCCCAATTATGTGTTGATTATTTGGACTACTGAAAGTTCCAAAATATTATTAAAACATCTAGGTATTCCTGAATTACATCAACATGTGGAATCATAAATATCTCTTCATGAGATGAAGAGAAATATTTCTTCCCTGATTGGTGCACTCCTGTTTCTGATGGCAAATCCTATCCAAAAATATCAGGTTGGTTCAAAAAATAAATGACATTTGCAATACTTTGATCATCTATGTAGCTGTATGCCTCAAATTATAGACAGATATGTTTCATCTCATACAAGTATCCGCCATTTAAAGTACATCCTAATAGCACATTTTCATTCCAGCTTATAAATTAGGTTCCCTGAAGAGTTCTGCCTCTCTTTACATTTTAGCATGGTTACCTTTCATGCTCAGTATTGCTTAAAAATAAAGGACTACTTCACCCCTTCCCTCCCCCGACCCTCCTACTCGCCACTTTCCCCTCCCCCAATTTTCTCCATCACTGCTTCTCTCCCCGACCCCCTCACCCTTACCAACCTCCCACAACCATCCATCTCTCATATTAGTATGATGACATGAATAGCCTTCATCTGTACTGAAATTTCCATCACTGAAAATATTGAATTTAATCTTAACAATTACGTTTTAGGCTAAATAATGGTGAGCAACTGTCCCTTGAACTTTGAAGCTAGATATTTATATGATGAGTGAAAATGAGCAATATTTCCTGTTATACTTTTACAGGACAAATGATTCGAACCTTGGAGCAAACAGATTTTCCGCTCTCAAAATGACGAAAACCAGGTACCTTTTTCCTCTTTTGAAATGCTTCATTTCAATACAAGGGGAATGTTGTAATTCCTTATCACACAGGTAGCCTCGGCCCTGGTGAATAACATGCATTAAATAAAATGGATCTCATGAATTCTGCTTCTCCAGAAGTTTCACAATGAACTATCAAAGTTAAAGTTAATTTATTAGTCACAAGTAGGCTTACATTCACACTGCAATGAAGTTACTGTGAAAATCCCCTAGTCACCACACTCCGGCGCCTGTTCGGGTACATAGGAAGAATTTAGCATGGCCAATGCACTTAACCTGCGCATCTTTGGACTGTGGGAAGAAACCGGAGCACCCAGAGAAAACCTATGCAGTCATGGGGAGAACGTGCAAACTCCACACAGACAATGACCCAAGCTGAGAATTGAACCTCGGTCCCTGGCGCTGTGAGGCAGCAGTGCTAACCACTGTGCCACCATGCCACCCCACAGCTTGTATATGTGATCAATGCACCAACTGTGCACTCATGGAAGCATTTATGTTTTACCTTAAGATTTCGAATGGAGAGGCTCAGCCCAGTAACTGTTGGCACATCAAACTATGTGGTGGTGTTGCACCATTTCAAATAATTGATGAAGAGTTAAACTTGCGATCTGCGAAGAAATCCAACCAGATCTCCTAAGATTGCTGATGAACTCAGAGAGATACTAGCCTCCTTCCCTAGGATAACCATTTCTAAGTAATTCATATACAAGAATCCGGGTGCTCAGATTTGAAGAACAGATTCATTATCCTCTTATTAATATTACATGCCATAAACATTGATAGACAACCTGACATAAAATTTCCCAATCTATCTGAACTTCCAAACAGGGATATTGCTGGACTGATAATACTGATGGCTCTTCATTCAACAGAACCTGTAGATTAAACCATTGTTTGTTCTGTGGTGGAGCTACCTTTTATATTATGAACACAATGAATACATCAAGCAGGTAACCATCCGCATCGCATGTCTTTGAAATGGTCTTTTCAATATCAAACTGTAAAATGTATTTGTTGCAACCTGCAGCTGTAAATAGCCGCAATTCATATTTAAAATAACAGCCAGTAGGATGGCCCCAATGCACTGATATATATACAGATTTATTTTCTGTTCGAAAGTTGACTAAAACTTCTCAATTGTCACACTTTAAAAGATCTGGAGGAAAGTTTAGGCTGTGTAGTGCATGTTTATTTGGGGCACCATGCGGCTTCTTAAACTAGGAAAATGGCGTCCAGGTCATGTGCACACTCTTCCAACAGGAAGTGTGCTGGATGTCAATTTTGTGAAGGGGCTTGTGCGTGAGTACCGAGTACCCAAGGACAGAATGTAGAGCAAGCAGATCACATCAATCAGTGAGTAATGTTGATTAGATGCTAAATCTGCCATCTTGGAGCTACAAACCCCAGCCTACTCTCTCTCTTGATCTTGTACAACTGGACATGACATTAAATGGCATGAAGGACCACCACATCATTGCAGCTACTGCTGGAATTCTCTGCTTGGGTGCTTTACCATGTTAAACATTTCAGTAATCTGCAAAAAGCTGGCATTGAAGTACATTTTTGGTGCACAGATCAGTTGTTTCCTGATTTGGGTACGGCTCACTCTGAGCATTAAGCACCTGGGAGAATGTGCAGAGGTCACACAGTTCGGGGCAAGTTGCTGAAAGAGGGAGGAGGAAGAGGAGGATGAATCAAGCTCTCAGTCAGAGTTCACATTTGCAGTGGCTGTTTATGGAGGAATTTTCCGACCTGAGTCTCATTATGGCGAAGGTTTGAGCTTTGGTAAAAAGCTTGTGACTAAAATCTACCAATTACTGCAACCAAACTCCAACCTCAAAGCAGAGCAAGTACAACATTGTCAGTGTGACCACAGTTCTTATATTTTACACATCTGCTTCCAGGCTGTTACTGGAGACCTCAACAGCATCTCTCAACTTATAGTATACAGTTCCATAAGAGAGACAATGAGGCCAAGAGAAATAACTTCAACTCATTCCCTCTTGTCAGTGACAAGCAGGAGGAGTGACCTGAAGGGTTTGCAGTATTTCTCATGGCGCAGGACATCATGTGCCTCATGTAAATTCAACTACTTATCTGAACCTCAATGCACAGTTGGGGGGGCAATTCTCGCAAAAGTGCTGAATTGGTGGGAAAACTGGTCTAGATCATGACTGTTTTTTCAGTGCAACTTCAGACCTGAATCTCCCCACCCTGTGCAATGCAGAGGTCACAATCATGAATATCATTAAAAATGTAGGGGGCGGGGCCTATTCACGCCAAAGAGCCTGAAATGGGCAGGATGAGCAGGAACCCGCACACACGCACATTGCTGCGAGATTTCTGAAAAGACCCCCCAGCATCCAGATCACTGCCATCCAACCCCCACACACATCACTGGCCTCATCGCTGGCCCCCACAACCCCCCACAGACATCGCTGACCCCCCTCTCCCATACAGACATCACTGGCTCCCACCCCCAATACAGACATCGCTGACCCCCCTCTCCCATACAGACATCACTGGCCTTGTCACTGGCCCCCACGACCCCCCCCCCCCACAGACATCGCTGGCCCCCTCCCTAATACAGACATCGCTGGACCCCCTCCCTCTCCAATACAGACTTCGCTGGCCCCATACAGACATTGCTGCCCCCTGCGCCCCCCCCCCCCATGCCCTCATGGATCCAGATGATGCGGGTACCCAATCCCTCCATCCCTTGACCATACTGTCCTCACTGCTGCCCTGCAGAGAACTAGCATTGTGCTGACATGCACAACCTCGCTCTTGAATGGGTACCTTGAGTATTGCAACCTTCCCCCTGCCCCTGGACACAGCAGCTTATTAAATGGCAGCCAATCAGCACCCTGAAGGATGAATGACACTCAACTGAATTCAGCCTTCAAAATTTCTCCCAAGTATTTGTTGCCAACGGGCCCTTGACTGGCCGCACTCACTGCACCTGCACTCCCCTAATAAACCAGAGCTGTGTATAAGCTGCAGGAATGGACACACAGCCAGTCACAGCACAAAGATAGCTGTGCGCAAACCAGCACCCAGATTTACAGAAGCCAACCAGGAGCACCTGCGAGATGCCATGGAGGAGAGACATGAGTGGATCTTCCCCGGCCAGGGCACTAACCCAAGGGGTGCATCTGCCACGGCATTGTGGGAGGAGGTGGCAGAAGTGGTGAATGCCAGGAGCCTGACACCGTGCTCTGGCTGGCAGTATCGGAAAATAAAGTACAACCTTCTTTGAGCAGCAAGGGTGAGTGAGCTTGGAACCCTGCACATGCTTGCCATGGTCCTCAAATGCTGCTTAGACACCTGAAGGGCATGTAACAAGTTACCCTTCCTCCAGGAACAGAATCTAACCCCTTCCCCTCACCCCTCAACGAGCACCCTTCAGTGGTGACCGCTTTCCCCAAAAGCTGCCAGCACCACGCCCGAGTCACAGGCACGCATTGCGCACCATGCATTGCAATATATTAATGTTTGCTGTTCACCTTATGTTCCCACAGGAAAAAAACATTCACAGCGTATGTAAGATGACACAGACCGGTGGTGGTGTGCCTGACCTGCGGCAGCTAACTAGCATCGAGGAGCGTGCCATGGAGCTGGCAGAGGGTGATGGGCCATCCCGATTGGTCACCGACAGCCATGTCGGTGTCCAGAATGCAATTGAGTAGAAGCGCACCCTCAACCTAAGTCCTCCTTGAAGTAAGTGCGATGCTGCATAGAATGTTTTGCCTTCCTTCCCCTAATGTGTGTTATTTTCTCCAGCTCTGGACCCAGAGGAACCCGGCCCTTTGGGTGTTGCCGCTGCCCCTGCTGCTCTGGAGCAAACTGCCCACGACCCCCTGGATGACACCTTGGAGGAAGGCACTGAGGAATCCTCCGAGGGCAGCAGCACTGAGGTGGCACTGGCATGTACCACACAACCCACCAAAACAGACGAGCACCATGGTGGGTACCTTTAGTGTTGAGGCTTCTGGGTCATGAACTGGGGAGCACATCACAGACACTGATGTACATTGGGTGGAGGCAGGCACATCCGAGGGCTCGGGCACACGGAGATCTGCCGAAGGCCAGAATTCAGCTGTCCCTCAGCCAGCTGCTCGGCCTCTGGGTGTGATCCTCCCAAGGCTGGTGGGATGCATCAGGAAACCCGGGGTGTTGTGGCAGAGCTGTCAGCAACCATGCTGCGACTGCAAGGCTGTTTAGGGGAGTCAAACAGAATGCTGTTGAAGGAGGTGGTGCCGACACAGCGTGAGACCCAGGCCAACACTGCAAGGGTGGCAACCGCAGTGGAAAGGCTGGCTCAGGGGTCTGTCCTCATGGGTGACAGGGTCCAGGCCATCCTGGAGACACAACGGGCCACGGGCGAGTGTGTTTCTGGCATCCAGGAGGCACAGTGTTCGATAGCCGTGGGTGTCAGGGGAATGTGGGAGACTGCTCGCCACGGCTGGGACTCTCGCTGGCATTCTAGAGACACAGCAGGCCATGGCTGTGAGCCTCGATAACTTAGCCCACGCTCAGAGGGCTACTGCTGAGGGGCTCCAGATACTGGCTCATTCACAGGATGCTGCAGCGGAGGCACGCCAGAGCTTGGCCCAGTCTCAGAGGGCCAGGACCGAGGGATCACAGATCATGAGGCAGACACATCTAGGCCTCCAGGACTGGCAGAGCCAGGTGATGCTGGAGCTTCTGGAGTTCAGTCCAGCTCTCCTAGCATCCCATGGAGTGTCTCCAGGGCCTCTGGGCACCCCAAGGGAGGAGGAAGACTTGAGCCCAAGCCAGGGCCTTCCATCCAGGAGATCCCGGATGTCCTGAGACCTTCCGATTTCCCCCCCGCCCCCCCACTCCTCACACCAGGGCATCTCAGGGCCAGCAAGATGAACAGGGTGGCACCAAAACAGTGCCATCCGCAGGTCAGCCGGGGCCCTCCAGGTCCCGGCCATCCAAGGGACATCCGCCAAGGGCATCACAGGCAACGGGGCGTGCATCACAGCTGGACACCGCCACCTCCGATGTGCATCCTGGGGTCGCACCTAGAAGAAGCAGTAGACCACACAAAGTAAGAAAGTTGTAGTTCACGAAAAGGGCATGGGTGAAGGTCACCACTAGTCAGGGTTTATTAATCAATAATGTTAAGAACACAATAAACTGTTAATTGTACCTTACAGCTATGACTCATGTGTCTCTGATTCTGCACCAAGGTGCTGTCCGTTGAGCCTTGGAGACTCAGCCACATGTTTCAGAGTGCCTGCCCTACCTTCCCCAACATCCACCAGACCCTTGGTGCAAGTGCCCCCACCACCCACCCACCCCATCGCCATTGGCCCAACCCTTACAGTTATGTGGGCCAGGGTGGCAGCGTGCATTCGGAGTACAGGTAGGAATCAGACTTGAGTGGCAACAGGGGCAGGATCCCAGTGTGCACAACAGCGAGTCGTCATCATCCTCCAACCTTCAACCAAGATTCGTACCATTGCCAGCCCAGGGACATGAACAGGTTCGGATGTTACTGGGGGATAAGTTGGTGGGATGACAGAGGCAGGGGGGGAAGGCTGATGTGGTGGTTTGAGGTTCCAAGTCCAAAGATGAGCGGGTTAGGTTGATTGGCCATGCTAAAATTGCCCCTTAATGTCCTGAGATGCGTAGGTTAGAGGGATTAGTGGGTAAATGTGTAGGGATATGGGGATAGGGCCTGGGATTCTGGTCAGTGCAGACTCAATGGGCCAGATGGCCTCTTTCAGCACTGTAGGGTTTCTATGATTCTATGAAGTTGGTTTGGAGGGGGAATAGCGGCTGCATTTGCTCCTGGGGTGTGGTGGATGTGTGGTGGTTACAGCCCCCTCACTGCACAGCACCAGCTAGGTGAAGCGGGCTGCAATCAAGGCATCCCTCGCTGCCCTTCCCTGCCGGACACCTGCCATCACTGCCCGCCTTCTTCACCCCGGCTCTTCATATGGCGGGACATCCACATTGCCCCCTCACCACTCGTCCTCCTCCTCCTGCTCCGGCTGGTTTCCCCGCTATTGGGCAATGTTGTGCAGAACGCAGCAAACAATGATGATGCGTAAAGCACGCACAGGGCCATACTGGAGCCCCCCCCCCCCACCTCCCCCCGAGCAGTCCAAGCAGCGGAACCGCATCTTCAGCAGGCCGATGCGCTGCTCTATGATGGACCGGGAGGCTGCATGGGCCTCGTTGTAGCGGGTCGCTGCCTCGCTCTCGGGCCTCCGCACAGGTGTCATCAGCCATGACCTTAGCAGGTTACCCTTGTCGCCCAATAACCATCCCAGGAGCCTGGGCTGGTCTTCAAAGAGCCAAGGGATGTCCGACTGCCGGATCACAAAGCTGTCATGGACACTCCCTGGATGGTGTGCATTGACCTGAATGATCTTCATTTGATGGTCGCAGACAATGTGGACGTTCAGGTAGTGGAACCCCTTCCTGTTCACAAATTGCTGTGTCCTGCATGTGGGGCCCGCAAGGCGATGTGTGTCCCATCCACTGCTCCCTGGACATTGGGAATCTCAGCAATGGCAGTGACGCCAAGAGCCTGGGCCTCCTGCTGTGCACAGCCCACATCGAAATTTATGTAGTGCCCTGCCCGGGCATACAGGGCATCTGTGACCTGCTGCACACATCTGTGCACGGAGGCCTGGGAGATCCCAACTAGGCTGCCACTGGGTGCCTGAAATGAGCCGGAGGCATAAAAATTCAGGGCAGCCATAACCTTCACATCAGCAGGGAGCAGGTGGCTGCCCCTGTCCTGAGGTGCCAGGTGTGCAAACACCTCACAAAGGTGTCGCACCGTGGTCTTGGACAGGCGCAGCCAGCGACAGCATGTCTGCTCCGAGAGGGCCTCGAATGAATTGTGGGGCCTGTACCTCCTTGGCCTCAGCACCCTCCGCCTTCTGTGCACCCTCTCGGGAGCCTGCTCACCCATCTCCTCGCCCTCAGCGGCAGCCTCCTGCCCTCCTTCCTGGGGGTCTGGTGGTAGCTGCTCCTGCGGTGGTCTCTCCACGCCCGCCACCTCCTGAGCCGCCGCCTCCTCCTCCTCCTCCAACCTTGCTGCCACCATAATGGCCAGCTCCAGATCAAGCAAACCAAGGTCCATCTGCACAGTGGGGTTTGGCAAGAGCATAGAATGACAGATTATTATCATTGGCTGCATAGAGCCAGCACCACCCCAATCTCTCACTTGGACCATTATCCCCACTTGTAGGTGCTGGCAACACCACACAAGAAGTTTAACAACACCAGGTTAAAGGAATTCCCACTCACCTGAAGAAGGGGCTTGGGGCTCCGAAAGCTTATGTGGCTTTTGCTACCAAATAAACCTGTTGGACTTTAACCTGGTGTTGTTATACTTCTTACTGTGTTTACCCCAGTCCAACACCGGCATCTCCACATCATGAACACCACACAATCCATGGTGCCATTCGTGGCCCGATTAGGATTGTGTGAGATTCCCATCATGACAAATGCTGGCACAGATTATGCAGATCGGTGTGCAGCCATGGGCAATACGCATCCTTGAGCCATTCCTATGTGTGCAACTGCAGCATCTGTTACAGGCATGTGTTGCTGGACAGGGACAGACTGCAAAGCAGCACCAGATGTGAGCCCAGTGACAGCAGATTCCATGCAGTCTATGTCTGAACCTCTGCACCCCGGCCCAGCTGCTTCATCTGGTTAGGCCTCAGTCAGCCAGTCAGTGCATGGTGCACTCCTCCCCCACCCTGGAACACCAGCACTCAGTCGAGTCCCTGACCACACCCCGCGGCAAGACAATGCCACTGCAAAGTGTCCTGGAGGGGAGAGCTGAGCAAGATGGAACCTCACCCAGAGAACTCTGAGATAATAGAAGCCCTCCCCCCCGCTCCCTACTTTAGATATCACTGATCCATGGGCCAGCACCTGAAGGCAGCAGGAAGAAGCCCACCAGGCATCTCCAGGGCCTGCCTGCAACATCCCCCGCATTCCACTAGCAGCACTTACCACCTCACGCCAGTTCAAGGCTGCCAAGCCAGCTTGAGAATTTTATATACCTACTCTGATTGGCGCCAAAGTGATATCACACCAAAGAGGTGGGAGACATAAACGTGGGCAGAGATTGCCGTGTCGATCCCAATAATGGCATGCTAACATATGGAAAGTAATGCAAATCACCGGCACACCGGTTTTCTGCGCAGCGTCATTTTCTTCCGGTAGGGAGATGCTTGCAGGTCGTAAACGCTCGCGGGGAACCCGCAAAATGGCCGACACGCGCATCTCCCGACCCGACCCGCCAGAAAATTTGTGGGTCACAATGGGAGAATCGCCCCCTTGCTGTGTGACCACAGGTCAATGCTTGGCAGCCCAGCAGCCACATGATCACCGCAGCCATGCAACAAGTGCCATGTTGCCACAAGGAATCTAACAGAGCAAACAATCACCACCCTCAAGCAACATTTCTACTGCCCCATCTGCTCTGGAGGAACTTTGCCGCACTCAGCTGAGTAGGCCTCAAGTTTTGTTTGTCGTACACTGCATAAACTTGCCATCCTGGTGGATCATCCCTCACCACCAACTCTCAGGCAAGAAGCTACAGAGCAGCAATACATGGAAGCAAAGGCAAGGAGAGGTTGGAAGAGGAAGTCAGGCTGCAACCTAGGCTTCCTGCCCAGGTTCTCTATGAACAAGTAATCCTCAATCCAATTCTCTATTCACTAACAGTCCTATACTCTTCACTTTTCCTCTGTCACTGACCATTAGGTGGCCTTCCTTCTCACAGTGCAAAAATTGATCAATTAAACCATGCCATATAGTCCATGCATCAATAAACAAATCATCTGTGTGCATTTCCTTTATGCTTCCCAGGAATCTGTTCTCCTACTGGAAACCCCTTCGCACACCGGCATCCAGAGCTGCAACGGCAGCAAGCTGAGATTGTGTGGCAGCATTCTGAACTTGCACTACCGCAAACTGAGAACTCAAGACCTCAGTCTGTGCTTCTAATGCAGCAATCAGTCTTTGTGTGGCTGCTGTCTGTTCTGTAATGAAAGCTGAGATATTGGCCATTAGACATTGCATTATGGTTGGTTCTACATGTCTGTTGATGGAGGTTCAAGCTATGTGAAAAGCCGTGTGCCAGTTTGGGGCCGGACTACTTCACACTCTTTGACATTGAACACAGACTTTCTGACAGGCTTCCAAATGCACTGAGTAGTTAGGTATAAACATGCATCTGCAGCCTGGGAGCCTACTCATACTAGCCCACTGAAGTCTTCATCTGAATCTTCATCTGCATTTGCAACAGAACCAGAGGGTGACATTGCCCTCCAGTGAACTGGCACCTGGGCTATCCCCTCTCCCAGCCCGGGCAACAGTACACTTGTCTGCTGGCTCAGTACATGCAGATCTTGTTTCTATCCTATAGATTAAACGACACACTGTTTTAGTGTCGGAGCTAGAGGCTGTGACACTGAACGAGGCGTCCCTTCACTTTCACGCTCTCCCTGATGTAGTTCCACTGTCAGTTCCTGAGTACCTGAATTTTTTTTTAAAAGACAAGAAAGAGAGGAGGAAGTAATGTGTCTCTACATACATCGCGTGTGTCTTGTGTCAGAAGAGTTTCTGGGATGAGGGAGATTCAGGATTAGAGACGGAGGATCAAGTATGCGGTGACTCTCAACTCCAAAGGTTTTAGCTCCACAAGTGGCCGCAGTGTCAGCAATGGCCATTTCTACAACGGTCAGCACCAGCTCTTCCATGGGTGTCCTGATGTATGCCACCCTCTGCTGTAAGAAAGAGGGAAGTGTATCAGTAAGTGCTGTGCAATATGTCGGGAGATGTAGTTGAATAGCTGCCAGTGAATGCAAGGTGTAAGATGCAAGTGAGAAATTTGCAAAGGTGCTATTTAATTGAGGCATTGGTGAAGAATGGAAATATTAGATATGAGCCCTGACTGCAAGACTTTATTAGTGAGTGATGGGATGTGGTGAATTGAGCAGTGGTTGAGGTTGGCCATGCGGTTGGCCTATGTCTTTCATTGATAGTGACTTGGCGGCATGGTGGCACAGTGGTTAGCACAGCTGCTTCACAGCTTCAAGGAGCTGGGTTCAATTCCAGCCTCAGGTGACTGTCCGTGTGGAATTTGCACGTGCTCCCCTTATCTGCGTTGGTTTCCTCTGGGTGCTCTGGTTTCCTCCCACTGTCCAAAGATGTGCGGGTTAGGTGGATTGGCCATGCTAAATTGCTCCTTATTGTCAGGGGCACTAGCAGGGTAAATACGTGAGGTTAGGGGGATAGTGCCTGGGTGGATTGTGGTCAGTGCAGACTCGATGGGCTGAATGGCCTCCCTCACTGTAGGATTCTATGTTTCTAAATTTGGAGATAATACACTCCGTTACCTCTTCCAAATTATTAATATATAATATGAACAGTTGGGGTCCTAGCACAGGTCCCTGCGGAACCCCACTAATCACTGACTGCCAATCAGAAAAAGACCTATTCATGCCAATTCTTCGCTTCCTATCTGCTAACCAGCTTTCTATCCATCTCAAGACATTACCTGCAATCCCACGCACTTTAACTTTACATAGTAATCTGTCATGTGAGACCTTATCGAAAACCTTCTGAAAGTCTAAATAAACCACATCCACTGGTTCTCCTCGGTCAACTCTCCTTGTTACATCCTCAAAAAATTCCAATAGATTTGATCTTCATCAATGTTTATTCCCCCAACCTATATCATCTTTTGGGTGAGTGGTCAAAATATGGGTACATCTGTTAAGCATGATTTCCCCTTTGTAAATACATGCCAACTTTTGCTGGTTATACCATTAAATTATAGCACTAATAGAATATTATTGTTGATTATGAGGGAAATTGATTTAGTATTCAAACATTCATTTGAAATAGTATTCATAAGTCAATAATTAAGAACTATTTACAAAACATTTGACACGGTGCAGTGGTACAGTGGTTAGCACTGCTGCCTCACAGCGCCAGGGACCCAAGTTCAAATCCGGGCTCGGGTCACTGTCAGTGTGGAGTTTGCACTTTCTCCCCGTGTCTGCGTGGGTTTCCTGTGGTTTCCTCCCACAGTCCAATGACGTGTGGTAAGGTTGATTGGCCATGCTAAACTGATCTTCTGGTCCCAGTGCTGTCAATGGGGTTTCCCGTTTCTCGCACCCTCTGTCACCGAGGGACCCGTGGCAGGGGGTTGCTGTCAGCGGGAGCAGCCAATCCCACCTCTAGTCTTTCCCCTCGCCCCCACCCTGGGGAACTCTCAAAGTCGAGAACAACTTTAAAGGAGCAGAGATCAGACAGCAAAATTGATCTCTGCATCTCTTTCTGGCTTGGGAAATGGAAATTTTCTCAGGCAATGGCCAGGCAAAATCAACCTCATTCATCTCCAGCCCTGCTGTGAGATGTTGTTTTCCATTGTCTTCTGAAAGGCAATGCTACAAGCAAGTGGTATTGCCCCAGGATCTGCTTATCAACTCGTTAACTTTCTCTTGTCATGAGTTGCTCAGAAATACAACATAAAACACCAAGAACAATAAGCTATGACTGCAACTCCCCATTCAGTCAGCCTCTGATTTCAATCATGCTATTGTGTGTAATTGCTGTTACCGAGTGAAAAGATGTCAAGAGATCGAATTACTTGGTGCTCTGTTTGGATTGACAGACATCTCTTAGGTAAAAGTAGTAAGAGATATCGAGCTAAAGCAAGTAACTGGAGTTAAATTAGAGACAGCGGCGAGAGCTCATAGTCTTGGGATAAGGGATAGCAAATTTAAAACAGAGTTGAGGACTACTTCTCCCAAAGAATTGTGAATCTTTGGAATTCGCTACCCCAAAGTGCGGTGGATGCTGGGACAGTGAGAAAATTTAAGGAGGAGTTAGACAGATTTTTAATTGATAATGTGTTGAAGGGTTATGGGGAGAAGGCAGGAAAATGGGGAAGAGGAACATTAAGAAGTCTCACAACACCAGGATAAAGTCCAACAGGTTTATTTGGTAGCACAAGCCACAAGCTGTAGGAGCGCTGCTCCTTCATCAGGTGAGTGGGAGTCGTGTTCACAAACAGGGCATATAAAGACACAAACTCAATTTACAAGATAATGGTTGGAATGCGAGTCTTTACAGCTAATTAAGTCTTAGAAGTACAGACAATGTGAGTGGAGAGAGGGTTAAGCACAAGTTAAACAGATGTGTATTGTCTCCAGCCAGGACAGTTAGTGAGGTTTTGCAAGCCCAGGCAAGTCGTGGGGGTTACAGATAGTGTGACATGAACCCAAGATCCCGGTTGAGGCCGTCCACATGTGTGCGGAACTTGGCTATCAGTTTCTGCTCAGCGACTCTGCGCTGTCGTTTGTCGTGAAGGCCGCCTTGGAGAACGCTTACCCGAAGATCAGAGGCTGAATGCCCGTGACGGCTGAAGTGTTCCCCAACAGGAAGAGAACACTCTTGCCTGGTGATTGCTGAGTGGTGTTTATTCATCCATTGTTGAAGCGTCTGCACGGTCTCCCCAATGTACCATGCCTCGGGACATCCTTTCCTGCAGCGTATCAGGTAGACAACATTGGCCGAGTTGTAAGAGTATGTACCGTGTACCTTGTGGATGGTGTTCTCACATGAGATGATGGCATCTGTGTTGATGATCTGGCATGTCTTGCAGAGGTTGCTGTGGCAGGGTTGTGTGGTGTCGTGGTCACTGTTCTCCTGAAGGCTGGGTAGTTTGTTGCGGATAATGGTCTGTTTGAGGTTGTGCGGTTGTTTGAAGGCAAGAAGTGGGGGTGTGGGGATGGCCTTGGCGAGATGTTCGTCTTCATCGATGACGTGTTGAAGACTCCGGAGAAGATGTTGTAGCTTCTCTGCTCCGGGGAAGTACTGGACGACAAAGGGTACTCTGTATGCCGTGTCCCGTGTTTAGAAGTTGGGGTGTGGTATAGACCATTGTCCACAGCAATCTACCCAGCCTTCAGGAGAACAGTGACCACAACACCACACAACCCTGCCACAGCAACCTCTGCAAGACGTGTCGGATCATCGACACGAATGCCATCATCTCACGTGAGAACACCATCCACCAGGTACACGGTACATACTCTTGCAACTCGGCCAAAGTTGTCTACCTGATACGCTGCAGGAACGGATGTCATGACGCATGGTACATTGGGGAGACTATCCAGACGCTACGACAACGGATGAATGAACACCGCTCGACAATCACCAGGCAGGAGTGTTCCCTGCCAGTCGGGGAGCACTTCTGCAGTCACGGGCATTCAGCCTCTGATCTTCGGGTAAGCGTTCTCCAAGGTGGCCTTCATGACCCATGACAATGCAGAATCGCTGAGCAGAAACTGATAGCCAAGTTCCGCACATATGAGGACGGCCTCAACCGGGATCTTGGGTTCATATCACACTATCTGTAACCCCCACGACTTGCCTGGGCTTGCAAAATCTCACTAACTGTCCTGGCTGGAGACAATACACACCTCTTTAACTTGTGCTTGGCCCTCTCTCCACTCACATTGTCTGTACCTTTTAAGACTTGATTACCTGTAAAGACTCGCATTCCAGCCATTATCTTGTAAATTGAGTTTGTGTCTATATATGCCCTGTTTGTGAACACAACTCCCACCTCACCTGATGAAGGAGCAGTGCTCCGAAAGCTTGTGCTGCCAAATAAGCCTGTTGACTTTAACCTGGTGTTGTGAGACTTCTTATTGTGATAACAAGCCAGGCTTCAATTACACAAAAATAATAGAAATTATTTTCCTCTGATTAACGTTCGTCGCCAACCACTGTCAAAAGATAGTCTTTTGCTGTCGTGCAATGATTGACAATTCAGTGCTGTCCAACCAGGGCAGACTTAGAGTCTTGGATGAACATTTTACAACCTGTACTGGTAATCTCAAAACATGCTTCAACATCAACTAGTGGATTATTAGTCTGAGTTCAGCAATGTGACTGATCCAACAAGTGGAACTTAATTGCTGAAATTAAAAATAGTAAATTATTTTAATTCATCAATGTTGACTTCATTGCGTTCAAATCTGACCCAGCAGTTAGTTGATACACCTTACATCTATGTCAAGGTCAGATAAGCTGGAACTCTCCTGCACAATTCAAAGACCACAATGAAGCTTCTCAATGGGAAGAAGTGGGCACCATGTTGTGCCATCCAACTAAACAGTACTACCAGTTTGGACAGTATTTTTATTCATTCATGGGATGTGGGTGCTGCTTGTTGGGTCAGCATTTATTGCCCATCCCTAATTACTGGCCAGAGGACATTTAAGAGTCAACCACATTGCTGTGGATCTGGAGTCACTTGCAGGCCAGACTAGGTAAGGACAGCAGATTTCCATCCCGAAAGGACATTAGTGAACCAGGTGAGTTTTTATAACAATCGACACTGTTTCGTGGTCATTTTTCATTCCAGGCTTTTTTTATTGTATTCAAATTTCACCATCTGCTGTGGTGGGATTTGAACTTGGCCTCTACTTTCTCAGAAGACGAAGGAAATTTGACATGTCAGCTACGACTCTCACCAACTTTTACAGATGCACCATAGAAAGCATTTTTTCTGGTTGTATCACAGCTTGGTGGTGGCTCCTGCTCTGCCCAAGACCGAAGGAAACTACAAAAGATCATGAATGTAGGCCAATCCATCATGTAAATCAGCCTTCCAGACATTTGACTCTGTCTACACTTCCCACTGCCTCGGAAAAGCAGCCAGCATAATTAAGGATCCCACGTACCTCTTCCACCTCTTCCGTCGGGAAAAAGATACAAAAGCCTGAGGTCACGTACCAACCGACTCAAGAACAGCTTCTTCCCCTGCAGCCATCAGACTTTTGAATGGACC